>NC_057862.1:364056399-364365537 GCF_019393635.1 Dromiciops gliroides
ACTGGCCAAATAACCAAACTCTTTAAAAATAGACTCGTCTGGCAATGCTCAAACTAAGGTCAAATGAACACTTGTCAGGGATGTAGGAGATCCAGAAAAGAAAATTCTCACCTCAAAAGTCCTTGACACTATCAAATGGTTCAACATAAGAAAAGGATATGGCTTTATTATTAGAAAAGACACTAAAGAAAAGACACTTAGAAAAGACCATCTGTCTTACCAGCTCACCCTGACAACCACTGGGCCCTTCCATTTGACTTCTGTTATTGGAATTGATTTGTAAGTTTAACACAGTACTTGGTACATAGTAAGCACTTAGTCATTCGTTCATTCATTCATCCATCCATTTATCCATTCATCCATCCATCCGTCCATCCATGTCTCCATATATTCACAATGTAGAAAAGATTCCTATATAAGATGGGTAATTAATTTCATCTAGAAATTCCTTTATTTCTCAGTCCTTTATTTCTTAGTCATTTGCCCACTCTCCTTCAGCACCCTCTTATTTTCCACATCGTCAGTGCTATCTTTTCCCTTTATATTGCCCTTTAACTATGATCCTCTGACATCCACTCTGGTCTAAAGAGACCCACCCAATTTGGAAGTGTTTCCTTATATCTACCTTCAGTGTCTTGCTATACCTGTAAGGTCCCCATTTTGTCTTCAATAGAACTAGAGTTTTGACTTTATTGTATTTTAAGAATCCATAATATCTGTTTGTTTGAAGGTAAAATAGATTTAAAATGGAGCATCTGGAAATAAAAAAATAAGAAATATTTTTTTCATTGGTGAAAGGAAAAATAGCCTTTTTTTCCAGTCACACATTTTCCTCTGTAGCTAGCAGCTTAATGATGTGTAGCTTCTAAAGAACAACCCGGGCATGACAACAATATAAGGTGAATTCTGAGATCCCCAGACTAGGAATCCAAAGTCTACAACCTCAGTAATTAACCCAGTTCACTTCCTCTTTATTCAAAGGTAGAGAGCAGTTGGCATTTTCCCGCCTTCTTCCAAAGGGCTGCAGCATCTTTTGCTCACTCCACCACCTATCTAGTCTTTTTAGCACAGGAACCTAGATAGCAGGCTTGCAATAAAGTGCATTTTCCTGAAACATGTAATAGAGAAGCCAAATAGTTCTTACTTTACCATTTCAGACTGTAATTTGCATTTAGATGGGTAATCCAGGGAATTAACTCTTCTAGGCATGGTGCAGTGAATAGAATGTGAGACCTGGAGTAAGACGGATCTGAGTTCAAATCTTGCCCTATCCACTCACTAGCTGTGTAATCTTGGGCATGTCATTTATTCTGCATCACCCTCAGCTTCCTCATTCGTAAAATAAGAATAATGGTAGCCCCTACCTTATGGGGTTGGTGTGAGGATCAAATGAGATAGTGTTTGAAAAGTATTTTTTCAAACCTTAAAGTGCTGTGTTAAATGAAAGTATTATTATTATTAGAGGCAGATGTGGGGCAGCCATTGTAGATTTAGAATGAGCCTGGCCCATAATAGGAGGAGAGGGTGGGTTGGAGCCCATTTGGAAAACTGTGCTGCACGCTCATCATTCCCAGACTATACCCACTGTCCTGGGAATGCTATGTGACTATTAGTCGTGGAATGCAACAATCTCTGAAAAACCAAAAGTGCAAGTGACACAAAGAATGATGCAGCATTGTTCTGTTCCTTCCAGGCCCCTTCTTCTTTCTCATAGCATCTATTCCATCAGGCCTTCTCTGATTAACTATACTATCATCTTACTTGCCATAGGCTGAAAACAATGTTTTCCTCCTGTATCTTATTCTGCCTCTATTGCCTTGTAAATTATTTATTTAGGCGTACCTAAATCCCAACAACCCATAGAATTTTAGCTCCTCAAGGGCAGGGGCTGTGTTTTTTTTTTTTTTATCCCTCTATGAACAGTGGTTTATTTCATGGATACCCATGATTTGTGACTAGAAAAGGAGATGAGTTGGTCATGTGGCAAGAGTGAGGCCTGGCATTGATGGAGAAACCACATGTCTCCTTAGTATTCATTCAATAATAAAGGATCTTGAGAAATGTCCTTCCCTCTCACATGTTGGGTAACTCTTCAGTGGAAAATTGGCAGTAGGACATGGAAAAGAGTTATGCAAGATGAGAAGGCATGGCTGGGTTGCAGTTTGCAACCTTAGAGAGAAGGCATAGATCTCTATTTTAGAGTGAGAAAGACCCAAATTAAAATCCTCCCTTAGCCATTTATTAGCTGTGTGATCCCAAGCACGTCATTTAACTTCTCTTAGCCTCAGTTTCTTCATCTGCAAAATTGGGATAATAATAATAATAGCTCCTTCATGAGATTGTTATGAGGATTAAATGAGATACTATATGTAAAATGCTGTGCAAACTTTAAAGCACAATATAAATGTTGGTTATTATTGAAACACCAGAAAAAGTATCCCTGTTGTTCAGCACAGGGACTTGCTTTATAAAGTTACTTGATAAACTCTTTCTAAATTGAATAGTGGGTGTAAACCAGCTGCAGTATATGTTAGTGATGATGGCTTGCTCATGAGAAGTTCTGTGACAAGGAGAATTAAGAACATGTCTGACTAGACAAGAAGATGAATCAATGCATTGCACATGCAGCAAGGATGAGGATTAATGGGTGGATGGCCAGAGTGCTGCCTGAGAATTCAAGAAATATACCGGTAGAAGAATGTTTCCAGTCAGCTGGAGGGAGCCTCTGCTTGAAAATTTATGGAGGACATGGACTGTATGGAATGAACCGGCTTCTAAGGATTGCAGTTTACACTAGAAGAGAGAGTATTAATGGGGAGGAGATCACAAAAGCACCAGCATACTGGAAAGGAGCAGTCACTAAGGAGGAGAAATTAACTGCTGAAGCAAGATTGAGTTGTAGTTAAAAAGGCTCCTCAGGTGTACATTTATTGCAGCCCTAAGAAGATGGCTTAGTTGGTTGATTATGTTTTCAAAGAGAGCATGCCCCTAGCAAGGTGTGATGCTTCATGGATAATGCTGCCTTGAGAAGGGTGTCTTATAGTTGTCTCTGATCATTGCAAATGAAGAATTAAACAGGAGTGGGGAGTAGAAAAAGGACTGGGTGAGAAATTGGGAACCTGAGTTCTGGTGCTTGCTCTGTTATTAAATTGTTGCATCATGTTGAAGGAGTCTCTTCCACTCTCTTGGATCTCAGATACCTGCTGATGGAAAGAAGAGATGGGACTAGAGTAGTAGTCAAACTCAAATAGAAATGGGAGCCACTAAACCATACATAAAGATCCCTGAGGAATATGGAGAAAAATTTTATAGCCAGTTTTCCCTGATAAAAACCTCATCTCCTCAAATATATAGAGAACTGAGTCAAATTTATAATAATGCGAGTCATTCCCCACTTGATAAATGGTCAAAGGATATGAACAGGCCATTTTCAGATGAAGAAATCAAAGTTATCTGTGGTCATATGAAAAAAATCACAATTGATCAGAGAAATGTGAAAGAAAAGAACTCTGAGGTACCACCTCATACCTATCAGAGTGGCTAATATGACAGAAAAGGAAAAATGATATGTTTAAGGTGATGTGGAGAAATTGGGACAGTATTGCACTGTTGGTGGAGTTATGATCTGATCTTCCATTCTGGAGAACAATTTGGAACTCTACCCAAAGGGCTATAAAACTCTGCATATCCTCTGACTCAGAAATGCCACTACTAGGTGTGCTTCCCACAGAGACTGGAGAAAAAGGAAATGAACCTATATGTACAAATATATTTATAGCACCTCTTTTTGTAGTGGCAAAAACATTGGAACTTGAAGGGATGTCTCTCAACTGGGGAATGGCTGAACAAGTGGTGATATATGATTATAATAGAATACTATTGTGTTATAAAAAATGACAAGTAGGATGGTGTCAGAAAAACCCAGGAAGACTTATATGAACTAATGCAAAATGAAGTAAGCAGAACCAGAACCTTATACACAGTAACAGCAATATTGAAATGATGATCAACTGTGAATGACTTAAACTATTCTGATCATTACAATGATCTAAAATAATTCCAAAGGATTTATGCTGATTTTCCAGGGAGATAACTGATGGAGTCTACAGATTGCAAAATGATTTTTTTTACTTTATTTTTCTTGTGTTCTTTTTTTTGGCAACATAACTAATATGGAAAGATGTTTTGCATGATTTCACACATATAATTGATATCACATTTTTGCATTTTCAAGGAGTAGGGGAGGGGTACAAAAGAGAAAAAATTCAGAACTCATTTTTTAAAAAAAATGAATGTTAAAAATAAATAATTTACAAAGAAGATCGTTGCAGACCACATACTTAGAAAACACACACATTTCTATATTTATGTATTAATACATTTGCACATTAAAACCAGATAAGGAACTACATTTTTTATGTGGTTCAGGCTTCCCTCAGGAGTGTTATGGACCTCATTCAGTCTGCAGGTTTGGCACCTCTGGATGAGATCATAAATTTAGACCAGAAAGAGACTACTGAGGCCATTCATTCTTATTCCTTTATTTTACAAATGAGGCAAATAAGGCCCAGGGAGTTTAAGTGACTCACAGTAGCATTAGAGATAGGATCCGAACCCAGTGCCTCTGATTCCAGAGCCCATAGTCTTTCTACAACATGATCTCGTAGGGGTTCATTCTCTCTCTAAGAGTCTATGCTGTTTAAAACCTGCTTGATTCAGACAGAGAGACAGATAGAGTGGTTTGTAGATTAGTCAGACACCTGCCAGCAGCTAACTTCTTCAAGAAGAGACTTCTAGGGAGGCAGAAAGCTGGGAAACAATTTTTATGGCCTGTCCTTCTGATAAAGGCCTCTTTTCTAAAATATATAGGGAACTAAATCAAATTTATAAGAATCCAAGTCATTCCCCAATTGAGAAATGGTCAAAGGATATGAACAGGCAGTTTTCTGATGAAGAAACCAAAGCTATCTATTCCCATATGAGAAAATGCTCTAAATCTCTAATGATTAGAGAGATGCAAATTAAAACAGCTCTGAGGTACCATCTGACACCTATCAGATTGGCTAAAATGACAAAAAAGGAAAATAATAAATGTTGGAGAAGCTGTGGAAAAACTGGAACACTAATGCATTGTTGGTGGAGCTGTGAACTGATCCAACCATTCTGGAGAGCAATTTGGAATTATGCCCAAATGGCTATAAAGTTATGCATCCCCTTTGACCCAGCAATACCACTTTTGGGTCTTTTTCCCAAAGAGATCATGGAAAGGGGAGAGGGACCCACATGTACAAAAATATTTATAGCTGCTCTTTACGTGGTGGCAAGGAATTGGAAGTTGAGCGGATGCCCATCAATTGGGGAATGGCTGAACAAGGTGTGGTATATGAATGCAATGCAATACTGTTGTGCTGTAAGAAACAATGAGCAGGAGGAGTTCAGAGCAACCTGGAGGGTCTTGCGTGGGCTGATGATGAGTGAGATGAGCAGAACCAGAAGAACATTGTACACAGTATCATCAACATTGTGTGTTGATCTACTGTAATGGACTAAATTCTTCTCACCAGTGCAATGATACAGAAGAGTTCCAGGGAACTCATGATAGAAGAGGATCTCCAAATCCAGGAAAAAAAAAAAAGAACTGTGGAGTATAGATGCTGAATGAACCATACTATTTCTTTTGTTTTTGGTACTGAGTTTTTCTATGTTGAGGTTTTTCGTCATTGCTCTGACTTTTCTCTTATAATATGACTAATGCAGAAATATGTTTAATGTTATTATGTGTATGTGTATATATATATATATATACACATATATATATAAAAACAACTATATCAGATTACCCGCTGTCTAGGAGAGGGGGGAGGGAGGGGAGGGAGGGAGAAAAATCTGAAATTGGAAAGCTTGTATAAACAAAAGTTGAGAACTATTGTTACTTGTAATGGGAAAAAAATAAAATACTTTATTAAAAAAAAAAAGAAAGACTTCTAAAGAAGCCTCTAGAAATGGGGGGGGGGGGAAACCTATAATATCACAAAAAGTTAAGTTGACTATCAATAGGTAGGAATGCTGAGTTACCAGTGTGGATTAGCTGTGTGTCTGTGACCAGGACAGGTGATTTAGGCAAGGTGGTAAACATTTATTAAGCACTTACTGTGTGCCAGCCACAATGCTAAGAGCTGGGACTACAAACACAAGCAAAAAAAGAGAGATAGTCAGGGCAGCTAGGTGGCACAGTGGATTAAGCACTGACCCTGGATCCAGGAGGACCTGAGTTCAAATCTGACCTCGGACACTTGCCATTCACTAGCTCTGTGACCCTGGAAAAGTAACTTAACCCTCAATGCCCCAAGCAAAAAAAAAAAAAATAGTCCCTGTCCTCAAGGAGTTTATATTCTGATGAGATAACAATAACAAACCAAATGGAGCTGAGCAGGGAGCAGGAAGTAGGAGGGTGACAGAGTCCAGAAAGTCAAAAGCAGAACTTGGAGGGTAATTCTTAGAACAAAGGACAAAATTAACACAGTTGTCAAAGAGTAATTAATAGGGCAAGACACTCTGTGTTGTTTACATTAGCTCCAACCCAACCTATTTAAACAAGTTTTTAATTCTGAAAATTGGAAGGGGAGGAGTAAAGCTATTAACTCAGATGACTGCCACTCTTTATAAAAGTCCAACAGATAAAAACCAGTTGCACACAAGTTGATCACAGAAGGGGCCAGAAACCACGTCCAGCAAATGATTGATCATCTTGCCAAATGGCAACCCAGGGCAACACCAGTTTAGAATATAAAGTCATTTGTGAGACAATACAGAGGTAGATAACAGAAGATCTTGAGCAGAATCACCTTAGAAATTAATGAAAAGAAACAGAGGGGAGAGGAGGGGAAATGCCTGCAGAAACCTTAGTAGGAACCCTCCCCCCGCTGAAGCAGAACATCTCAAGAGCATTCATAGATGAAACCGAAAGGAGAATGAGCAAATAGATGTAAACAAGAATGTATCTGCAGAGACCAAGTGGTACAGTGAAAAGAATGTCAGCTTTAAAGTCAGTACTTAGGTTCAAATCCCAGCATTGTCGTTTATTAGATGTTAGGCAGGCTAATTGCTAATGTCACTTTTCCTCTCTGGGACTCAGTTTCCTCCTTTTGAAAAAGGAGGACTTGGACTACATGACCTATGAAGTTGCTTCCAGCTTTAAATCTTTGATCCTATGATCTTATGTCAGGGTTTCTATAGTGATCTATTTCTATTCTCAGTAGCCAGTGCCAGTATAATGCTTGCGTGTTTGGAATCTAACACCTCAATGCCTGATGTGCTATGAGAAGATGGAAACAGCACTGGGGGGAAAATGACATTGGGAAAAATAGCAGGTGTTGACCAAGTGCATTTTGAAGAAATCCATACAGAAGGTGATGTAATTTTTAAGACACTCAAGGATTGATTTCCAAGAAATCTCAGAGATGAAAAGATCTCAAAAGAATGGAAAAATTCAAGGACAGTATTGACCCAAAACAAAAAACCCCAAACTGAGACTGCTCTACTTTGTCATTAATATCAAATATTTATAAGAATTCTATGTGCCTATGAAGGGTGTCCTTGGTCAAAATATCAACAAATATAAGATGAGAAGTATTCTACAGGAAATTCTCTACATCAGAGATGTCAAATATAACTGCTGAATCAGATTGAAATGTAATTGGGAAATATTTTACCAAAAAAACCCAACCCCACAATGTTAATATGTGATTTTCTAAGACAATATGCAGCCTTTGGGGATCCTTATGTAGGTTTTACTGGTCCCCATTTCTATTTGTGTTTGATATCACTGCTCCACAGCAAACACCCAAGTAACTGACAGATGTTGCAAATATAAGATCCCACTATATTTACTGTTTCTTGATTATTATTTTTTTTGGTTTTTGGTTTTTGGTTTTTGGTTTTTTTGCAGGGCAATGGGGGTTAAGTGACTTGCCCAGGGTCACACAGCTAGTAAATGTCAAGTGTCTGAAGCCGGATTTGAACTCAGGTACTCCTGAATCCAGGGCCGGTGCTTTATCCACTGCACCACCTAGCCGCCCCCCCTGTTTCTTGATTATTAAAAAAAACAACAACATTTGCCTCTGCAGAGCAAAAGGCAGCCTTTAGACCTCTCTTCCAAACAAGGTACTTACCACACATGCTTCATACAACAAATAAGATTCCATGACAGATACAAAGATTGATCAACAATCTTCTGGTTAATACCAAACAAGGCATAAAATGGGAAGACATATATAACCACCAAATGTATTTGACACTGTCATGGAAGACATTCCCACACAAAGTCCAAACGGAAGAGGGAGGGACTTCCTATAGATTTTTAGATGCCTCTGTTTGCAGATGGCATTGTGCTGATTGTATGGTCCCCCAAAACCGTACAGGGTCTTCTTAATGACATTCACAACTACTAAAATTATGAGTCTAGTAATCTTTACAGGAAAAATGGAAAGAACGCATGTTATACGAATTATTATACACACTTGGATAAAATGAGTTAGTCCATCTGTATATGGAGTTTTGACAAACTCTGCAGACAGGCAATGAGCTAGGCCCAGAATTGAACAAAAGCAGGAAGAAAGCATCTCACATTACATCTGGGAAATTACATAGCACTTTTGATGAGTCCCAAGCTGCTTTCTACAACCAAAGCACATCTTCTTTTTATTTTTAAACATGTTTTGTGGTAATGCTATGTAGTAACAAATCAAGGAACACAATGATCTCAGAAGAATCAAAATTGTAAGTAACCCAAAGGGCAATTGAAAGACACACGGAGGGTGTAAGGAGGCTATGTTGTATTACTTAGAATCTAGAAGACCTGAATTCATATTTTGTCTTAATCATATATGGCTGTGCAGCCTTGGGCGATACTTAACCTTTCTCTCTGCCTCAGTTTCCTCTTCTGTAAAACAGGAATGATAGTGGCTTTCACCCTTCAGGATTAACATGAAGATCAAATGAGGTAATATTTAGAAAGTACTTTGCAAACCTTAAAGCACTACATAAATGCTAGCTATTATTATTGCCAACTTATACTGAGAAGTATTACAGACATTATCAAAGACATGGATAACTGGAAAATGGCAAAAGGAAAGTAGTCATAGATTGAGATCAAAGGATCACAGACTTATTGAAAGTGTTGCACTAGGATCCACATAATATTCTTTGACTCAGAGCTGAGTTGTTAGTACATGAAGCTGATCGTGAAGAAAGATATGGGCCAGATGGCATAGAAAGGTTGTAATCTGCATTGCTGGAAGGAGTGTCTACATACCTATTTTTTTTTAGGCTATTGGGGTTAAGTGACTTGCCCAGGGTCACACAGTTAGTGAGTGTCAAGTGTCTGAGGCTGGATTTGAACTCAGGTACTCCTGAATCCAGGGCCAGTGCTTTATCCACTGAGCCACCGAGCTGTCCCCTGCACACCTTTGATCCACTAAAGTAATGGGTCATGTTTATAAAGCACTTCCTTCATAGGGGAGGGGAGAAGGGGAACAAACATTCGTTAAATATCTACTTTGTGGCAGGCATTGTGCTAAGCACTTTACAAATATTGTCTCACTGTGAAGCAGTCATCTGAATATTATTATCCTCCTTCACATATGAGAAGTGAAGCTCAGAGAGAAGGTTGGTGATTTACCTGTGATCACACAGCTAGGAAGGATCAGAGTCCGAGATTTGAAGTCAGGCCCTTATATCATGAATCCAATGTTCTTTTCACTTTGTTGCATTGCTTCCCACAGCCCTGCAGGAACTTGGCAACACTGATAATTCACAGAGCATTTCTGTGGGGTAAGAGATTGAGGAATGCGATATCTATAGCCAATATTAGGATAAAAATCAACAAAGAGCCTAGAATCCCTCAAATTGTATCCCACTGGATAAAAGATATATATTTTTTTTCCAGCAGACAAAATTTTTTCATTTCCTGTTTGGAGAAAAGATGAGATATAACTAAATATTAATCCTTCATAAAACCTTTTAGCAATAAACAACAGCTAATAGAAAAATCTTAAATATAATTTCACAATTGGGTTTAATTGCACACTGTTGTTGAGCAATCTCATTTTTTCTGTAATTCAGAAAATAGAATCAATTATGTTTTATTACCATGAGAAAGCAAGATGATAGAAAAATGGAGTCAAGTGAAACCCCATTAATTCACACTCCTGTAACTTAGAATTTGTGATACTATGACTATTTTGAACCGAAGTTTATCTCTACACTCTCACTGAATAAAGGGTTTACCAAACCCATTAGTAATATAAAGTAGAGTCACAGTCTGGAAATATTTAGTCTGCTTGGGGAAATTCACTTTTCAGGTGCTTTTTAGTTCTCTCCAATTGCCTGCAAATGCTGCGCACGTCAGAAGTCCCGCCAAGCAGGCCCAAGCCTCACTTCCGTTCTCTCCACCCCGGAAGTCGAGTCCCGCAGGCAGTCTGACGTGCGCAGCAGGCGGACTGTTCGTCTCCTCCCCAAAAGGGTGGTCCTTGAAAAACTGGCGTCTTTCAGTTATCCTAACCGACTGTTAAAAACTTTCATATTTTACCACAGCATCTTATCTAACTGGTTGGGAAGTGGTTAGAGTGCCTGGGCCTGAAGTCAGAAGGACACATCTTCCTGAATTCAAATCTGGCCTCAGACACTTACTAGCCATGTGACCCTGGGCAAGTCATTTAATCTCTCTTTACCTCAGTTTCCTCATATATAAAATGAGCTGGAGAAGGAAATGTCAACATACTCCAGTATCTTTGCCATGAAAACTTGAAATGGGGTCATGAAGAGTCAGAAAGCAACTCAAAGGACTGGACAAGTATTTATTTATTCATTAAAAGAAGTTTTCAGGAGTGATACTTGACAATACCCTCTCAAATATTGTTTCCTATTATAATAATGATTATGATTATAGATCACAAATCTAGAGCTGGAAAGGTGTGAGAGGTTATTTAGTTCAACACCCTACTAAGAAATTGTAATTTAGGCAAGGTCTTACAGTGGGTCACGAGGCAGTGACCATCCTAGGATTTTCCAGGCCTTCTGACTAAATTCAATACGATTTCCATTATACTAGTTTTCTTCCCTCAATGATAAAAACTCACATTTGTTTAGCATTTTGCTATTGCAAAGAACTTTACACACATTGTTCCCTTGGTTCTTCACAATAGCGTAGTGAAAGAGATGAGATTGGTATTGTTCCATTTTTCAGATGAGGAAACCGAGATTCAGTGAGATCACGTGATTTGTGTTATTTCAGACAGGTTCTAAATTACTTCCACAGGGTTTCCAAAATTATCTTCCCAAAACACAGCTCTAACTTTGCCAATCCCCTCATCAAAACATTCCAGTGAATCCCTATTGCATCTAGGATACAATACGAACTCTTCTGGGTAACATATAAAGCTCCCACCTATCTTTCCAGTCTTATTCTCCTTTACTTACTCTCCATTCTAGCTGGAGGCTTCCCGAACTTGGAACTACCTCTGCCTTTACAGAGACCATTCATCCCTCTTGCTTGGAATATGTTTTTTCTTCAGAACCTTGCATTTCAGAATATTTCTTTTCTTTTGAGGCTTAGTATCAATACTGTCCCGTAAGTGAAGCCTTCTCCCAATTGTAATTGCCCTAGCTCTACAGTTCTTTCTCTGGATGCAGATAGCATCTTCCTTCATGTGTCCTTTGTAGTTAATTTGGGTATTTATATTAGTCAAAGTTAATTACCAAAAATTGTTCTTAAAACAATATTGTTGTTACTGTATACAATGTTCTCTTGGTTCTGCAGCAAGGAGGTTCAGTTGTTCCTTACACAAGATACTCCATCTCCTGTCTGGAGGGATTTTCACTGGGTGTCCCCTGGGCCTGGAATTCTCTCCTTCTACATCTCTCCTGGCTTCCTTTAATTCCTAGCCAAAATCCTACCTTGTAGAAGACTTTCCTGATTCCCTTTAATGTTAGTGTCTTCCTTCTGTTCATTATTTCCAATTTATCCCACAGAGAGCTTGTTTGTACATAGTTACTTATGTTGTCTCCCCTATTAGGATGTGAACTCCTTGAGATCAGAGACCATCTTGTCTTTTTTTGTATCCCCGGTGCTTAGCACAGTGCATTGCATACAGTAGATGCTTAATAAATGTTTATTGACTGACTGACCAAATAGTCTCATTTACAGAAAACAGTGATTAGGCAATAGCTTCCAATACTTTAGCCTTATCAGGTTATGTATACAACATTCCATCCTAATTCCATCCATCCATCCTACCTCTATCCTGACAGGGAAGAGCTATTTCATTCTCTCTTTTCTGGGACCTTCATTGTTGTTTGCTTGTTTTAATTATTCAGAGACCATTATAATACAATACAACAAACATTTTAAGAAGCTACTACATGATAAGCTGTAGACACAAATAAGAAAAACAAAGGCAGACCCTTCCTCAAAGGGCTTATTTTATAATAGGGTGAGCAAACACTCAGAAGGAAGCTGAAAACTGAGTGGAGACCAACAGGGAGTATCATAGTCCATGAAATTCAAGCGAAGCAAAGCTGTAGATGGAAGGTGAAGAGTTAGCTGAAAAGTCAAGTTCCCAACCCTCTGTAGAAGAAGGCTTTGGGAGGAATTGAGTGCTCTCCTCTCCAGCCCTTCCATCAGAAGGGAGAAGAAGCTGAAGAAGGTGGGGAAGTAGTGAATATCCAAAGCTAAGTTAGTGAGCAGCTTGTGAAATTGATCCATCTGTTTAAATAGCTGTAGTGATTCTATAATATTGTTGTCTGGGATCTATTTATCTCATTGCATCAGTTCATAAAAATCTTCCCTTGTTATTAGCCATTTTCACATGAGAATGTTCCCTCTGCAGGAGTTGGGTGTAAAATGACTTTGGTTTAAAGGAGCCAGTGAAATGTGTTTGTTAGTTTATTTTAAGTCTAATTGAAACTGGCCTTAGATCCTTTCATAACATCTTTCTTCATTGGCAGCATCATATAATACAAATGTATTCTGCATCTCTACCATACATCTGTATGCTGAAGATGAAGTAGGCTGAAAACTAAGCATTGCATTTATATCTCTACTAATAGTCACACCGGGAGTCAGATTTTAGCCCAAGAAGAGGTCCCTGCTCCATCACAGAGGAACCTGAACGCATAGAAAGTAGAGGGATAGGTTGTAACTGGCAACTCTGTTGTGTAGTACCCAGAACTGATTGAGAAGGGGACCTGGATCTATGTATGGTGTTCTAGGATGAGCAGTAGTCAAGGGTCATAGACTGTTTACCAAACAAGAAACAATTTCAGAAACAAGGAACAGCTGTGTGGCTCTGACCCCAGGATCAAAGTAGTGGTCTCAATAATATTATGTTTTGATGTACAGAAAAGAAGAATGGAAAGGATGAAAAAGGAATATGCTGGGAGTTGAAAGGAGGAAGAAAGACGGGGAAAATTTTGTCCCATAGTCAAGGTGCATGAGTCAAAATCGATACAAACAAGGAGGAAGAGATGGGAGGAGCAAGTGACATTTGGACTTCATCATCTGATCTTGTCCAAGGAGACAAAGAGACAAAGAGACCAGCTATAAATATTTTTGTACACGTGGGTCCTTTTTCCTCTTCTATGATCTCTTTGGGATAGAGACCTAGCAATGATACCACTGGGTTAAAGTCCCATAGCCCTTTGGGCATAGTTCCAAATTACTCTCCAGAATGGTTGGATCAGTTCATAGCTCCACCAACAATGAAATAGTGCTGGAAAGATTTAAATGAACTGATGCAAAGTGCAGTGATCAGAACCAAGAAAACACTGTACACAGTAACAGCAATATTGTTACAATTATCAACTGCGAAAAACTTAGTGACTCTGGTCAATGCAGTGATCCATGATATTTCAAAAGAACTTATGAAGAAAAATGTTATCTAAATCCAGAGAAACTGATGAACTCTGAATGCAGATTGAAGCATTTTTTCATTTTCTTTGTTTTTATTGCTTTTCCCCCAATATGACTAATCTTGAAATATGTTTTGCTTGACATCAGATATATAATGAGTATCATATTGCTTGCCTTCTCAATAAGTGGGGAGGGAATGTAAGGAGGGAAATAATTTAGAACTCAAAATTTTAAAATTAATGTTAAATTTTTTTAAAAATAGAATGCTCTGACCCCCAAATAGTGAGTAGATCTTTTATCAAATGTTCAAGAAGATACTAGTAAACACTTTTGAGAAATGATGTAGAATGAATTCATTTGCTGGATAGTGGATTGGACCAGATAATTTTAAGTCCTCCCACCCACACCCCAATTCTGGTATTCTGTGTTGCTGAGTCTACTAATTAGCCCTTCTGTTCTCATCCATTATCTATGCATAACCATTATTTAAAGAATTAGAACAAAATAAAATATTCTTAACTCTGAATATGATTCCAACTTTTTTTTTGATGACTTAGAGATAAAATCTATTGAAGACTTCTTCCATTGAGTCATATTATAATGGAAATGACTCTTGGTGAACAAACACTGTACCAATGAAACACTCATACACTCATGCTGGGACGTCTTACCAAGGCTTCTAGTGTGGGCCCTGTGTTGGGCAGTATGTCTATTGTATGACCAACCCAGATACACAAAGAGAGGCTTATCACCAGCAAAGACTAGCCACCAGGTGGTGAATTATTTCATCTGTGGGAAAGTGTCAGGGAAGTGCTGTGATCCTTTTGGATAAAACTGCAGATCTCTGAGGAATTGAAGTATAGATCATTTTTAAATCCTTTAAGAAAGACTTGGCATGGAAAGAAAATGTCAGCATGGAATGTTACTATCTTCTCTGTGAAAGGCTAACCAAGAGAATATCAGGCTTACTGCTATTCATGACTTTGGGAGAAAAGGATTCTCCAGGGAATAGAAAAAGGTAAATATTTTCATAATGTGTCACACAAGTGCTAAAAACAACATCTTGGTATAGGAAACCCGGGCAGGCTTGAAATGATATTTTCCCTCATTTTCAACAAAGAAAAATGTTTTTAAAGCAAACAAACAAAAGCCTTGTAATTAAACCCTCTTTCAAAGTGACTTCTAAAGTTCTATTTTCTTTTTTAAGTTCAAAGACATTTCTTAAGTGCCTGTTATTTTTAAGGCACTGATCTTGGTGCTAGAGAAACAAAGGTAAAGGGAGGCACAGTCTTTGCTTGCAAAAAGCTAATGTTCTTCTACTAGAGAGAGAAGTGTGAGGCAGATGCACTGTATGCACAGATGAGCCATTGTAAGAAAACCCAATGCTCAAGTTTGAGGTAGAAGTAAGAAAAAGAAGAAAAAAGCTTTATTGATATTGCAAGTCAAGGGAGAGAGTTCAGATAGGTCACAAAGAAAATCTCTGAGGAGCAAAATGGGCTGAGAATATAAGGCATTGTCCACCACAAATTGTTGCTAAGTACAAGATGACCACATTCCACACAAAAGCAGAGTTCACTAGTCTCATATTTAGTTTCGTGACTTCTTACAGCCTTGTTCATCACAGGGATGAGAGAGCTCCTGGAGAGGCTGAGAACATGATATTGGAAAGTCCTCCAAAGGGGCTGGGAGGGGAGGAAAATATTCAAGCACAAAGAAAGGTGATCAGAGGTGACTTGTTGCTCAATTTACACCGAAATGAAGTTAGTCTTGTCAAGAGAAGAAAAATGAAGGGCCCTTCTCTCTTTACCTCCACGGAGATGTACAGGGTGATCAAAAAGTCTTTTGGGATACTGGATATTAGGTAGAGATTACAGTTGGGGCAAAAGAAAGATTCATACAAAGTAATCTAAAAAAAAATTGAAGTGAATGAGAATACTTTTATCTGAACAAATCAGAGAAGGCTGTCAGGAAGAAGGTGAAACCTGAAATGAAACTCAAAGGAAAAAGAATGGATTTTAAAAGTTGGAGACAAGACGAAAGGATATTCTAGGCATGGGAGGGAGGAGGGGAGGCAGGAGAAGAGGCCAGAATCCTGTCTCAGTGAACAAAGTTGGGATGTCAAGTTCAAGAAGTAGCTAATAATGTAGCTTGATGGAAATGGAGACAATATAAAGGGTAGTTGTGTGCAATAAGACTGCAAACTTGGGTTGGAAGCTGATTGAGGAGGACCATCAATGTCAGGCTAAGGAGACTGTATTTCTTTCAAGAGGCAATAGGGACTCACTGAAGGTTTTTAGGCAGAAGAGGCCTGATCAGGCCTATGCCTTGGAATGATTATACTGGCAATACTGTGATTATTTGATTCAGAGGGGAGAAATTATAGGCAAGGAGCTCAGTTGAGAGGCTGTTAGAATTGCCCTAGTGAGAGGTGATGAGGGACTGTATCCATGTCAGGGGAAAGAAGAGGACGGGTGAGGAAGAACATCAATCCAAATATTGCAGAGAATTAGCTTTTGAGTACACAACTTCAGTAGACCGTGTCATGCATCAGCTGGGAAGTGCTATAACCTGTGGCAAGGACCATATCTGATTAATATTTTCACCTTTTTTAACCTCACTCTCTTTCACCCCACGTACCTAATTAGTTGTCAGCTTTTGTCTATTCTACCTCCAAAACATCTCTTTTATCAGCTACCTTTTCTCCACTCATGAAGTTGCCACCTTGTACCTGGCATATAGTAGTTACTTAATAAATGCTTATTCACTGACTGACCCCATTTTCGGTTCCCATCACCTCTCACCTAAACTGTCATAATAGCTAAGTGGTCTCCCTGCCTCATGTTTCTTTCCTCTCAAAACAATCCTCTACATGCCCACTAAAGTAATTTTCCTAAAGCATAAATCTAACATACTATTCCCCTACTCAATTATTGATGAAGTTTTCCTATTACTTCTGGAATCAAATATAAATTGATCCTAGATCAATGCTAGTTCAGAATTCACAGTGCTTCACAACTGGCTTAACCCAGCCTTTATTGGTTCATTCTACTAAACTACCTTTTATGTATGCTGTAATCCAGCTAAACTGGTCATATTGTTGTTCCTCTTAAATGACACCTCAACTTCTATCTCCATGGCTTTGCATAGGCTTCCCCCATGCCTGAAATACACTCTCTCTTCACCTCAATCTTCTAAGATCCCTAGTTGTTGTCTCCCCCCCCCCAAAGGTCATATGAAACTCTGCCTCCCACATGAGGTCTTTCCTAATCACTGCACCCCACTCTAGTCACTAGCGCTTCCATCTCCCCAAATCAGCTTATATTTATTTTGTATGGAGTTTGTTTATATGTCCATGTATACACATTATCTCCCTCCAAAGAATGTAAACTCCTTGAGGGCAGGGACTGTTTCATTTTTTTCTTTCTATTCCCAGTACCTAGTATAGTGTTCAACACATGGTAGGCACTTTATAGATGCTTGTTGATTGACAAATTTCACATGGCTATAGAACAAGACTTGATTCATAATGAGTGTTGAATAACTACTTGCTGAATGAATGACACCTGAATATACATAACTTTACAATTTTCAAAGCATTTTCACATAGATTCTCATTTAATCCTTAAAATAGCCTTATGTGGTAGATATAACAGATATTGTTATACCTAATTTGTAGATGAGGAAAGCGAGACCCAGAAATGAGAAGTAGGTAGCCTATGATCAGAATTAATAGATCAGGGGCAGCTAGATAGCACAGTGGTAAAGCACCAGCCCTGGATTCAGGAGTACCTGAGTTCAAATCCGGCCTCAGACACTTGACACTTACTAGCTGTGTGACCCTGGGCAAGTCACTTAACCCTCATTGCCCTGCAAAAAACAAAAAACAACAACAAAAAAAGAATTAATAGATCATAAATGGATGAAGTCATAAGATAAATACTTAAAGCCAGAAAGGGCATTAGAGACCATGTACATCAATTTCATTTTACAAATTCCACAAACTGCCTCCCATACGGGTGATGTGACTTGTTCAAAGTCACACAGCTAATAAGTTAAAAAAAAAAAGAAGTAAGATGGTGGAGGAAAGGCAGTGATCTCTCAAATGCACAATAGAATTGCTCCAAAAAAAAAGATCCAAATAATGCCATAGGACAATTCCTGAAGCAGCAAAATCCACAGAAGAATGGCTTGGAAGGTCAGAAGGAGGGAGTTTCTGTGATGAGAAAGGAGTGGAGCCCAACCCCACAGTCACTCTGACACAGATCCAGTCCCAGGAAGGCCTCACCAGAGAAAGAGAACCCCAGAGCCTCTGAATCAGCTGCAGCACCACTGTCGTCTGGAACTAAGCTCACAGTCTGGTGAGAGGGCTGAGCCCTTGGCAGGGGGGAGATTAAAGGGGTCTATGCTGGTGCTGAGGCAGAACTTGGGTTTTTCACCCTTGCTGGGAAGCAGGAGGTAGGCTTGAGTAGCAGTGGACCAGGTGGGGGAGGGGCACAGGCTTGTCACAGCTGACAACCACAATACACGAGGCTGTTTGATTAGCAAATTGGTCTGGCATCATCTACAGACCAGGGAACAGGCCAGGCAAGTGAAGAATCCACTCCTCCTTAAATCAAACCACCTGGGACCTTCTGAAGCTTGGGATATTGTAGCCTGGAAACACTGCCCCACTTTTTAAGGAGCTAAAAGTAAAGTAAAAGAAAGGCAAGATGAGCAGAGAGAAAAAGGTGAGGACCATAGAAAGTTTCTTCAGTGACAAGGAAGAGGAGCAGCTAGGTGGCGCAGTGGCTAGAGTACTGGCCCTGGATTCAGGAGGACCTGAGTTCAAATCTGGCCTCAGACACTTAACTAGCTGTGTGACCCTGGGCAAGTCACTTAACCCCAATTGCCTCACTAAAAAAAAAAATTAAAAAAAAATTAAAGACAAGGAAGATGGAGGCGTACCCTCAGAGGAAGATGTGAACATCAGGGCCCCTATATATAAAGTTTCCAACAAAAATATGAATTGGTCTCAGTCCATAGAGGTGCTCAAAAAGGACTTTGAAGATAAAGTTAGAGAGGTAGAGGAAAGAAATGGAAAGAGAAATGAGGGTGATGCAGGAAAGACATGAGAAAAAGTCAACAGTATGAAAAGCCAAATTGGCCAAATGGAATAGGAGATACAAAGGCTCTCTGATGAAAATAATTGCTTAAGAATTAGGATTGAACAAATGGAAGCTAGTGACTTTATGAGAAACTAAGACACAGTAAAGCAAATTCAAATGAATAAAAAAATAGAGGGCAATGTGAAATATCTTCTTAGACAAACTGCTAACCTGGGAAATAGGTCCAGGAGAGATAATTTGACAATTATTGGTCTACCTGAAAACCATGATCAAGGAAAGAGTTTAGAAATCATGTTCCAAGAAATTGTCAGGGAAAATTTCCCTGATGTTCTAGAAGCAGAAGGTAAAATAGAAATTAAAAGAATTCACCAACCACCTCCTGAAAGAGATCCCAAAAAGAAAATTCCTAGAAATATTATAGCCAAATTCCAGAGCTCTTAGGTCAAGGAGAAAATATTGCAAACTGACAAAAAGAAAGAATTCAAGTATTGTGGATTCCCAGTCAGGATAGCACAATATCTAGCAGCTTCTACATTAAAGGACCAGAGGGCATGGAATATGATATTCCAGAGGGCAAAGGAATTGGGATTACAACCAAGAATCACACATCCAGCAAAACTCATCATACTCTTTTAGAGTAAAAAATGGGATTTCAATGAAAAAGAGGACTTCAGGTATTTGTGATGAAAAGACCTGAACTGAATGGCAAATTTGACTTCCAAATACAAGACCCTAAAGAACCATAAAAAATTGGAGTTGGTGGACATACCTGGGGTTATGCAATGGGTAAATGTCTTGTGTCTGAGCACAGGTTTTGGCTGGGATCCCCCTGGGTCCAGGGTGGATTCTTTGTCCACTGTGTCACCTAGCTGCCCCATGATGACATCTTTAGGGTTAAATTGAGTTGTGAGGTGAATGCACTGGGGGAGGGGGAAGGGCAGAGGTAGCATGGGGTGAAATCCCACATGAAAGAAATAGGAAAGGAAAGGGCTTATGGAGTAGGGGAAGAGTTGGGGTGTAGCAGGGGAGTAAATGAGTTTTATACACTCATCAGAATAGGCTAAAAGACCTTAATCTCATCAGAGTTGGCTCAAGGAGGGATTAACACACATACCCAATTGGGTGGAGTAATCTATTTAATCCAGGCAGTAAATGAGCCTAACACTCATCAGAATTGGCTCAAAGATCTCAATCTCATCAGAATTGCCTCAAGAAGGGAATAACATACACACTCAATTGGGTGGAGTAATCTATCTAAACCTGGAGGAAAATGGAAGGGAAGGGGATAAAGAGAGAGGAGCAAAAGAAGGGAGGGCAGATTGGGGGAGGGGACAGACAGAAACAAATCCCTTTTGAAGAGGGATAGGGTGAAAGAAGATAGATAATAGAGTAAATATCATGGGGAAGGGAATAGGATGGAGGGAAACAGTTAACAATAGTAATCATAAAAAAGAAAAAAGGGGGAGAAATTGTACAAAAAAAAATTTGATAGCAACTCTTTGTGGGGGCTAAGAATTGGGAATCAAGGGAATGTCCATCAATGGGGGAATGTCTGAAGAAGCTGTGGTAGTATATGATTGTAGTTGAATGGTATTGTGCTATAAGAAATGACAAACAGGATGATACCAGAAAAACCTGGAAAGACTCATATGAACTGATGTTTAGTGAAGTGAGCAGAACTGGGAGAACATTGTGCATAGTAACAGCAGTATTGTTCAGTGAGCAATTGTGAATGACTTAACTATTCTCAGAAATACAATGATCCAAGACAATCCCAAGGGACTAATGATGAAGCATACTATCCACTCCCATAGAAAGAACTGATAAAAAGAGCACTTGTGAATTGTACATATATAACTTATACCAGATTGGTTGTTGTCTTGTGGAGCAGGGAGGAAAGGGAGGGATGGAGAAAAAATTGGACCTCTAAATCTTATGAAAATGAATGCTGAAAGCTACCCTTACATGTAACTGGAAAAAATAAAATTAATGTTTGTTGCACTGAAAAAAAAAACAGAATGAAGGACAAACAACAACAAAAAGAAGAAGAAGATGATGATGATTGCTGATGAAGAAGAAAAACTAATCCTTGGCCCCCTGGCTTTGAATCTCCTGTACTTTCCACCTTGCTATTCACATCTTCTGACTCCAGACCCAGCATTCTTCCTCCTTTATTGTATGGTGAGCCAGTTAATCAAAATGTTACTGGGCCACTGGAAGGGAATGGATGTACGTGAGGAAGGATCGCTCCTGTTCTCTCTCAGAATACATCAGGCCCATCATGGACTCGACAGTTTATTTTTTCTTTCTTTCTTCTTTTTTTTCCTATGTTGATAAACTTTTATTAAGCACTGCATCTGTGAAAGGTGCTGTGTTAGGTGCTGGGGGAAAAATGATGAGTCAGCCCCAGAGCTGAGACTTTGAAGGAAAATGAAGATTTGTAGAGGCAGAGATGAGGATGGTATATATGCCAGACATGGGAGAGAATCCTCATAAATGCGCAGGGCTGGGAGCTGGAATGCTGAGTTTGGGGAAACAGCTAATAGTCTACTTCAGGTGAAATGGTGAGTGAAAAAGGGAATAGTTGAAAATAACTTAAGAGGGTGGGTGGGAGGCAGATGGTGTGGGGCTTTGAATGCCATAAGGAGGAGCTGTCACAGTAGCCCAGAGGCAGTACTCTCAGTTATTTCAGTAGGGGAGGCATAGTGTTACAGGTGCACCTCAATGGTATGACTTGCTTCTGTGGTCAAATTGTCCACTTGTGCTGGAAAATATAGTGCATGGGGTGGGGTGTGGGGAGCAAATGGGAAATAAGTCCAAAAGGATACTTTGGAGCCAATCAAAATAATTCTGTATTTCAACTCATAAGTAGCAAATTGGTAAAGATGGCAAAAATATGGGAAAAATCAATGTCATAAAACAGACACTAAAACATTGTTGGTGGAGCTGTGAGTTGGTCAAATCATTTTGGAAAGCAATCTAGAATTAGGCTAAAAACAACAGAGAAGGACAGAAGGAAGGAGGGGGAGGGAGGGAGAGAGAGAGAGAGAGAGAGAGAGAGAGAGAGAGAGAGACAGAGAGAGAGAGACAGAGACTGAGACTAAAGTGTCTATCCTGATCCAGGGATCCCAGTTCAGAGAGGTTAAAAATAGAAAGATTCCTTATACACCAAATTATTTAGAGGGATACTTTTTTTGTATTAAAAAAAAACAAGAAACAAAGTTGTTCATTAACTGTGGATTTGCTAAACAAATTTTGGTATATCATATAAGCGAGCATTACTTTGTTGCAAGAAATTATGAATATGAAAAAATTCAGAGAAGCATGGGAAGCTTTATATAAACTGATTTTGTTGTTCCTCTTTGTGACTCTGTGGACCATAGCCTACCAGTACACTCATTTTGTTCCCACTGGCTTCACATCACTTTAAAGTGTTCTAATCCTTTGGTACCTCCTACCTCAAGCATTCCTCACCTGCTGTGCAGGTGAACAGGGATAATGGTGATGGAGAAAAGACCAACCTCCCTTGAACATTTGTCATACTAGGTCCTTGATCTGCCATGTTCAGCTTAACTAACACCTAGCTACAGTCCCTATCTCTCCTCTTTTCTCACACCTGATAGAAAAAGGCATTGGACCTGTGATTTCATTGGTAGAGGGAACTTTTCATCTAAGAATTTCCTAGAACGCTAAGGATAAGTGACTTGCCTAGGATCACAGTCAGGACTTATAAAAAGTGGGACTGGAACTCATGTTTTTCTTTTCATGTGCAGTTTTCAATCATGTCTGACTCTGTGACCCCATTTGGGGTTTTCTTGGCAAAGATACTGGAGTTATTTACCATTTCCTTTTCCAGCTCATTTTACAGATGAGGAAATTGAGGCAAATGGGGTATGAAGTGACTTGCCCAGGGTCTGAGGCTGAGTTTGAACTCAAGAAGATGATTCTTTCCTAATTCCAAGCCCAGTGCTCTATCCAATGTGCCACCTAGCTGCCCCCCATCTTCCTCTACTCAAGCTCTAGGTCTACTGTGCCACACCACTTCCTTCTCACAACCAGAACTCCACAAAAAAGTCATCAACACTCATTGCCTTAACTTCCTCTCTTACCACTCCCTTCTCAGCCCTTTGTAATATGTCTTCCTATGCAACCACTCAACTGAGAGTGCTCTCTTCAAGGTTAACAAAAAACTATGAATTGCTAAATCCAATGGCCTTTGCTCTGCCTTCATTCTTTTGGGCCTCTTTACAGCTATTGGCATTGTTTACTGCTTCTGGATGTATGTTCTCTTCTGCCTCAGTTTTTATGACACTGGCTCTCTTCCTACATTTCTGACCATCCCTCAGTTTCCTTTGCTGGATCATTTTCTTTTCTTTGTCCCTTAAGCATGGATGCAACACTATATTATACCCTGAACTTTCTTCTCTTTATCTCTATACACTCCCTCCCCGTCCCCATTAGATTCTAAGTCCCTTTAGGGCAAGGACTGTCTTTTGTCTTTTTTTTTTGTATCACAGACAGATAGTATGAGCCTAATAAATGTTTGATTGATTGACTAATTTCTCTTAGATAGCCCACAAGCTCCTATGATTTTAATTATCATCTCCTTGTAAATGATAAGCTCCAGTCTTTCACCCCCACCCTCTTATGTGAAATCTCCACATAAATGTAAAACAGGAATCTCATGGACTTTGAGGGATGGTATGTGGTCCCTGACAAGCTGGACTTCAGTTTGTTGCTTGGTGTGTAGCCTCAGGGTAAGGCCATCTTCTGAAGCTTTGCAAGGGCTTGCTCCCCAATTCTCTGGCCTGAATGATATTGGTCTGAAGAGAGAGTGAAATGAGAACCCCTAGAGACTTAGATTTGAGTCTTGACTCAGTCCTGCAAAACTAGGTGATGTAGTAGGTAGAGAGCCTGGAGTCAGCAAGATTCATTTTCCTGAGTTCAAATCTGGCCTCATACACTTATTGGCTGTGTCACCCTGGGCAAGTCACTTAAGCCTGTTTGCTTCTGTTTCCTCATCTGTAAAATAATCTGGAGAAAGAAATGGCAAACCACACCAGTATCTTTACCAAGAAACCCCCAAATAGGGTCACAAAGAATCAGACATGACTGAAAAGGACTAAAGAACAACAGTCTGTAGATAAGATTTCAGAATACACACAATCCATAGAAAAACTGTTTACTCTCATAAACACACACACACACACACACACACACACACACACACACACACACACCAGCCGGCCTCTAAATTTTCCCTTTCATTGTCTTCCTGATGTTCTTCTCTGATTTTGGTTAAAAAAAAAATAGGTTTGAGTCCTGGCTCAGTCACCAAATCTCTGTTCAACTTAGGACAAGTCACTTGATCTCTCACTTCCAAGATGAGAATACTGAACTGAATGATCCCCAAACCTCTTATGACCTTGCCATTTGAAAATTTATAGATTCATAGACTCTTCACACTGGAAGAGACACTTAAATATTATCTAGTAGTACAACCCCCAGTGCCTATGAGGAAACTGAGTCTGAAAGGAAGGGACCTGCCTAGGGTCACACAGTTGTAAGGATTTATTAAGTGATTGTTGACTAACCATTTACTGACACAGTTAGTTAGTAGAGAAAGAATTAGTACCTGAATCTTCTTATTTCTAGTCTACTGTCCTTTCAACTCTACCTCCCTGGGTCCTATCTTTTTTTTTATGTGTGTGTAAGGCAATTGGGGCTAAGTGACTTGCCCAGGGTCACACAGCTAGTAAGTGTTAAGTGTCTGAGGCCAGATTTGAACTCAAGTCCTCCTGAATCCAGGGCCAGCACTCTATCCACTGTGCCACCTAGCTGCCTCCCCCCCCCCCCGGTCGTATCTTAATGCGGTTTCAATAAAAAGATGCATTATGAAAATAAAACCATCAACACTCCCAGAGACCCAAAAGTCATGTTGTCTTTCTACAGCATAAGTAAAATCTTAAACTCTTGGGGCCAGAAGGTACCCTAGAGCTGGTTAAGGCTAATCATTGTCCCATTTTCTTCCTCTGCCTTGCTCCTAAAGGAAATGTTTTCTATCCTATCCATAAATACCACTTTTTGAGAAAGTGCTTTACCCAGCAGTTCCTTCACGATTATTTTGCATATTCATGTGCCTTCTCTTCCTTCTCTATGAGCCACTGGGAGGAGAGGGTGATGCAAGCCCCTGACTGCTGGGGTTGGGGGAAGGGAGCTGGCTGCTACACTGCTGATGTAGGAGTTTGAAGTCAATGGTTGGTAATGATTGAAGGAGGCTAGACTGGGGAAATGTATCCTTGAGTGGTCAGGAGGCTTTGTCTTCCCATTTAAGATGAGGGTTGTAATTTCCTTCCTCTCATGCAATCAGTTTCCTGTAACATAGACTCTGTCATTATGGGCAATGATCACCTGCCGACAATGGAAGGATAATCATTGATTTAAAAATACCAAAAAATCATCGTTTAAACTATGTTATGTTCATACCATGGACTTGGACAGCTACCATAAAAAGAACGTCGTATCCTAGACTGGCAATCAGACCCAGGTCCTCATCCCAGCTCTGCCACAAGATGTCTGCAACTTCACTTTTCTTTGTGACCTTGGGCAACTCACTCAACCTCTCTGGGTCTGTTTCTTTACCTATCAGTTGAAGGGGCTAGACTAGATGAGGACTCCTTTTAGCCCCAAACCTATGCTCCTTTCATCCATAGATGTGTGTTCCTGTTACCTCCCTCTGGGCTTCAGGTTTCTTACAGACCAGGTGAAAGGGGTGAATTTGACAATCTCCAGAGACCCATGCAGCACTAGTGGCAGGCTGCTGATTCTGTGCTTGTATACCTCAGCAGCCCTTAAAGAAACACACATGCCACAGGGAATGCTAGCCCCAGGCAGGCAGAGAACATCTCTGGATATTGGATTTCACCAACGGCAATCATAACAGTGTCAGGAAACAATCCTGCTCAAATCCCAGCTCATGTCAAAAGACCTAGCCATTCTGGAGGTACACTCATAATTACTGAGCCAGGAACATCAATCCAAAGACTCCAGTTTCAAGATCAGAGGATTTTAATTTAGAAGGGACTTAAAGAGGCTATTTAATCCAGTTCCCCCATTTTATAGATGAGAAAACTGAGACTAGAAAGTTTAAGACTTGCCTAAGGTCACCTAGCTAGGCAATGCAGAGCTAAAATTCAAACTCAGATTCTCTGACTCCTGATCTAGTACTCTTTCCCTTACACCACACTCCAAAAACTTGCTCAGTCTATCAGGCTTCCTGAAAAGCTTAATGGTCATAGAATGTTCTGTTCAACTAGCAGGAGTTTTTAACCTTTTGTATCATCATCCCCTTTGGCAATCTGGTGACACCTACACACCCCTTTTCAGAATAATATTCTGTTGCCTAAATTCATATTTAAAGAAAATGCTCATTTTTGCTTCGAGTTGAATAAAACTAAAGATGTAATTTTTCTCTATCCAAGTCCATGAACCCCTCTCTTGCTTAAATCTATCCATAGGACCCAGATTAAGAATCTATGATTGAGGAGAACTTAATGGTCACATGTGCATTATGATGCAGTTGAGTTATTTCCTTCCCCCACGCCAACAAATTTTATTGAACTCTTTGGTTTTAACATTGTAGTCATTTCCACACATACCCCTTTCTTATTCTTTTATCTAACAACCCTTCCTTATAACAAAAATCATGAAAGGACAAAACCAGATCAACAAAACCAAGCTGACCCATCTTACACTGTATGGAAGATTAATACAAGCTAACATTTATATAGTGCTTTAAAGTTTGCAAAGTGCTTTGCAAAGGTTATTTCATTTCATCACATTTCTATAACCATAGCTCTCCAACTCTTCAAAGGGGGGAATTTTCTTATTCTTCTCTGTGAAAAATGTTAGTCACCATAGTCACGTAATATTAAATTTACTTTTATTATTTTTTTCTGATTGAATAATTGTAGTCATTATGTATACTGATTTTGCTAGTTCTATTCATTCTGCATCGGTTTACATAAGTCTTCCTATGTTTCTTTGAATTTCCACATGTTGGTGCCATTTCTTCTCTTCTAATGAGATTTGGGCTCCCTATTTCTCTGTCAATAGACTTAAAACATGAAAATTTTCTGTTCAAACATATACAGTCATTCAAAATGACTTTCTCCAAGCACAATTGTATATGCAATGACAAATGGCTAATACGATTCCTAAACATATCTATATAATAATAATGATAACATAGAGTAATATTATGCTTTTAGTTATATTTTAAGGTCATAAACCATCCCCGAGGTTGTTGATGCAGATTCTAAGGTGAGTATAGTATCAAACATGACACCCTAGACTATTTCAAGGCTTTCTAATTAAAAAATAGATGTTCATGAAACAGAAAGACCAATTTGTTGTTCACCTACTTAAAAGCTTCAGAGTCTACACTATAAGGTAAAATACACAATTCTTGATCTGACACATAAGCCCCTTCCCAACCTATCTCTTTAGCTTTTGTTTACTCTCCTTTCCTCTACGGACTCTAAATTCCAACCAAGTGTTTTCTGGGTTTGACTCTTTCCTCTCCAACCTTGGTCATTTGGATACCCTGACTTCCATGCCTGGACCATATTCTCTCCATATCTCTAGTTAATGGAATTCTTTTCATTGAAGATGCAGCTCAAGTTTCATCTATTCTATTAAACCTTCCTGATTCCATCCCTTCCTTTCTAAATCTTAACACTCACATCGGAAAGGGAGTTATTTTTTCAGCACCGTCTGAACCTCTCCCTTCTCTTAGGGAATTCTACTTTGTTATATTCTGATCTGTATATGTACCTTACTCTATGCTTTTTATCTTTGTATCACCAGTGCTTAGCACGGTGCCTTGCACATAGTAGGCACTTAATCAGTATTTCTGTTATCATGTGAAATGTGGTAATGTATTAAATTCATCTATCTCATTCAATATCCTTTCTTATGGAAAGGACTATGCCCTCTTTATTTTTGTCCTGCCTCCAGTCTAACCTCACAGCATCCTTTACATGCTCAGTTCACTGTAACCACTTGGACAATAATTAATTAAATGTCTAAATGGCCACTCTTCCCATTTACATCCTGCTTAAGAGTTTCCTGTACCCTTCCTGCCTCCTTGGCAAGGGGTGAAGGTCATGAGTGTCTTTTAGCTGATTACCAACAATGGCATTTTCATATACTAGACCTGCACTGGTTTGTTCTAACAAACCAGGTAATTTTAGTCAGATTCTCTTGGATTTAGTCTTTTGAATGTAAATATGTCCAGCAATAAATATCATTACTCATATTAAAGAATCCTGGTGAAATTGGAATTTGGAGTTTTCTATATACTTTTCATGCATCTGAATAAAAGATGTGGCATTAATGTAAATCCTTACATCAGCCTGGCCCCTGGCTAGAAATTCTGACTCTTATTTATTCAATTGCTTTAGGACAATTTTATTTGCTACTCTTGGTTCATCTTTTGGGGGAGATAAGAAATATAGGCCAGACTCCCAGTTTAAGTGTCTAGGCTAAATTGTTTATCCCTCTGGCCTAGCTTAGCAGGAAGCCTTTCCTATGAGGATGAGGGGAACACTGTATCCATACCACCTCACAGAGGAGTTCTTTAAATGCATACTTAAATAAGTAGTTCACAACAAGTTCACACATGTAAACTGTAGGTAGGCAGTTCTTGATTCAACCCACTCTGGGTCAGAGGTTGGATTAGATGAACTCCAAGTTCCCATTCCAGCTCTGAGATATTATGGTTCTGTGACTCCCAAACTCATTTACTTTATCCCCTTTACTCTCTTATATTCCCTTCTTGGACTCCTTGTGCTACCATCCCCAGTTCCCTAAATTGAAGGCCAAAGAAGAAATTAAATTACTGGCCACCACTGTACATATGTGTGTATACATGCATATCCTGGGTTTCTTCATCCGGAAAATGGGAATAGTAACACTTGTAGTACCTAACACATAAGACTGTTATCAAGATTAAATATATAAAGTCAGTCAACAAGTATATATAAAATGCTCTGAACTTGAATCATCATGAATATGCAAACTTTAAAGTGCTACATTAATGTCAACTCTTATTACCTCTTCCCTCCCCTGCCTCTTACACACAAACACACACACACACACACACACACACACACCCTTTTTCCTGGTATCACCCATGTGGAAAAAACAACCCAATTCTTGTTCAGTCTCTCTTGACAAGAGTTTTCACTATATTAATGAGTGGAATGGGGTTCCACAATAGGAATAATTATATCCCCGTTTGTTTAGTTCAGTGCTGTTATGATGAAGGGACAGGGATAACTAAGGTATGGTAATAAGAGCTTTGCCAAAGGTTGCTAAATCTAGAAGATGCTGACATTTTTATTTCTTTAGCAACTTAGAAACAATATCTTGTAACATCAAGTGAACAATAATAATTTGTTAAATATCAGAAGTTACTGGTTGGGAGGTGAGGGTGAGCTCCTCCTTTGTGATTAATACAACACATATTTCCTTCTGCTAAACCCACCTCCCCCAAATATAAAATGTATGGTTTGGGCTCTATTGAGAGGGTTGGAAAGAGGGCATGATCAAACACTTAGCAAATTGGAAATAAATATAGTAGCTATTTCTTCACATCCATACTTCTTTCAGTATCTTGTTGTTGTTTTTCCTTCATTCTCAAAGAAGACCATGACATCCGGAGGCGATGTCATGACTTGCACTGAATTGGATTCAAGTGAGGGAGGACTGTGCAAAGTCATCAGCCTCACTCTCTCCTCCAGAACCATCTGGGACCAGTAGCAAGTTATATATCAGGATGGCTGGAGATGGCCCTGGATGTTTAAGGCAATTGGGGTTAAGTGACTTGCCCAGGATCACATATGAGGTAAGGTTTGAGCTCTGGTCCTCCCAACTTCAAGACCTGTGCTCTATCAACTGTGCCACCTAGCTGCCCTACTTTGTGTCTATTACAGGGATGGATGGATGGACTGATAGAAAGACAGAAAGATGGATGGATGGTTTGACAGATGGGTAGTACATAATAATGTTGGAGCTCTACTTAGAGGGCTTAAGTTCAAGTCCTAACTCTACTACTTAACTACCCCTGTGAGATTTTTTTGTTTCCTCATTTGTAAAATAAGGGGAGCAATCAATAAGCATTTATTAAGCATCTACTATATGCTTGGCACTATGATATAGGCTGGTAATACAAATAAAAAGAATGAAATAATTCCTACTTGCCATGAGTTTACAGTATAAAAGGAGATATAACAAATGCATACATAAGTGTGTGTGTATACACAAATATAGAGCTAATCAGTAAAATGCATGCAAAGTAGTTGAATACAAGGTCATTTGGGCAGGGTGGCTGTAGCATTTTGGAGTAGTCAGGAAAGGCTTCATTTAGAATATAACACCTGAGCTCCATCTTAAAGGAATAGAGTCATAGGTAAGGAAAGGTACATCCCATGGATGGGATATGGCCAGAGGAAAAGGATGGAGAGAACAAATAAAATGCCCTATGTGAGGAACCGAGAGAAGGCCAATTTGACTGGATCACAGAGTGCAGGAGGGAATGGAGCATCCAAAAGGTGTGAAAAGATAGGTTGGGGCCAAGTTGTATGGGGCTTTTCAAAGCTAAGGGGAGCAGAGATCTCCTCCTATTATGCTAGAGCAGAGGTAGCAAACACACACGCCACACTCCCGAGTGTGGCCCAAACCAGATTAAAATATGATTAGAAAACCTTTAATGATTTAATAAACAAAAATCCAATAAAACATAGATCATACTACTATATAACTTACTAGGTAAGTAAGTACCTGCAGGGATCCTTATGTATAGCTTTGTGGCCCTGTTACTATTTGAGTTTGTTGCCACCTTCCTACAGATGCCCTAGAGGAAACCATTAGATTTGGATTGGGGAAATCACATGTTCAGATTTGCCTTTAAGGAAAAACATTTTGGCAGGAGTGTGGATGATGGACTAGAGTGGTAAGAGACTTAAATCAGGGTGATCAATTAGGAGGCCTATGCAATAACTTAGGCAAGTGGTGATGAGGACTGAATTAAAGAGGCAGTAGCAATGTGAGTGAATAGAAGGGAAGAGTTGGATGAGGGAGATGTGAAGGTAGAAACACCAAACTTTGGCAACTGATTGGAAATTCAAGATGAGGGAGGATTAGGATACCAGGATAAAGCAGAGATATGAACCTGGGAAACTGGAAGGATTTCCTTATTTTCCCTGCTTTTCCATGTCCCCCTCCAGCATTTGTCATTTTCCTTTTCTGTCATGTTAGCCATTTTGATAGGCGTGAGGTGATGCTGTTAGCAGAAATAGGGAAGTTTAAGAGAAGACAGTTGAGAAGGAAAGACAATGATTTCTGTTTTAGACATGTTGAGTTTAAGAAGTCTCCAAGACATTCATTTGGAAATGTCTAGTAGGTGATGTCAGACAGAAACTCAGGGGAGAGACTGGTCTGAATATGTAAACCTGAACATTACCTGCATAGTGATAATTTTTAAATTTATTATTTATTCATAATATCCATTTAAAAAAAATTGAGTTCCAGAGTCTCTCCTTCCCTTCAGCCACTCCCATGCCCATTGAAAAAGCAAACAATATATCAGTTATACATGTGAAATAATGTCAGACATATTTCCATATTAGCCATGTTGTAAAAACATAAAAAGTGAAGAAGTTATACTTCAATTTAAACAAAAGTCATGAATTCTCTCTCTGGAGGTGGATAGTGTTTTTTATCATAAGTCCTTGGGAATCACTATGTACTATTTTTGTTTTTGGGTTTTTTTTGTTTTTGTTTTTGTTTTTGCAGGGCAATGAGGATTAAGTGACTTGCCCAGGGTCACACAGCTAGGTAAGTGTCAAGTGTCTGAGGCTGGATTTGAATTCAGGTCCTCCTGAATCCAAGGCCAGTGCTTTATCCACTGTGCCACCTAGCTGCCCCACACTATGTACTATTGTATTGATCAGAGTGGCTTAGTCTTTCACAGTTGATCATCATTACCATATTGCTGTTACTGTATCTAGTGATTCCTAGTTCTTCTCACTTCATTTACTCTGCATCAATTCATTTAGGTCTTCCCAGTTTTTTCTGAAACCATCCCCCTTGTCATTTCTTATAGTACAGTAGTATTCCATCACAATTGTATGCCACAGCTTATTCAGCTATTCCCCAATTGATGGGCATCCTTTTAATTCCCAATTCTTTGCCACCACAAACTGAGCTGCTATAAATATTTTTGTACATGTGGATCCTTTTCTCTTTTTATGATCTCTTTGGGATATAGACCTATTAGTGGTATTGCTGAGTCAAAGGGTATGCACAGTTTTATAGCCCTTTGGGCCTAGTTCTAAATTTATTGAACTAGTTCACACCTTCCCCCACAGTGCATTAATGTCCCTATTTTTCCACATCCCCTACAGCATTTGTCATTTTCCTTTTTTGTCATTTTTTGTCATAGGTTGTGAGGTGGTACTTCAGTTATTTTAATTTGCATTTCTTTAATTATTAGTGATTTAGAACATTTTTTCATTTCACTATTGGTAGATTTGATTTCTTCTTCTAAAAACTGACTGTCATAGAGATAATTGTTAAAGACTGATGAAATTACAAAGAGAAAGTATGGAATTGGGAGAGAAGAATGCAGAAGTGTGACCTGGAGGATAATCCAAGAAAGGGCACTTGGAAGGAGTGTTAGACAAATCAAAAGTGAACCAGGAGATCATTGGAGGTGGCGGTTCTTAATTCTAGAAGAGAACCACTGACATCAGGAGGGTGTCTTGCAAGTGAATTGGATTTAAGTGAGGCAGAGCTGTGAAAAGTCATCAGCCTTATTCTCTTCTCCAGAGTCTAGTGTGAACCAGAAGATACTAATAGCACAAAAACCTGGAGAGGAAAGAGTATCCAAGAACAGTCAAATGCAGCAAAGATGCTGAGAAGGATTAGCAATGAGAACAGACTATCAGATATAGCAACCGAGAGTTCATTAACAATACTATCCATTCAGGCGTCATTCCTATAGGATGTAACTAGAGATTTGTGACCATAAATTTAGCTCAGAGCCTCTCCAGTCTTCTTATACCTCAACCTCCCCTCTCCATACTCCTAATTAGATCCAGTGATGCTGTCCTCCTGGCCGCTCCCTTCCTCTCTCATCTCTGGGCATTTTCTCTGGCTGACCTCCATGCCTGGATTGCTCTTCCTCTTCAACTCTACCTTCTGACTTCCCTGAGTTTGTTTAAGCTGAAATCAAAATCCATTCTTTTACAGGAAGCCTTTCCCAACCCCTCTTAATTCTAATGTCCTCCCTCTGTTCATTATTTTCTGTTTATCCTGTACATAGCTTGTTTGTACACATTTGTTTGCTTATTGTCTCCGTTATTATATTGTAAGCTTCTTGAGGGCAGGTACTGTCTTTTACCTTTTTTTGTATCCCTAGTACTTGGCACAGTGTCTGACACCTACATAGTAGGCCTGTTATAAATGTTTATTGGTTTATATTGAGTGACTGAAGAGATTATTAATAAAATGTTCTCTAATGTCCCTTATGGCTCTCAATCTCTTGCCCTTTTTTTTGTTGTTGTTTTGGGTTTTTTTGGTGAGGCAATTGGGGTTAAGTGACTTGCCCAGGGTCACATAGCTATTAAGTGTCAAGTGTCTGAGGCTGGATTTGAACTCAGGTCCTCCTGAATCCAGGGCAGGTGCTCTATCCACTGCGCCACCTAGCTGCCCCTCTCTTGCCCTTTTTTTAACCTTTTTTTTTCTTTTCTTCAGCCCAGATGTGTGATTTCATCACTGTAGGAAGCTCCCAGTGTGTCAGTTCCCTCCACCTATACTAATCAAGACTCATCTGTAATTTCCAGTCTTTGAGAATTTCCCAGGGCACTGAGAAATGAAGTGACTCACCAGGGGTCACACAGCTGGTTTGTGGAACAGACAGGACTTAAATCCACTCCACAGCCAGCCCTCTACCTACCATGGCATTGCTATTTCTCTTGATACTATTATCAATATTAAATTAGCTATATTTTATGCCTAAAGGATGAGACTCTAGCTTGGTGGAATTTGGCAGTTACCTTGGGGCCCTTATGATCCATGAGTTCTATTCCTGCTGTGGCAGTACTGGAAACAGCAGCACCACCAATAACGACAGGAATCATGATAACAATCACAATAACACAAATATACGAGCAACAGAAGCATTTGTGAAAATAGAAAGTCATAGCTGAGTTACAGGAACAAATACTCAGAAACGTCTATGCATTTGCTCTTTAATGTGAAAATGTTCGCATTTTCTTTTTCTTTCTTTCTTCCTTTTTTTGTTTTTTTGGTTGTTAGGAGACCAAATAATAAACACTATAGTCTCTTCTAACCAGTGAAAGGATTTTTTCCCCTTTGCCCAGAGCCTCCTTTTAGAAAATTGGTGTCTGAGGCTGTTATAGCAACAAAAGGTTATAACCACGTGACACTATAGCAACTGGTTGAAAATGTGAAAAATTAATTCCGCCACGTTGCTCTGTGGAAACAAAACCACCAGTCTGATCAAGGTCGCCCCACTCTCCATTGCCCCCACCCCACCCCCACCATTTAACTGATAGAATGGGCCAGTTCAGATCAGGAATACCCACATATAGCCTAGAAATCCAGTTACCACAGTCCACCCTAACCATTTTAAATGGCTGCCTGCTTTGAAATCAGGTCTCTGGATGCCTGTTTCAGAAAGTTGCACACCAGAGATGATGGTGGAGTTGAGCAGAAGCTCTTTTCATCTACCTAAGTCTCTCTGGAATCACTCTCTTCAATCGATGCAATTCTCAGAGGTCCTCATTGTTTTTCTGTGAAATCTTACCAGGGTCCAGTCACCTGAATGGAGCAAGGTCCACCAAGACCATCAGTGATATAGGATTTCCAGTAGGGAGCCAGTAGGGAACAGCTGTGAGTTCTCAGCTTGCTGCTGTAACAAAGTTTTCTTCCTTTCTACTTAAAAACAAGAATTCATTTATGCATCTTATTACCTTGGGGAAGCTGCAGCGTTACCCCTATCCCTTTCCTTGACCTCTCTCTCTTTTCTCTCCTCCCTCCTCTGCACCCTCATCCAGCTAACTTCATAAAGCCAGGGACTTAAATTTTTTAAAGACTGTTTCTGACAAAGCTGGGAATTAGATTTGGTGGAGCCCTTCATAAAAAATTGAAGGCTTGCTATATTAACATACATTGATTTATTCATGGTGTTTCATTACAAATAAGTGAGGATCCTGTAATATCAGGAAAGGTTAGGGGCACAGGAGAGCCCGGTATATTATATTGACAGCTCAGTTGAAATTGAGCCGCTTTTGGATTGAATTTGGAACATAGGGAAGGAATTGGCTAGTAAATAAGTCATGAGTTTTACCTCCAAGTGTCTGTATATCAACGTACTTGCCACCACTACATGGAGTGGAACTCAGATGGAATTTCAAGCGGGTGCTTGAAATGGTCATGCTTTCCATTAAAGGTGTGCGTCACCTGTGCCAGAAACAATAACCCCCTCTATTAATAATAATAACTGACATTGATGTAGCAATTTGCAGGTTCTTTCAAGGGCTGTACAATAACATTCCTGGGAGGTCATTCTGATTGGGGATAGTTCTCTCCATTTTGCAGATGAGGAAAGTGAGGATCTAAGACGTTAAGTGACTTATCCAGAGTGACACAGCTATTAACTGTCTGAGTCAAGATTTGAACCCAGGTCTTCTCAAGTCCAGCTCGAACATTCTATCCATTATACCACACTCTGTCATAGCTCTATGCTACCCTCTGTGATAGAAATCAGAGACTCATTTTCACAGACCATGAAGACAGTTGGAATAAACAAAGGGAATGAAGAAATTTGTTGTTTTTTTTGCATCTTAGTGTGTATAGGACAAAGACCAGGTAGCCACTTAGTAAGTGTTAAAGTTATGACATTCAGGGCGGTGACCCAGCAGGCTGTAAGGAAATCCTTGTGTGATCAGGAACATAGGGGTAGTCCCTAGTTGGGACCTATACTTTTTAAATTCTTGGACAGAATTGAAGGGAGCAGGTTATGAGGAGGTCAATTTCTTTCCATCTCTAACTCTCCTCCTGAATTTTGGCTACTTTAACTGATGCTCAGTGAAGTGAACAGAACCAGGAAAACATTGTACACCATAAAAGAAACATTGTGTGATGATCAATTGTGATAGATTTAACTCTTCTCAGCAGTACAATGATGCAAGACAATTTCAAAGGACTCATGACTGAAAATGTTCTCTACATCCAGAAAAAAAGAACTGTGGGGGCAGCGAGATGGCACGGTGAATAAAGCATCAGCCCTGGATTCAGGAGGACCTGAGTTCAAATCCGGCCTCAGACACTTGACACTTACTAGTTGTGTGACCCTGGGCAAGTCATTTAACCCTCATTGCCCCTCAAAACAAAACAAAACCCAAAACAAATAAACAAACCTGTGGATTCTGAATGCAGATTGAACTATACTGTTTCTACTTTTTGTTTTGTTTTTGAGGTTTTTCCCTTTTGTTCTGATTCTTCTTTCATAACATGACTAATACAGAAATATGTTCAATGTAATTGTATGTATGTATATATTATATATATGTATGTGTGTGTATATATATGTACATATATATATACATATATATATACATATATATATATATATATATATATATATATATATATATAAATCTTTATCAGATTGCTTTCTGTCTTGGGGAGGCAGGAGGGAGAAAAATTTGGAACCAAAAATCTTATGAAAACAAATGTTGAAAACTATCTTTAGATGTAACTGGAAAATAATAAAATACTTTTATGATTTAAAAAAAAATAAATTGAGGCTACTTCCTCTAAATAAAGTTGGAAGTATCATCATGGTATAGTGTAATGAACCGTAGATTCAAGGTCAGGAAACCTGAACCCTGGATTTGATAGCACGAGTTCCTGATTTGGAATATCAGATCTGCTACTTACTACTAATGTGACCTTGAGCTGTTAACTTCTTGAGGATTCAATTTACCCACCTGTAAATTGAAGAGGGTGAACTAGATGATACCTAAGGTTCATCCCCGGCCCTAAAATCCTATCATCCTATAAACCATTTCTGTTATTAAGATACAAAAATCATTCCATGATATTTCTGTATATGTGTCTTTGTCTGGTGGTATAATGATATTGTCTCTGGTCTACAAACCCAAAGGTCACATTTGCATTTGTAATCACATCCTTGTCACAATTTGATAAACGGGAGGAAAGGCGCTTCTTTTTCCCCTTAGATTGCCATAGCCAAGGAATTCATCACTGAGTGGCCAACCAATAGGTGATAATCCTTTAAAGACCCCAAAACAAAGGCCAAAAATTTTTAACAATATTTTTTCCTATGAAGCTTTGAGTTATGAATTATATACATATATATATATATACATATATATGGTGTTTCAAGTTATGATTCATCACCATCTCCAAAAAATTAAGTTGAGTGTCAACCAAAGAGTAATGTAAAAGGACATGATGGAGAGAGGTAGCTAGGTGGCACAGTGGATAGAGCACTGCCCCTGGAGTCAGGAGGACCTGAGTTCAAATCTGGCTTCAGACACTTGACACTTATTTGCTGTGTGACCCTGAGCAAGTCACTTAACTCCAACTGCCTCACCAAAAAAGAAAAAAAAGCACATGGTGGGTGTGAGTAGCCCATTACATTCGCCCCAAGAAGAATTTGGGAGTAGTATCAAAGATATTAGAGAGATGTATGCCCAGAAAAGAAAGTGGGCCTTTCCCGTAAAAAGATTGACAGATAAACAACCAATGAACAGCCCATGTGCACAATTGATTTCCATATAACATCAATAGACCTAAAAGAAGGTCACCAGAATGTTGAGTAGGCCCCCATGAGGGATTTAAAGGAGGCCATGAATAAAGGTCCTGCAGATTTAGAGGGCATGCATGGATGGAGATCAGAGGACTGGCAGGATGGACCACCCATGACCAAGAATTCCCAGATTCATCCAAGTTTGTGAAGATCAGAGTAAGAAGGGAAATGCATTATTAGTCCAAACAGACAAAAACAACCTTCAGCCTCTTTGTTATAAACAATAAATGATTTATTTTCCAAACTAAAAGGTGATTTTTGAAGTTAAGTTTCACATTCTGTGATGGTTAATGCTTACTTGTTTTTAAGTTTCATAATGAAAAGTGACTTCATCCTCTCAAGTGAGATGTGCATGCACACACACACACACACACACACACACACACACTGGCATGTGGCTATTAGAAAACAAAGAATTAATATTTATGCCGTGTTTTATGGTTGCAAAGCACTTTTCCACACGTCACCTCATTTAATCGTAATGACAAACCTGGAATGGCCCTGAGAGGAGAAGCATGGTCACTATTCCTTGAAAGATAAGGAAACTGTGCCTAAGAGGGTTGATGTGATGTGTCCAAAGTCTCCTACCCAGCTCTTCTGACTCCATGCCCATCATAACTACCTATTCATAGACGTTATCCTTTCAAGGGAGGTTTTTAGCTATTAGCTTTAGAAAAATAATGCCTGTGCCTAAAAGTGGGGAGCTGGGGTCAGACTGAGACCTCAGTCCTTAAGATGTGAGTGAATGAAAGTTACTCTCAAATTCTAAAGAACCCTTTCCTATTGTTTTCTGTTAAATATTCTAGAAGGGGCAGCTAGGTGGTGCAGTGGATAGAGCACCAGCCCTGGAGTCAGGAGGACCTGAGTTCAAATCCGGCCTCAGACACTTAACACTTACTAGCTATGTGATCCTAGGCAAGTCACTTAACCCCAATTGCCTCACTAAAAAATAAAAAATAAATAAATAAATAAAATATTCTAGAAACATAAACACCAAAAAGAGATGCCTCTGTAGGATTTCCCACATATCACTTCTCTACCTTCTTGGTGGAGGTGGGGTGGAGAGAGAGAAGGGGAAAGACAGGCTAATCTTGCTTTTAAAAAAACAAAGATTTTCAAAGCTATCCATTTCAATTTACCCAAAAATTCTTTCCCAGGACTCAAGTGAAAGTGGCAAGGTTTTATAAGACCTAGAAATGGAAAGAGACCATAGAGTTGAAACCTCTGCCAATTTTATAGATGAGTAAACCAAGTCCGCAAAACGTTGGGTTTGTCACACAAAGTAACATTGAAAATCAGTGGCAGAGTCAGGATTTTAACCCAAGCTTTCTCTCTCAAATCCAGTGCTCCTTCTGTGATATCACCATTATTCTGATTCAGGAGAACCATGAGAAGTGAAAGGTCAATGGTGAGAAAAAAGCAGGAGAGTGTTTAAGCACCTAGATAATAGTAACACTCATATTTCAATGGTGCTATAAGGTTTTCAGTGAGGCAGCTAGGGGGCCCAATGGATCGAGTGCTGGGCCTGGAGTCAAGAAGACTCATCTGTTCAAATCTGAGTTCAAATCTGACCTCAGACACTTACTAGCTGTGTTACCATGCAGAAGTCACTTAACTCTGTTTGCCTCAGTTTCCTCATCTGTAAAAAATGAGCTGGACAAGGAAACAACATACCACTCCCTTATCTTTGCCAAGAAAAAACCCCAAATGGAGTCATAAGGAGTCAGACATGACTAAACAACTGAATAACAACAACCTTCTTCTTACCCTAACTCCTAACGATTCAAAGTCACTGAACATTCACATAGTCAGACATGAGTAAAATGACTGAACAACAACAGTAAGGTTTTGAAAGCTCTTTCCATACAAAAATCGTGTATGATATGCTTTGTGAGTTTTAATATCTCCATTTTACATTTAAGGAAACCAAATCTCATAGAAATTGAGTGACTTCTGGGGGAAGCTAGGTGGCACAGTGGATAGAGCACCCACCCTGGATTCAGGAGGACCTGAGTTCAAATCTGGCTCTGTGACCCTGGGCAAATCACTTAACCCCCAATTGCCTCACAAAAAGTAAATGAATAAATAAATTAGTGACTTTCCATGGTCATATAGTATAAAATGCCTGGATTCAAACCCAGGCCTCCAACTCTCTCACCACTACACCAATCTGCCTCTCCACAAACTGATGATTGGCCAGGAGTGAGTGATAGAGAGATAGTCAATAAACATTTATTAAGCACCTGCTCTGTCAGGCACTGTGTGCCAACCTCTTGGGAGACAAAGAAAGGCCTAAGACAGTCCACTGCTCTCAAGGTGATTGGAGGCAATAATATATGAACTCCGTACAAACAAATTATATGCAGGATTGCTTGGAAATTATGACAGAGGGAGATGCCCAAGAAGAGACTGAACCTGTCATTTTATTGCTATATGTAAATTCCAGGTATGGAAACTCCTTGCACCAATGCAGGTCAGCACCTTCTCTGAAACTTACCTTTTTAAGAATTGCCACGGGGAAGAGGAGATTAAATGACTTACCCAGGGTCACACAGCCAGGATGTGTCACTGTGTATTATCTCTCTTTCTTCTGCTTTTCCAGAAGCTTGTGGCCAGATGTCATTTCCTTCCTTGTTCTTTTGCAGATAAACTACAAGGCTGTGGGCTCCCTCGATCCCAATGCTGACCTTTCCAGCCAGAGGGGAAAGGTCTTCAAGCTTCGGAATGAAACCCACCACCTCTTTGTGGGCCTGTATCCAGGTACAACCTACTCCTTCACCATCAAGGCCAGCACATCAAAGGGTTTTGGGCCTCCCATCACGACCCGAATCGCCACCAAAATCTCAGGTATTTATTGGGAGGAGGAGAATAAGAGTAACTTCCAGAATTGCTGTGGTTTAGAAAAAGGGACTGGGATACTTCCTCCCCTTTGTGGGGCCCTCTGAGCCAGAAGATCATTTAGAGAGGCTCCAGACATTTTTTTAAAAAAGCAAACCCTAGCGGGCAACTAGGTGACACAGTGGATAAAGCACTGGCCCTGAATTCAGGAGTACCTGAGTTCAAATCCAGCCTCAGACACTTGACATTTACTAGTTGTGTGACCCTGGGCAAGTCACTTAACCCCCATTGCTCCGCAAAAAAAAAAAAAAAAAAAAAAAAAAAAAAAAGCAAACCCTAGTATAGAAAAATTCTGATTTGGAAAAAAAAAAATTTACTTTTCCTAGAAATCTGCCATGGGACAGATATCAAGCTTTCTCATTTCATTTAAAGTATAAACGCTGTCTGTATGCCTTGGAGGTTCACTGAATGAATGCTAGATTTGGAGTTAGAGGAAATGGATTTGAATCTGTCTCTGTCACTAACTCCCTATATGACTTTGAGTATAATTGCTTAACTGTCTGGGTGTCGATTCCCTCATCTATAAAATGGGGAGGGGAAAATGAGATTAGATTACCTACCTCTCTTCTGGCTCTAGGGCTATGAATTTAGTATCCCACAACATGATGAAATCTAGGAATCATAATACCGACAGCTTACATTTATATGGTCTGTAGGTCATTTTAGGTACATGTTATCTCATTTGGTCATAACAACCCTTGTGATATAGGTGTTATCTCATAACAGATGAGGAAACAGAAGCTCGGTGAGGTTACGTGATTTGTACAAAGGCAAACCTAGGTTTTTCTGACTTCATAAAGGGTCCTTTATATGCCAACTTGTCTGTCAAGGTGTCTTAAAAGTCGCTTTCTTTATGATCCTGTGATTTCATTTGCTGGGGAATAAAACCACTGGATTTGAAGTCAGGGGACACAAGTTCAAATTCTAGATCTCCTACCTGCTGCCTTTGTAACCTTGGGAAATTAATTTCTGTTTCTAAGGCTACGTCCTTAGCCAGACTAGCCAATCTCAAAGGTCCCTTCCAGGTTTAAATCCTGAGATTTTAATTTACATGTAGCTTTTCAGAAAATCCTCTATTGAGCTGTTCCCCTTGTGAAATATGAAAATCCCATGCTTGCAAGCCCCTTTGGGCCCAGTACTCACAGGGAAGCATCAAAACAAATTTATGAGGAAGGTCGGAAGTCCTGTAGTGAAGTTAGGGACTTGAAGGCTTCAGTTCAGTCAGTGTTGAACTGTTATTCCTAATGATTAGCAACCACCATGCTAGGGAGGCCAAGGCCCTGGGCTTGGCCAATTAACTTTTGCTTTTAGTTGGCAGGCTCCCCAGTCTGTGCCTTTGTACGCTGAGAGACTGGGAGAGACAGTCGGATGAAAACATTGCTCATATCGCTTGCCTTCCTGGGAGTGAGTCGGGAATACAGTCTTCTTGTATAATAGATCATCATACAGCCAGGACGCTATCTCTGTGAGAAGACCAAACACAAAACTCTCAGAGGAACCAGAGACCACCCACCCAACCTTTGTATAGAACTGAAATAAGAGTGCCTGAGGGTCTGCATCTTCCTGTACTCTGAAGCAATACAAGTATACATGGGGCTGACTCACTTGTGTCTGGAATGGGAAAACATTTCTTTTGGTCCCCTCCTTTTATAAGACACCCCCAAGGGCTCTGAGAATTCAGAAGAATTTCAAAAGAGTTTCAGAGTGTGCTGGCTTGGTCTAGGCAAATTAGACTTGATTTGAAGCCTTCAGTGAAAAGGAAGGAAGAAAAAAAAAAAAAAAACAACCTGGTTTCCCCCTCCCCCTCAGTTGCATTTCAGGCTATAGGCTCCCCGCCACTAAGGTAGCCTCTAACAAGATGCAGTTGGATGATTGGAGGCTTCACTGAGCTTTCCCACATGCTCTATGCAGTTCCAGGGGTATAAGCATGCAGTGGGTATTATCAGAGATTATGATGTGGTTCAGTGCCGGGGACATGGAGTGGTGGTGGCTGTCCTGCATCATAGAATAACTCTCAGAGATGTCAGAATGTATAGAGCTGAGAGGAATCTTGGCCACCATCTAGACTAAGCCTTTCATGTTACAAAGGAGGAAAGAGAGCTGGAGACAGGAGAGGGGCAAAGTCATACCCCTAGTATGTGGAAGAATCTGGGCTAGAATCTGGGCATATGGTTATAGAGTCATAGATTTAGAGCGCACCTCCTTCTATTAACAAAGGAGGAAACCGAGTCTTAAGGAAGCCAGGAATCACAAAGGTGATAGGATCAGAGGGTGTAGAGTTGGGAGGGAACCTGGAGATCTTCTCATCAAATCCATTCATTTTAAAAATGAGGAAGGAAAGTCCAAAAGAAGCTAAGGGATTATTCAAGGTCACCCAGGTAGGAGGAGCAGGAGTCAAGCTTCCGTCTTCTGGCTGAGAAGCTAATGCTTTTCTCCCTATTCCCAGCTGTCCCTGGAAGGAAACTTGTCTTATAAGTGATACTTCCTGAATGTCGATGGGGAGCCCTAGAAGTGCCCTCTCTAGGGCAGATCAAATCTGCGGGCAGACACAAAGTCACTGCCTCCATTTCCAAAAGAGTTTCAGAGTGTGCTGGCTTGGTCTAGGCAAATTAGACTTGATTTGAAGCCTTCAGTGAAAAGGAAGGAAGAAAAAAAAAAACAACCTGGTTTCCCCCTCCCCCTCAGTTGCATTTCAGGCTTCAGTGGTCAGTGCCCAGATTATCAAATGTACTTCCCCCAGATGAGGGTGCTTAACCTCTTCTTCGCCTGTGTCATGGAATCCTTTAGCAGACTGCTTATGAACACCTTAGCATGGTGATGGTTTTAAAAGTAGAAAATAAGGTACCTAGGATAACAAAGGAAATCAATCATATTGAAATTCAGTTATTATATATATATAATATGTCTCTATAATATAATATATTACAGTATACATAATTAGAATCAGTTAATATATAATATATTGTGTTACCTAATAATATAACATTGTATATTATATATGTATATATAACTGAATTTCAATATGATTGGTTTCCTTTGTCTCATATCTTAGGTTACTAACCACAGTCCTAGTTTACTTCAGACCAATGATAACTGGTAAAAGCTGGTGAGGATTATTCCTTGTTAGTGGCTAATCATTGGTTTTTGTTCTTGTTCTCTCTCTCCCTCTCTCTCTCCATCTCTCCCCCTCTCTCTCTCTCCCTCTCCCTCTCCTTCCCTCCCTCCCTCCCTCCTTTCACTCCTTCCCTTCCCTTTTCCTCTCTCTCTCCTCTCTCTTTTCCCATCTCTTCCCCTTCTCTCTTCTCCTTTCTCCCCCTATCTTCTTTTCTTCTCCCCAACTCTCCCTCTCTTCCCCTCTTCCTCTGCTTCTCTCATGTTCTCCCTCCTTTTCTCCCTCTCCCCTTTATCCCCCCTCTCTTCTCTTTTCCCCTCCTTCTCTCCCTCTCTTCCCCTTTTCCTCTTTCCTCTCCTCCCCCCCCCACTCTTTTCCCCTGTCTCCACAGCTCCTTCAATGCCTGAGTATGACACAGATTCACCTTTGAATGAGACAGACACAACCATCACTGTCATGCTGAAGCCTGCCCGGTCCCGGGGTGCACCTGTCAGGTGAAGTTCTAATTCTCTGTTGGGGGGAGGGCTGTCCTTCACAGGGCCACACATTTCTCTTTCCTCTGCAGCAATGACACTGACATATCCTGGACAATGGCAGCTTCCAGGGGCATAACTAGGGAGGAGGATGGCGAGGCAAAGCTAGAAGTGAGGGCACGGAGTCTGCTTCCTGGTCAAACAAAAACTCTCCAGCCCTACAGAGAAAGGGCAAGGGAGAAACATTCAGGTCAGGGAGGAAATGAAGAGGGCTCTGCCTCTGGCAATCACTGCTCCTAACACTGCAGGAGTTGACCTGGGAGGTGGAGGGAGGAATTCAGCCTATTATCATCAGGAAGCAAGGCTGGCTCACTATTGGATTCTGACCAGCCTGGGCCCTGGAAGCCCTGGTGATGGTACCCCTATCCCAGAGAAGCAAAATCAACACCATCACTGGGCTGGTGAAACTGACAGTCACGTGCTCAGGCATACTGGTATAAAGGTCAAGGGCAAATGTGTTTAGGGATAGGAATAATAATGGCTAACATTTATATAATGCTTTAAGTTTGTAAAGTGCTTTACAAATACTATTGCATTTTATCCTTATGACAACCACGGGAGGGTTACTAAGATTATTTTACAGATAAAGAAATTGAGGCAGATAATGCTCAAGTGACTAGCCCAGGGGTCACATGACTAGGAAGTTGGAAGCTAGATTTGAACTCAGGTCTTCTTGACTCTAGGTCCATGTAGAACACTGGATAGAACATTCACTGAGCCACCTACCTGTGATGTCACTGGTATAGTGAACTCCCAAGTAAGGAAAAAACCTCTACCAGTGCAGAGAAGCACTTGCCTAGAAGCATTGAGACGTTTTTTCTTACCCAGGCTTATAGAGCCAATGTGGATCAGAGGATAGATCTGAACCTCAGTCTTCCTGAGACCAAAGCCAGCTCTCTGTCTACCCAGGTACCTTATCTCCAGCACCAAGGTCAGTGAAAGATGTGTTTATGAAGGACAAAGGTGGGGGATAAGAGAGCACACAGCATGTAGACTGTCTGGTATAAATACTGGTCACGTTACAAGGCTGGCAGATCCAGCCAGGGTTTCAGGGAAGGGAAAGCTTAGGGTGTTCTTGTCAATCTGCCCAGACAAGGTGTTCAGAGTCTATGCCCTCTTTTAAAATTGTGGCTTGGAGACATGACTCTGTGGGCTGCACACAGGAGGATTTTAAGAAGCCTGTTGTCCCCGGCATCCTGTGCTTGCATCCATGGAATGAGAACCTTGGGTGGCCCCTGAGAGATAAAAGTAATTTCCCTAAGTTAATACAGGTAGTAAGTAGCAGAGGCAGGATTTCAACCCATTTCCCTGGACTCCAAGTCCAGGACTTTGTCTTGCATCATGCTGTCTGTGACTTCAACAGCACCAGCCCCACATCCACTTCCATTGAAGCTGACGTGTTTCCTCATATACACTCAGAATGAGAACATGTTTATGTAAAGCACTTCAAGGCTTACAAAGCACTTTCCTATGGTGTATTCCCATGAAAAACTGGGTTCAATCCCATTTTCAAGATGAGACCACAGAGGCTCTGAGAGGTGGTGATTCGCTTGTGTTCAAACAGCTAAGAATCAGGGTTTAAATGCAGGTTTTCTTGATTCTCTGATTCAAGTCTGATTCTCTAACCATTATACCACACTGTCTATTATAGGGTTATCAGGAAGATTGTTTGTCCCAGCTCCCATGCTGGGGAACAAAAAGACCCATTGGATGAAATGTATATTTAAATAGAGCAGCCTTTGTTGTTGTTTTTTATTGGCTTCCATTATCTTCCCTGTACCTCAGGGTCCAAATCACAGGCCTGCACAGATATTATAAGAAGGAAAATAAACAAAGCACAAATCATGGGCAATTCTTAGCTGTTCCCTTGGATACCTCCAGTCCCGAATGATGATAAGTTGAGATACGTTTAAGCCATAGTTATTATGAGTGATGTGTATATTGGTGATAACGGATCTTGTGGCTGGGCATTTGCACCACGTTTTTTGCTGTTTTGTGCTTTGCTTTCTGAGAATCCTGTCCACCAAACCACAAGATTCCCTTTTGGGTCCCACCTGCTTCACTGTCTATCCCTTTTCACTACCACCCCCCTTCATTTTGCCCTCAATACTGAAGCCTAGAACCATAACTAAGAATTGATGATCCTAGAGAAAGTTCCACAAAGTGACAAGTAGTCTCATTTGGAGGGGTGATCTAGGGTGATATGGACTATAGCACTGTCATGTCTTGAGTAGACAATCATGAAAGACTGCTGCTTGTGAAGGCTGCAGGAGGTGGAAGAAGCAGGATGCTCTGGGAAGAAATTCACCCTGGTCTGCCATCTGGTAGCTTCCTAATTTAACTAAATGATCCTTAGTAACTAAGTAGTAAGTTCTGCTCTTTGTATGCTACTGAAGGACTGCATGTGTTATTAATACCCTCTAAATTTAATACCCTAGGACAAAGACCCAGTCTCCCCATCCTAGTTATAGTTTTGATAAAAGCTATGAAAGAAAGTCATGAGGACTTATTTACCAAATCCAGTAGTTTTGATGTTACCTTGCGGAGATTTGTGGAAGCAGTAACAGGGTGTTCATACAGGTATAACACAAATAAATAAATAAATGAATGAATGAATGAATGAATGAATGAATGAATGAATGAATGAATGAATGACATAAATAAACCTTTGTTTTGCACTGCTCTAAAGTAGCTTTTTTCATTCAGTCATTTTTAGCCATGTCTGACTCTTTGTGACCCCATTTAGGATTTTCTTGGCAGAGAATACTGGAGTGGTTTGTCTTTTCCTTCTCCAGCTCATTTTACAGATGAGAAAACTGAGCCAAATAGGGTTAAGGGACTTGCTCAGGGTCACACAGCTGGTAAGTTTCTGAAGCTGAATTTGAACTCAGGTTTTCCTCACTCCAAGCCTGGTGCTATCTACTGTGCCACCTAGCTGCCCTCCTAAAGTTGCTGTCATCCAGTGTGGTGTGTGACAGTGATCTGTATTTACCTACTATCCCCATGGATGGATGTGTAATATCCTTTGTTCTGAGGTGACACAGTGGATGCAACACTGGAGCTAGAAAGACCCAAATTCCAATCTGACTTCAAATACTTACTAGCTGTTTGACCTTGAGAAGGTTAATTAACCTGTGTCTGCCTGTTACCTCAACTGGAAAATGGGGGTAGTAAGAGCACTTACCTCACAAAGTTGTTGTGAAGATCAAATGAGGTAATACTTGTGAAGGACTTAGCACATTTCCTGGCACCAAATAAGCACCATATATGTGATTGTTTTCCAACTTCTAACTAGTAACTACTATCCATCTATCATGACAGGGCTGTTCTTTATCGTCAAATGGAAGCATTGAAATTGCCTTCAGAAACCTTTGGGAACAAACCCAGGAAATGTCCATAATGTTAAGTGCTTAGAAAAGAAGTCCATTTCACATATAGATTTCCCTCTTTACAATGTTATTGGAATTTCGGATCTTTTTCCTATTGAGCCTGATTTCCAAAAGCTAAGAAAATATTTATCCTTATTAATAAGGGCTGCCATTATCGAAAAAAGAGGCAGCTAGGTGGGGCAGTGGATAGAATGCCAGGACTGAAGTTAGGAAGACCTGAGTTCAAATTTGACCTCAGACACTTCCTAGCTCTATGACACTGGGCAAGTCATTTAACCCTGTTTGCCTGAGTTTCCCCATCTGTAAAATGAGCTGGTGAAGGAAGTCACAAACCACCTCAGTATCTTTGCCAAGAAAACTGCAAATGGGATTGTGAAGAGTTAGACACAATGGAAATGACTGAAAAGCAACAAAAATTATTGAGCATACAGTGCCGCAGCCAAAACGTACATACAAGTTGCTGATCAGCATCAGTATAGGGAGGTTGCCTGCCTGAAGTTTACAATATCAAGGAAATCATAGGACCAGACCAAAATATTATCATCTTAACATTTATCTGAGGGATATCTTCTGCTAGGGATACAGGAACAAATCGTACAGGGGTAAAGTTTTTGAGTTTTGAGTGGGCAAGTCTTTCCGACCCATTGTTCGCTCACCTGTAAGATAGGGATAGAAATGCTTTCTCTACCTGCTGAACAGGGTTATTGTGAAGATTACATGATCTTCCCTGTGATTGGCAACAAACTCCCCCCTTAGACCAGAACTGACACAAGGATGATATATCAAGAGCTGGACCTTCAACCATAGAAGCCATCTACTTCAGACCCTTCACTTTGAAGACCTGGAAACTTGGGGCACAGAAAAGTACTTCCTCTGTGAAGACACAGTGTTCTGCATAAGTATGGATGGATAGCAGGAAGGAAGGAAGGAAGGAAGGAAAAAAGAGGGGAAAATCATGCCTGTAAAATGATCTCTCCCTCTTTCCCTCCTCCCTTTGTAAAAATGCTTTGTGAACTATAAAAAGCTATACAAATATAAGATATTAGTAATTCAGGCTACTGAGATATAATTTAGAGCAATTTATTGAACCCAGATTAAGAAATGAACATAGCTTTCATCACTGCTAAGATGAGGTTTGCTTGTTCTTCTCTTATGCATTTACCATTTTCCATTTTGTAGAGAAGTTGTTATAGTTATATAATATTAAAGTTATATAGTTATCATATTATAGGTAGCATAGTATTCTCCTACTAGATTATAAGGATTGTGAGGGCAAGGCCTTATCTTTGTATCTCCCTGATGCTGAGCGTAATCCATTACACATAATAGGCATTTAATAAATGTTTGCCGAATTGAATTCCTCATTAGAGTACCAGAAAAGCATCTTAAAGCTGAATGGAGAGTCCACCTTGCTGTGATTCTATGGACCCCAAACAAAATAAGATCAATTTGATGTTCTTGCTAATGTCATAATAACCTGCTGTCAAACCATTGGTCAGATTTCCATATGTCAGAGAGCCATAGAGGCTATGACCCATGGAAGGGAAGTTGGAGATCGTCTGTTCAGCCCCATCATCGATAGAGGAGGAAACTTGAAGAAATAGGATTTGCCCAGGGTTACCAGGTAGAAACTAGAAGGTCTCTGATCACAAAGCCTTTCCACTAGTGAATGCTGTTCCCATTCAATTGGGGCAAAATGCGGGCAAGGCTGGGGAGGGAACTGTGTGATGTCAAGGAAGCAGTCAGGTAGAATGGAAAGAACACTGAATTTATAGTAGAGAGACATGCCTCTGCCTTTCATTAGCTGTGTGACCACAAGAGAGTCACTTAATTGTTCTTGAGAGATTTTCTCTGAACTTCTATTTCTGCATCTCTAAAGTGGGGATTTAAAAAAATCTACATCACCTTCCTCACAGGGTTGTTATGGGGATAAAATGAGATGATGTATGTAAAGTGATTTGCAAATTTTAAAGCAATGAATAAATGGCATTATTGTCATGTTATCATCCCATTTCTGTCCTTTACTACCTCAGGTATGGGCCAGCAAGGTGGATCAGTGGATAGAACACTGGGCCTGGAGCCAAAAGTACCTCAGTTCAAATCTGTCCTCATACACTAACTAGCTGCATGACCCTGGGCAAGTCACTTAACCTTGTTTGCTTAGAAGGCAGCCAGGTGGCTCAGTGGATAGACTGCTAGGCCTAGAGTCAGGAAGACCCAAGTTCAAATTCAGCCTTAGACATTTATTAACTGTATGACTCTGGTCAAATCACTTAACCTCTGTTTGCCTTAATTCACTTAGAGGAAGAAATGACAAACCATTCTAGTAGCTTTGCCAAGAAAACCCCATGGGCAGTATGGACCATGGGGTCACAAAGACTTGGACACAACTGAACACCACCTCCTTGGGTATGTCATAACCTCTCTATGCTCCATTTCCTTCATCTAAAAATAAGAGTTGGAGTGGAGGACCCTGATATTCTTCTGTGACTGGGGCAAGTCCCCTGGGCCAGAGGCACTCCCTTGAAAGATACTCAATACTTGCTAATAAGTGGTGAGGACTAGGGATACATTCTATGGCTCTGAAATATAGATCAGCACTATCTGAAGTGAAAAGGGCCTGATTTGTATCTCAGCACCACCATTTTTCAGCTGTTCTGCTTTCTGACCTTTCCCCTTGCATCCATGATACTCCATCCTCCCAGTATACCCTTTCTCTTTGTCTGTGGTATTTTCCCTTTCATTCAAAGCCTAATTTGTCAGATTCCAGCTTGTCCAGAAGAACAGGTGCATGAGAGACCAACTGCCTGGACCAGTGTGAAGGGCCTGACATTTGAGGCTTCCATCTACTCATTGCCAAAGCCGCATCCACTGTGCCACCTGATCTATTTCTAGGATGCTTCCCAATGAAAATTTATTACCTTAATGTGGGTTTCCTCAGGCCTCCAAAGAGTTATTGGTTTTTAAGTGACAGAAGTGCAGAATCATTTAAAAGATCAATCAAGCAGGGACTTGAATGTAATATTCAGCTTCTACCAGAGTGTTCACAAACAACCTCTGGCTGCCCACCCTGTCACTCTGATCTATCTGTTACTACCTTCAGAAGAAGTTACTTGACCTTGTATCAATCTTGATATGGTCCCCGCAGTGAGATTTAGGGTTCATCCCCACAAGCTACGGCAGACCCAATCTGAATATGTGGTAGTGAATTCTCTTTGTACACAAATGGCAGCCACCTCTACTTATACTTTTCTGTTACTACAACAAAATAAGGGAAAGAGTCAGCTTCCTCAGCCTTTCCAATAGGTCAATATCAAGATCACAAATTAAGACTGGTCCTGCCCCAAGCAGGGATCCCTACCCCCTGTCCTATGGTGAGCCATGGACAAGGAGAAATAAGAGGTAGCATGTATCATAGGCTGAAGATTAAGTTGAGGAGGGGATGGCATTACTGCATGGAGTGAACACAAACTAATGGTCAAGATGGAGCAATAAGTCATGGCTTAGGATGATGAAGTAGCGTAAACCTCAGTCAGACTAACTTAGTCAGAAAAAGAAAATAAGATGCAGCATCCTGGAAGTAAAAGCACACACAAGTCTTATCTCCAATAGGAAGTTTCAATTATTCTTCATACTGAACGGCAGGAGCCAATGAAGATCTTGAAATCCAAAAGCTGCTATAATAGAACAGTTCATTACATAGACCAATGATGAGTAGCTTCTCACTTGGGACCTTGGTAGAGCCTTCCCTTCTTTGTAGCACTCCAGGAAATATTAAGAAGCATCATTAAATTCCAAAACAAAAAAAAGCTAATTTTAATTTGATTACAGTAAATATATGCCCTATGATGTTTTTAGGGAGTAAGGAGTGATTGAAAAAAATTAGGATGGGGGTGTTAACCCCTAAAAATCTGGATAGTAATTATAGGAATAAAAGAATACATGTTCACTAATCGAGTCCTCTACTGTGTGGGATTAAGGGACAAAGAATATAGTACAAGGCCAGTTTTTCACTTTGGGTTTTCCTTTGATGAATTCCCATAACAAGCATGTAAGCTCCTGGTAGGTAGGGACTTTCTTTTTTTTAACCCCAGTTCCATGCACCCATCAGGTACTTATTAATGCTTGTTGACTAAGCAGTTACTGAAGTTCTTCCATTGAAATCCTCCATTACCAACTTGCAACACTGAGCTGACCCATGGGCTCCAGGAGGTTATTACCAGCAGAACACAGGAGCTATAGGGTGCTCACAAGCTGGAAAGGTCCACTGAGTACAGGTGTATCGACTGCCAGAGCAACTGTTGGCCAGATTCCAATTTGGCTGAGCCTGGAGGGCTCATTCCCAGAAGGTTGTCCACCAGTTGATAACCAGAGCAACTCATAGAAGTCATCTGTGAATCCATGAAACGGTTCCAATCTGCATTGGTGGAGGAGACTACCCACAATAGTGAAATCAAACCCTAAGTTGAAGGATAAATGGCAAATGCTTCTTTCTGTCTCTTTGCATTTAAATTCCATGGTAGATTCATACATACTGCCCCCCACCCCAAAAAAATAGTTTGAAGACTTAAAAATTAAAATATATGACTTCTGGCCAGCCATAAGTTAAAGGTGGACAGAACTCAAGGAGGCCAGGAATACTGATCTGGGGGAGGGATGAATGCTTAGACATTCATCCTTCCATGCTGTGGTGTAGACCAGGGATGCAGTGCAGGTGCTAGGCATAGGTAGGCAGTGATGCAAGGTGACAAGTACAGCCTCAGCATTTCCAGTGTGAAGTTTAACAGGACTAGGTAAGGGTTTGCTGCAACAGACTGTGTTCCTCACTGGGAAGCCAGTAAAGAGGAAGGAAAGGCTCAGGGGGCATAGGCCTTGGTCTGAGAATCTGAAGCATCTTGCAAGGCAGCTTCACAGGCAGAGTTCATAGGGGAAATACGACATAATTCCCTAAAGTTAGAAAAGAGCTCTGGCTATAGCTGGCTGCTCTGTGGTCTGAGACCTTCTTCTGCCTATTAAGCTACAGAAGCTCAGCCCTCCCTGTTCAACCCCACCCAGCCTGACTGGACCCTCAGTAGTTAAAAGGTATTCATAGCATCCCTGACCAGGCTCTCCCACTCTCAATATCCTTTGGCATGGATGCTATATCCAAATGGATGTGGAGAATCGTCACATACTGGGCCCTCAGCCTCCTCCATAATATTGCTTTCAACATTCTGAAAGCCTGGGTCTGACCATGTTACCCCCACACCTGCTCAAGAATCTTCATAGGCTCTCTATCTCTTCTAGGAAAAAAAATTCCATGTTTAGCATTCAAAGTCCTTTATGCTTTGGCTTCAGCCCACCTTCACAGATTTATTTCATATGAATATCCTTAATGCAGAGACAGCATGGAAGATAGATAGAGAGCTGGGCTTGGAATCAGGATGATCTGTCTCTGATTTGTCCTGGAAATGTGACCCTGGACAAGTCACATACCCTCTCAATTCCTTAGGAAATTCTCTAAAATAGATAAAATAGAAGAACAGTTGCTTATTTGCACTGGTAGAAGGAGTTTCTTTATGGAAAACTCCCTGTAGGGATGAAGTCAGAGATCTGGCTGGTTCAGTCATTCTGCATTTTATAGGAACTTGGCCCCTTTTGGTTCCCCAAACTCAATATTTTGTCTCCTGTCTCTGCAGCCTTGAACACACTATTCTCCATACCTTTCTCCTCACCTCTAGCTGTTAGAATTTTGAGCATCCTTCAAGGCTCCTTCACTGGGCCACCCAGTTATTAGTATTCTGTCCCTCTCCAGATTATTGTATAGTCACTTGTTTATATATTTTGTTTATATATTTCACCCTTGAGGGTGAAGTTCTTTTTTTTGTTTGCTTTTTGGTATATGTGTGTGTGTGTGTGTGTGTGTGTGTGTGTGTGTATCGCAGAGTGCCTTTTACCTAGAAGGTACTTAACCTTTTTAAAAAACAGATTAGAATAAAATCCTTCAGTAGTTTGTCTTGGGACCTAGGCAGTGCATTTGGAGAAAAGAAATTGCTTATTGTCCTATATCCTTAGATTAACAAGTACCTTCCCTATCTTTTCTTTGAAATTAAGATGGTTGGACTAAGTGACCTTTTAAAGTCATTCAGCCTGGGGAGCTGAGAATTTCTCTTCCTTTCCTGTTTCAGATTTGAATTCAGCAGGTATTATACAAGTGAAAAAAAGAAAATATGGCAGAAAACTACATCAGGAAATGGAGATGCATCTAAGTTTTAAAGAAAAAGAAAACTTTATTGAAAGGGGGAAAAAAAGATGATTGACAAATTTCCTCCAGGATTCCTTTAATAAAGGCAGATCTGGGTTGGGAGCTCATAAGCACACCACAGAACAGCTTGGGCTGTCTCCTGAGCTCCAGTGAACGAAATTGAAATCATTACAGTGTTATTTGCAGGCACAGGTATATGAGTGTCCAATTAGGAAGGAAAAAGTGAAAATTTAGGCGATTTATTAACATATATAAGCCTCAGGATTTTGAGAGTCTCTGTCCACACAGTGCAATATGAAGTGCTACAATTATATATAAAAATCATCTTTCTAAGCCAGTTCAACTATTTTGGCCCCACAGAGTTTTACCCCAAAGCTGCAGAAGGCACAGGGTCCTCTGTTTTCTGATATCAGGTGAGAAAAGCCAGGAGAGGAGACAGAAATTCCTTCGCCTTTGGGTGAATATCTGGGAAAAGGAATGTCTGCAGGTTAATATGACCCAAGCCTGGCAGCTGAATCCAAGAGTCAGGTGGTAGGCTGCTTAGAAGCAAGTTATCCTGCCTTGTCTGGGTATGGTTGGCCAGATAAAATCCAGATCTTTTTTTTTTTTTTTTTTAGGCAATTGGGGTTAAGTGACTTGCCCAGGGTCACACAGCTAGTAAGTGTCAAGTGTCTGAGGCCGGATCTGAACTCAGGTACTCCTGAATCCAGGGCCGGTGCTTTAACCACTGCGCCATCTAGCTGCCCCCAGAAGATCTTTTAACTTTGAGCAAAGTTTAGTAACATGGGTCTCATAGCCATCAAAGGTATTGATCATCTCAGTGTCATTTTCCTCTTTTGGAGGAGATCAGATTTTCACATATAATTCTCATTGGAGAAAGGAGTCCATGCCTTTCCTACTTGAGCTGAAATAGTTTTTAGCTATGGTAACTCTGGTTTATGGTCCCTTGGCTCAATTGATCAATAAACCTTATTAATTGTTTACTATGTGTCAGATGCTGCTGTTATGGATTCTAAGAAAGGCAAAAGATAGTCTCTGTTCTCAAGGAGCTCACAGTCTAGTGGGGGGAGACAACATGCAAACAACTATGGACAAACAAGCTACACAGAGATAAATTTGAAATAATCAGTCAAGGGAAGTCACTATAATTAAGAGGGATCTGCAAAGTCTTTAGAAGGTGGAATTTTAAATGGGACTTGAAAGAAGCCAGGAGATGGAGAAGAGAAAGGACGTACTATGCATGGGAGACAGTCAATAAAAGTGCCCAGAGTTGGCAGGTGGAGTGTCTCGTCGAGGAAGAATAAAAAAGTCCAGTGTCACAGGATCACAGAGTAGGTAGGGATGAACAAGATGTAAGACTACTGGAAAGGTAGGAAGGGAACAGGTTATAAAGGGCTTTGGATGCCAAAGAGAAGATTTTATATTGGGTCCTAGAGGAGATAGAAGGCCACTGTTAATTTAATGAGTAGGGGACACAAGCAGACCTATGCTTTAAGGAAGATCACTTTGATTACTTTGAAGCGAAGGATGGACTGAACTGGGGAGAGGCTTGTTGTAAGCAGACCTACCTGGCAGGCTATTGGAATAGTCTAAGAGTAAGATGGGAGACCCTCCACCAGGGTGGGGGCAGTATCAGAGGAGAGAAGGGGGCAAGTGTAAACTATTTTAGCCTAGGCCACACAAAAGGAAGGCGAATCTGGAAGATGCATATTTTATAAGAGCTGAATGGACTAGAAAAAAAAGGTGAGTATTTTTTTAAGACACCATAACAGGGAGAACCCATAACAGGGACTAATCCTGGCAGAGGTGGTGCTATTGGTGCAGCCATCTCTTATTCCAGGAATTCTCAGTTCCTTTAGTTTTCTTAATCATGCTTCCTTTCCTAGAATAGATGATCTTTGACGAGCCCACAACCCAATTCTCACCTACGTGAGAATTCTATTTTGCACATAGCATGCTGTACACATATACTACATAGCAACCTATGTCTACTTTATTTTCCCCCAACTCCTCACTCATATGTTCCCCTGCACAGTAAGTTGCTCAAGGCAAAGTACATTATGTAGGTGTGGTTTAATTCCAGTCCTTCAAGGAGCTAGACAAAAGAATCTATCTCCGTTTCTTTTGTTCCCTTAGGCTCATCACATGCAGGAGTTGAACTTTCTGAGGTGAGGGGGGAGAGAGCAACTAAACTAATTTCTGGGTCCCCCCAAGAAATCCATTATTTTTTAAAAATTCATTATTAATAATTATTTTCTCACATGTCTCAATACTCTTCCCAGTTGTTGCAATCTTTAACAATACGCAATGTATTAGGGGCAACTAAGTGGCACAGTGGATAGAGTACTGGCCCTGGAGACAGGAGGATTTGAGTTCAGATTTGACCTCAGACATTTGACACTAGTTGTGTGATCCTGGGCAAGTCATTTAACCCCATTTGCCTCATCAAATATATATGCATTGTATTAGGTGAAACCTGAGCTGTTTTGATTTCTATTTATCTAATAATTATAAGTGATTTTGGAACAATCTTCCACATGGTTGTCAATCATCAGTAATTCTTCCTTTGAGAACTGTTTGTTCATATCCTTTGTCTACTTATTCATTAGGGTATGCAATTTTTTCATACTACATTTTGTGTTAGTTGGCTTTATATCTCATATACCAGACCCTCATCAGAGATATTTGATACAAAGATTTCCCGCACCCTATCCCCATCATCTGCATCCCTTCTTATTGGGTTAATTTTCTTAGTGCAAAGCTTTTTAATTTCATATAGTCTAATTTCTCTATTTTAACTTTTATGATCAGCTTTGTTCTTTGCTTAAGAATTGCCTCTCTATCAGTCATGAAAGGTACCTGTTCTGATTCTCTCCTATTTTTTAACTTGTATGATCATTGATAGTTCACATAGCTGTTTTTTACCTAATTGTGCACAGTATACACTTTAACACATTGCCCTAAGTTTAATTTTTGACAAACCTCTTTTGAGTTACAATATGCTCAAAGTTATCTTCCCACTTATCCTTTCCAAGGAACTACACAGTAGCTTCTCTAGAAATTCATATGTACTGGAAGATTTTCATCTTTGGTGCCAAGATTATACAATGGGATAGCTCATGTGTTAAGAATCATATAGTCAGAACCTCAGAGTTTAAAGAGACCACGGAGTCTAATCCCTACTTGAAACATGAAGATGGATCTTCTTTCCAATATTCCCATGGTTACTGACCCTCCTCAAATACTTTTAGTGATCAGGGATCTGCTTCTTCATGAGGTAACTCATTCCACTTTTTAGACAGCTCTTACTGCTTATAAGGTCTTTTTTCTTAACATTGTCAAATTTTACCTCCCTTTAAGTCAACCAGTGGTTTTAGTTCTGCCCTATTGGACCAAGAAGAATTAAGTTTGTTCTCTGTACCTTGCTAGCTCTCTTCATTGGTAGATAGATGGATAGATAAATAGATCCTTAATTAAGTCTTAACTACATGCCAGGCACTGTGCTAAGCTCTGCAGATGCCAATATAATCAAACAAGGCAGTCAAAATTCTATTGGGGGATGGGGGGAAGGAGGGCAGAATGGGACAGGATAAGGGAAGGGAAAGACAGCACACATCCCTCCATAGCCTCATTGAAATACATGGACCACCACCCAGGTGAATTACTAGTAGTAAATACAGCATTAGGCCTTCTAAAGAGTCATAAAACCTGGGTTTGAAATGCCCTTTGACCTTGGACAAGCCATTTACCTTCTGTAAGTCTCCAAATTCTCAACTTTAAAATGAAATGGTTGGTCTATATTGCCTAATCAGAATATTCATTTGGATGAATATGGTCAGTTGGTGTAGATCCTCATTTTATAGCCTACCTGGCCTATTTGTTTCACACACACACACACACACACACACACACACACACACACACACACACACACACACACACACACACTACTCATTCTACAAGGCTCAGGTCAAGTCCCTGCCTTTTACATAAAGTCTTCTCTGGCCACCCTAACCCTCATCAATCTTTTCTCTATCTTCTAACAGGACTTACTGTCTGTCCAGAAGAATTTTATATATGTATACATAGTGTGTGTGTGTGGGGGGGGCGTATGTGTAAGGATAGAGATTGGGCCTGTGATTGCATTGGTATAGGGACTCCCAAGTGAGAAAAACTCCTCTACTAAAATAGGTCAGCACCTTTGCTCTTATTTATAGTCTGAGAGAACTGTCTAAATCACTGAGAGGTTAAGTGGCTTACCCAGAGTCACAGAGCTGGTAGGTGTCACAGGTAGGATGTGAATCCAAGTCTTCCTGGCTTCAAGGCCTGCTCTCTATCTGCTACATAATGATGATCCATGCATGTATGTATTGTAGAAAATTAAATATAGTTTAATCTGCCTGTCTCCTACAAACAGAATTAATAAACAGATCAGAGAAATTAATCTTATTTTGGGGGGGGGGGGGTTTGCAGGGCAATGGGGCTTAAGTGACTTGGCCAGAAATTAATCTTATAATATCTCCTACAATTTGTTTCCATACCTGTCCTACCAAAAAACAGATCAGAGAACATAAGTCTCCTGCTAAGAACAGATCAGAGAACGTGGATAAGAACCAGATCAGAGACAGAAAGGCAAAACATAATACCAATTTATTTTCTCCCAAGAAGAAAGAACCATGATCATGTGGAGACCCTTCCAAAAGGGCTCAGAGACCCCCTTTTTCTGAGGGTTTTTAAGGTTTCTTTGCTCACAGATTACAGAATAACTTCATTAGCATGATACAAATCAAGCCAAAGCAAATACTACAAATGTAAATCAGTTAAACAATACAGATCAGTTTAAAAGTTCAATTTAAAGCAGATGCTATGGTTAAATTATGTGGACACAGGAAGGGTATTATCAAAGACAAGAAGGTCCGGATAGTTCAGCAGGTGAACAATAAGATCTGTTCATTTTCTTGGGAAAGAAAATAGTGAATAAGAATTTCAAAGGGGCATTTAAATTTTTTTATTCTCTTGGGGAAAGTAAATAGGGACTGTCTGTTTTTAGTTTGAAGTCTTTGAGCAAAAGGCATTTGCTGCCATTAATCCAGGGACTCCTAAAATCCATTTGGATAATAAGGCAGCTCCATCAAATCTAGGTGTCTATACATTCATATTAACATTATGTATGTATAGAATGGAAAAGCTCCTTTTAGTAAAAAAAAAATTAACATTTTTCCTTGATAATTTTGAAATTTCTTTTTGGATGCTTATTTTGATCTGATAGGTTTTGTATGCTTGTTTTCATTTTTTTTATACTAGGCATAAGGTGCAAACTTTTATTTAAAAAATTATTTATTCCTCTACTATGAGATTTATGTGAATGGATAAAGTGTTTTTCTTCAGACTATCTGTATGTGTGCATGTATGTGTATAAACACACATGAATATATATATACACCTACACTTCTGTGAATCTATGAACATCCAACCCATAAGCCTTCCCCTGATATGTGAGTGACCCTGGTTCTCAAAATCTATACAATGGAGAACAGAATATATTAGATCCCTTCATACTAGGAAGAATATGGCTTTTATGTCTTTCAACTACTAGCCTCTCTGAATTTAGAAAAACTTATCACCAAGTTGTTGGTCACCAAGTGGTTGTTGTTGTTGGGTTTTTGTTTTTTGTTGTGTTATTTTTAAACCCAAGGTAGCCCATGAATAACATCTAAAGTGTGATCTAATGAATCTTATTACAGGAAATTTGGTGTCTAATTATCATGCTACCAATTCCTGTGTGAACTGATGCAAGTGAACCTGCCTGGGCCTCAGTTTTCTCATCTGTAAAATCAGGAAATTGGATTAACTGAGGCGGCTAGGTAGCACCTTGGATAGAATGATAGAATTGGGAATTAGGAAGAATTTGAAGTTCAAATTTTGCTTCCGACAGTAGTACTCAGGATGAGTACTACTCTTTCCATCTCTTTCCTCATCTGTAAAATGAGGGGGTTGAACTCTATCTACTCTATGACCTTATGTCTTGATGGCCTCTACGGTCCCTTTCAACTCCAAATCTGTGTTCCTGGGATCCTGTAATTGAGTAATTTAGTAGTGCTTGCCCCACTCCTAATTATACACACACTCCTCCCACTGGCTTATAATTCCTTCCCTTCCACTTCTCTATATTTCTAATTCCTTTCTTTCAAATACTTCTGAAACACTACTCACAGAATCATAGGATTAGAGGTAGAAGTAATGTAAAAAAATCCTTTAGACCAATTTACACATGAGGAAACTGAGACCTAGAGAATGAAAGGGACTTGCCCAAGGTCACACAAAGAATAAACAAATCCAGGTCCTCTGACTTCCAAACCCAGTGCTCTGGGAACTCTACCATGCTGACTCACAGGAGAGTTCTTGCTCTAAAGTAAAATAAAGTATGTGATCTTTTATATCCCCTTCAGTATTCCTATCACACCGTCTCAATTCATCTAAATTCTCTGCAGTTTGCTAGGCCTGTGAGACACATATTAATCTCATTGGGGAGGCAGTCCTTCTACATAGGAAATGTACAGTTCAGTGTAAGACAGCATATAATTAAATGATAACATTCATTGGGACAGACAGTAATCCCTGTCAGAGTATGGAAGAAGGATTGGTGAGGGCTAGTAGGGTAGCCAGAGAAGACTTCATGGAAAAGGCAGGGACCTGATCAGAACCTTGTAGGATGGGCAAGATTTTGCTATATGGACAGGAAGTGGGAAAAATATATAAATATTATATATATATATACATATATATATACATACACACACACACACACACACACACACACACACACACACATATATATATATATATATATATATATATTCCTCACTGGGGAACCACATCAAGAAAAGTACAAAACAATAATGAGACTGGTTTATTTGAGGGGAAGAAAGGCAACAGGACCAGTTGAATCAGAAGGGATGAGCTGGAAAGTGAATACCAGCAAGTGGATTGGATGGCTAAGGTGAGACCTCCATTCAACAAACATCTCACATAGTCATGGTGCCTTTGAGATCATGGAAACCAACTGAATCCATTTAAACATTCTCTAAGATCCCATCTGGTTTGGAATCTGTAGTTCTTACTGCTGTTACTTCTGTTTGTTTCCAGACTCCCAAACTAGTCCATTTCCATCTATTTCATTCAGATGAGAAAAAAAGGCCCAGAAAAGAAAGAAGCAACTTATCTAAGACCACAGAGAATACCAAGGCCTTTTGATCCAGGACCTTCAATGACAAGATGATGAGTTTGGATTTTATTCATTGGACAATTAAATAGGGAAAATGCCACCAAAGGCCGATAAAACCGAGGTTAAATTCTTAAGTAGGAGAGAAAGCAGTAAAGCAGGAAGAGGCAAAAGGAAAAGTGGTGTCAATTCAGAAAAAAAAATGGTCTTAATCCAAATTTGAGGCCATTGTTCAGTTCTCACCACTTAAACTAGTAAAACCAGTTTTCAAAAAACTGACCTATTCTGGTTTTCAGAATGCCTTAGAGCTGAACATCCCTACAAGGACAACTATATCGTGTACATTTTTTTTATGGACCATGTAATTGCATTGGTGTTGGGAGTTTCCCAAGAGAAGTAGTTGTGCCAGAGTAAACCAACACTTTCTCTGCATCTTATGTTTTAAGAGAACTGCCTTTGAACACTGAGAGGTTAGGTGGCAGCATAGCCAGCTTGTGTCAGAAGAGGGCCTTAAACCCAGACTCGGAAGCCAACTCTTTATCCACTATTCCAGGATGAAGCTCATAGGCTAAATACATGTTTATTTTTTGTTGTTGCTGTTTGTTTCATGTGGGAGAAGAGTTCAGTAGGGTTGTGTATTGGATTTGGAACAGGAAGACCTATATTCAAATCCTCGTTCTGATGCTTTCTACTAGTCTTCTAGTCCCTTTCCCTCTCTGGTTCTCAATTTACTCTCTATAAAACAGGAAGGATCCAGGGGTTTAGAATAGATGAGTTTTCATAAGAACTTTCTCAGTGTTAGGGTAGCTGAAAGGAATATACTTAGACAGATGGCACAGGCCTTAACTGAATATAAAGGGATGATACCTGCAAAGCATTTATTTTTTGTTTATCCTTGTTTTTTTGTGGGGCAGGGAGGGTGGGGTGGCTTATGTCTGGGTTCAGATTTGGGCTTGGGGCCTCCTGGGTCCAGGGCTGGTGCTTTGTCCACTGTGCCACCTAGCTAACCCATGATGACACCTTTAAAATAGGGTTGAAGGGTAGGAGGAATGCACTGGGTGAAGGGGAAGGGGAGAGGTGGAGTGAGGATAGGTAGCTCACATGAAGGAAACAAGAAAAAGCTTATGGAGGGGAGGGGAAGAGGGGGAAGGAGTGGGGGAGTGAGTGAACCTTACTATCATCAGAACTGGCTCAAAGAGGGAATAAAATACATACTCAAGTGGGTATAGTAATATATTTTTCCCTCAGGGAAAGTGGGAGGGGAAGGAAATGGGGTGGGAGGGAGAAGAGGGGAAGGTAGGAAGGGCAGATTGAGGGAGGGAGCAGTAAAAAGCAAAGACTTTCGAGGAAGGTGAAGATATTCTGTATAACTACGCATATATGACATTTCAAATTGCTTGATTTAATAGGGAGGGTTTAGGAGGGAAGGAAGAAGAAAATTTAGAACACAGAATCAGCTCAAAGACTTTAATCTCATCAGAGTTGGATCAAGGAGGGAATAAAATACATACCCAATTAGGAGGAGTAATCTGTCTAACCCTACAGGAAAGAAGGAGGGGAAAAGGATAATGGAAGAAAGGTAAAAGAAGGGAGAACAGAGCAGAAAGGGGGCAGTCAGAAGCAACACACTTTTAAGGAGGAATAGGGTAAAAGAAGATAGAAAATAGAGTAAATATCACGGGAAGGAAATAGGATGGAGGGAAGTAGTTATGATGATTGATTATAATGGCAAAACATATGGTACCTACTTTGCTGGGCTATTGGGAAGAAAATTCTTTGTGAAGTTTAAGGCACTATATAAAAGTTAAGATGAACAGGATGCTATCAGAAAAACCTGGAAAGACCTACATGAACTGAAGCAGAATGAAATGTACTGTATACAAAATAACAGCAATAGTGTAAGATGATCTGCTGGGAAGCACGTGGTTATTTTGAGCAATGCAATGATCCAATATAACTCTGAAGGACTTATGAAAATTGCAATCCATCTACAGAGAAATAACTGATGATATCTGAAAACAGATTGAAGCACAATTTTTTGACAGTTCCTTAATCTGAAGTTTTGTTTTTATCTGTTTTATCTCATAACCTAGCTAATGTGGAGATGTTTTCCATGACTACTCATGTATAACTTCTATTGAATTGCTTGAGTTGTTGGGGAGGGGGGGGAGGGAGGGAGGAAGAGAAGTTGGAACACAAAGTTTTAAAAAATTGGTGTCAAAATTTGTTTTTACATGTAATTTGGAAAATAAAATTCTAAACAGAAAAAAAAAGAATAGATGAGTTCTAAGGTCCCTTCAAGTTACAAATCCTGTAATCCTGACTCTTATTCCTGAGTTACCTCTATTTGTTTCATCCTTTTCAGATTGCCTGCTTGCCCACACATATATCATCTGGATTTGTTGTTCAGTTATTTCAGTTGTACCTGACTCTTTGTGACCCCATTTGGAGCTTTCTTGGCAAAGATCCTGGGGTGGTTTGCCATTTTCTTCTGCAGCTCATTTTACACATGAAGAAACTGAGGCCAACAGGGTTAAGTGACTTGCCCAGGGTAATACGGCTAGTAAGTGTCCAAGGCCGGATTTGAACTCAGGAAGATGTCTTCCTGACTCCAGGTTTGGTGCTCTATCCACTGTGCCACCAAACTTCCCTATAATATAGGTTAAATTATAAGATTTCAGAGCATAAGGCTTCCCTGTTTCACTTGCTTAATACTCAGTACCAAGCATGCGATTAGGACAATGTTAGTGATGCCTATCAGAAATAATCCTGATGTTGGTCCTACCTGATGATATATCTGGAAATGGCCCGAGCCTGAGCTCAGAAAGCATTCGTTCCAGCACTCCAGAAAGCTATAAACCTTTTGTAAAAAGCATATTGTTGGTTCTTCCTCATCCCAGCCTTGTAGCTTTCTGCTATTATGCCCCTTGCCAGTTTCAGTTACTTTCATTTTTTTAAGTAGTCAGCAGATTTGAATTTGCTATTACAGTGAGAGTAGAAAAAAGAGACAAGTTCAAGTTTTTAACCTTCAGAAAGTCCACAGGTTCATTTTAAAGAAGTACAAAAACTCTCAGTGCTCTTCTCCCTGCCCCACCTCCACTAGATTTGCAAAACTACTGGAAATCTCGAAACTCCCTTTCCATGCAGTCTTAAGCCTTTGTTGAAGTGTGTGTGTGCCTATTGCCATCCAGGCCCAGAATAGTTAGTAAAACAGAAACATGGGAAAGAAGAAATTGAGTCATTTGAAGAGGGAGGAAAAGTTTTGGTCTCATCCCAGTCCAAGTTGGAGCCCATTGTTCACTTCTTGCTATTTAAATCCATCTGTTCACTGTGCTCACATAATGCCAGTCATGCCAGGACGTACTGTCCCTGTTTCATTGAAATTAGTTTCCTAGAATAGCTATTCTAAATGGTTACCAAAGGCAGAAATGGCTTGTGTCACGACAGCTCTGGCAACTCCCAGATCCAAACATCTACATACAATCCAGATGTTCAAGGACCTCTCCTGGCCAAGAATTGCTTTCCTATCACACTAAATGCCAGAGATATACTGACAACCTTGGCCCCTCACCAAGGCCCTCTGGCCCCCCATGTCCCATCTGGAGCCAGAGATCCAAGGAACGAGCATCCTATAGGCAGACAGGCAGGTATTGCTCAGGTTGTGAGAAATGCATTTCAAGACTTAATTATACCACAGGTATATAAATTACAGAAACATGTTAATGCTCCCATGATTAAAATTATAGAGCACCTAATTGAAAAAGCATAAACTGAATTGAAGAATTCCTAATTATAGTTTGCTTTGAGGTGTTAATTTCCTCCCTAACAGATGCATAATTTCTTGGAACCCTGCAAAAAAAGGGGCCACTGCGTCAGCATGTGGGTTGTGGAAGGGTAGGATAGATTGTCACCAACATGTTCTGGAAATAGACGTTGAAGCTGCACAGGATGCAGGAGTGATCTCTACCCCAAGGACCCGGGTAGTTTTTAGGGAGTGGGAAGCCGCATCCAGGAGAGGCAGCGCCTGGTGGAGAGAGACAGTGAGATGCTGTCCCAGAATGAACAATGGGAGAACAAGAAAAGAATAGAAGGGGAAGAAAATCTAAACAGTTTTAAAAATAGTTGTGTACACTTAGAGTGTTTGAGTGCCCTGAGAATCAGCCTCACTTTAGTGGATAGAGAGGATGAATGAAGGAAGTTTTGGGTTCAAGTCATACTCCTGACATCTACTGACAATGTGACCCTGCACAACTCTCTAAAACTAGAAAATGCAGAGAAGATGCCAGTCTGCAATGGTATAAAAAGTTCCTTACCCGGAGCACCCTACAGCAACAAAATCACCAGCCGCAGGGGGAGGCAGAGGGAGAGGAAGAAAGGAAGGAGGGAGACAGATAGAGAAAGACAAAGAGACAGAGATAGAGAGATGGACAGAGAGAGCTAGAGACAGAGACAGAGAGAGGCAGAGATAATAGATACTGAGAGATAGACAGACAGTGAGACAGAGAGAAAGAAAGAAAGTTACAGGGCTAGGAAGAGGGAGGAGGTGATCTCAATAGTGTCAGATATGCTGGCCAGAGCATATTTGGAGCTTTGTGTTCAGTTCTGGATACCACTCTATATTTATATGTTTTTGTTTAATTTTATTATTTCAATAATTATTTATTTTCTAATTAATAGTATTTTTCCCCAATTATATGGAAAGATAATTTTCAACATTTATTTTTAAATTAAATTAAATTAATTTTTAAATTTTTTCCCCAATTACATGTACAGATTTTTTTTTTAGTTCAAAATTTTTCTCCCACCTTCCCTTCCCTCCCCTTCCCCATGGCCAACAAGCAATCTGATATAGGTTATGCATGACAATCAGGTTAAATATCTTTCCACATTAGTCGCATTCAACATTCATTTCTGTAAGATTTTGAGTTCCAGTTTTTTCTCCTTCCCTCCACTCTCCGCAAGACAGCAAGCAATCTGATATAGGTTATATATGTATAGTCATGCTAAACATATTTCCACATTAGTCATGTTGTGAAAGAAGAATCAGAACAAAAGGGGAAAACCATCAAGAAAGAAGGAACGAAAAGCGCAAAAAAAAAAATGAAAATAATATGCTTAGATCTGCGTTCAAATGGATAACACATTTTAGGAAGAGTCATCGACATGCTGGACCACTGTCATAGGAGGCTAAGGACGATAGTGGTGATGGGTCTGGGCACACCTGGCTTGAATATAAGTTACTAGTTTTGAGCTTGCAGGGGTGTGTATTCACTGAGGGGTGGAGGGAAAAGATAGAGAACAAAAATTGGCTTTGGAGAATTTGAAAGGTTGTCGTGGGAAAGAGGCACTAGACCCCCTGAGGATAAAATTAGGAGTAATGGGTAGAAGTTTAAGAAAGGCTGATTTCACCTGGATAAGAGGGAACACTTCTTAATGGTTAGAAAAGGCATAGTCACTCAGGATGGGACAACCAGGATTTTGCCCCAGGGAACTGAAGTTAGAGTGTACCAAATTTAGAGAATGCTGACAGAATTTGCAGTTAGCAACACAGAGGGAAGGAACTTAGAACCTAGTTAGGAATAATTAGTCCAAATAAAATGGGAGGGGGGAGCAGGAGGAGCACTTGTCCCTGCCCCTTCCCTCAAGGCCTTCCACATAATAAATAACAGCTTCCCCAGAAGTAGCGTTAAGCTGCTAAGAGAGGAGAAGGGGATCAAATATAAAATTCTCTGGCATTTAAAGCTTTTCATGACCCAGCTTCTTCCTACTTCTCCAGTTTTCTTATACTTTACTCCTTTTCATGTTGTCATGGGAAAGAGGCACTAGACCCCCTAAAGGACAAAATTAGGAGCAATGAGTTTCGGAAGTTTAAGAGCAGCTAATTTCACTTGGATGGGAGGAAAAAGTTCTTAATGGTTACAACCAGAGCAGTAAGTTGGATGGGACAACCAAGATTGTGAGCAGCTGTGATCCAGCTATACCAGTCAGCTTAATAATAGTTCTTCTAACATAAAGCTTCTTAAATTGGGGTTTGTGGGGCAGCTAGGTGGTGCAGTGGATAGAGCACTGGCCCTGGAGTCAGGAGTGCCTGAGTTCAAATCCAGCCTCAGACACTTAACACTTACTAGCTGTGTGACCCTGGGCAGGTCACTTAGCCCCAATTGCCTCACTAAAAAATAAATAAATAAATAAAATGAAAATGAAAAAAAATTGGGGTTTGTGACCCCATATGGGGGTCACATAACTGAAATGTGGGAATCATGAAAAATTTAGCAACCATATAAGGTCATATATACCTATTTTATATACCTAAATACCTGGGAATGTGTAAAAATTTTTTGGGCAAAAAGGGGTTGCTAGTGGAAAAAGTTTAAAAAGCCCTGTTCTAGCACGATTACTACAATTCTTCTAACCATTCTCTTTCATTGCCCCTCTCTGTGCCTAGGTACCAGCTATCTCCGATGCCTCTAATGCGCCCCCTCCTCACATCAACCTCTTAGCTCCCCTGGCCCTTCAGGACTCAGCTCAAATGTTACTTTATGCAGGAGGCCTTTCCTGGCTACCCTCCCCCCCAGCTCTTAATGACTTCCCCATTTCAGATTACCTTCATATACTCAATAGATCTTTCATGTATATATATATATATACACACACATATACATATATAAACACACACATATATACACACACACATATATATACATAGATGCACATAGATATAGATAGATAAAGTGTGTGTGTGTGTGTGTGTGTGTGTGTGTGTGTGTGTGTGTGTGTAATGATTACTTGTTATTTCTCCCAGTGGACTGTGAGGACCTTGAAACCAGGGGTGCTTTTGCCTTTAGGGCTTTGTGACCCTCGCACCTAGCACTGGTGCTTAGAAAATGCTTGCTCTCTTCCCTTCCCTGGCTCAACCTCCCTTACCTGAGAGTTTCATGCTGCTTATCCCAGGTATGATTTGTGGTGCTTGTCCTAGACACAAAAAGGCCTGAGAGCTTCAGCAGCCAACCCTGAAATGGGAGGCCTTGTGAGTGAGTGAGTTTCTCATCTCCAAGAAAGGGTTGGATAGTCACTTGTTCTGCACGTTCTACAAAGGATCCCTGTTAACATTTATGTAGCACTTTAAAGGTGGCAAAGGGCCCTTCCTTTCAGGTATAGGTCCAACTAGACAATCTCTGTGGTCCCTTCTATCTGTGAGATAACATTAATTCTGCCTCTGGGAGGGAGGGGATGAAGAGTTACCCAAAAAGTGATGGGTTGATTAACAGGAAAGAGAGTCCATAAAGCTGAGCCTAGACATCTCAGTGGCAATGGTCCTAGCATGTTGAGGCACAGAGAATAAGCAATAACCACTCTGAAGATCCAAGACATTAGGCAGCTGGTCAGTAGATTTGGTGACAGAGAACTTTGGCCTCAGTCTTAATTTTCCACTTAGAGCCTGCGTAACCTTGGGAGTCATTTAACATCTCTATTCCTTCATTTTCTAAAACGAGAGACTGGACTAGCTAACCTCTGAGGTCCCTTTCAGCTCTAAGTCTGTCCTCCTGTGAGCCACAAGATCATGAGAGCTAACATTTATAGAGAGCAAACCTGAAGGCTTGCAAAGCACTTAACATATATTCCATTTACATACATCACCAACAACATGATGAGGTACGGGCTATGATTACCCCCATTTTATAGAAGAGGAAATTGGGGCTTAGAGGTTCGCCAGCATTACACAGCTGGCAAATCCCCAGGATGGCAAGAGATCCATGGGAAAAGAAAAGTGGCTCTAGTTCTAGTGTAGTGAGGTCCAAAACCAGTGGGAATGCTCCCAGAACCAGATTAGGAAAATGACATGGAGGGTAGACTTGCTTCAGATCTTCCCAATTTGCTTCATGGGAAGAACCATCCTCTAACTGCCTTGTTTTCCCTCCTCACCCCTATTCTGCTGAACACATTCTAGTCTAGTCTAGTCTAGTCTAGTCTAGTCTAACATCCTTATTTTACAGATGAAAGAAGAGAGGTTCAAAAGGGTAATGACCTAAGATGTGCAGCTTCTTGGTGGCAAAGCTAAGATGAGGATTCTTTTCTTCTAACTTTTCTAATTCCCCAGTTTGCCTCTTTCCCCCTACTTTATGTGTATTCACATTAGATATGTAGAGATAGAGATATAAAATATATTATATGTATTACATACACATTATACACATATACATTACATAGATTATATATAATACATTAGACACAAGCATATGCACATATTATAGCTATATATGAGTGTTTTATATATAGGTATAGATTAGATATAGCTCTATATACAGATATAGATATGAATATGGATATGGATATGTAGATATACATATAGGTGTACATGTAGATATATCTTATATTTAATTAGGTGTCCATGAGATCATAGATGTCTAGTTGCAAGGCACCTTAGAGGTTAAACCATCAACAAACAAGCACTTATTAGGTACTTACTGTCTGGCACCAGGCACTATAAGAGTTCTAACAAAAAAAGCCCTGCTTTCATTGAGTTTTCATTCTAATTGGTAAAACAACAGGTGCATAAGTATAACAAGTGCAACAAGTATATAAAGAGTAAATAAAAAGTGAACAAATACAAAGACATTAAAATAGCTTGGTAAGTACACTGGACTTGGAATCAGAAAGAACTGAGTTCAAATCCTGCCTCAGATACTTACTAGCTATGTGAACCACTATCTGCCCTACTATCTGGGGATAATGATTGCTCCTACATTACAGTGTTGGTGTTAGGATAAAATGAGATAATATATGTAGAGCATTTAGTAAACCTTAAAATACTATGTAAATGCTAAATATATAAGGAAGTTGGGCAGCTAGGCTGTACAATGGATGGAGTACCGGGCCTGGTCAGGAAGACTCATCTTCCTGAGTTCAAATCTGGCCTCAGATTTACTAGCTATGTGACTGTGGATAAGTCACTCAACCCTGCTTGCCTCAGTTTCCTCATCTCTAAAATGAGCTGGAGAAGGAAATGGCAAACTACTACAATATCTTTGCCAAGAAAACCCCAAATGGGGTTGCAAAGAACCAGGCACAACTGAAAATGACTGAACAACAACAAATAAGGAAGTTAGGAAGGGAGCACTAGCAGTTGGGGGGAATCAGAAAGGCTTCATTCGGAAGATGATGCTCAAAATACATCTTAAAGAGAAAGATTCTTTTAGATGACATTAAGTAGGGAGCACATCGTGTGAATGAGGGGATGTTAATGCAAAGGTCTGGAGTTGGAAGATACAAAGTGTTCTGTGTGAGGAACCCAGAGAAAGCCAGTATGGCTGGATTGTGGAGGAAGGGAGGGAGAAGTCATGTTCAGCAGGGTTGAAAAGATAATTTGAGGCCAGGTCTTGGGAGGCTTTAAAATCTAAACAAAGGAGATTTTGTTTTATTTTATTTTAATAGCTAAAACGCAGACCCTCTGGCAATAAGTTCAGTGCTCTTAACATTGTACCAGGCTACCTCCTGAGAGAATGTGGGACACTTGAGGGTAGAAATGCCTTCGTTTTTTGGCTTTGTATTCCCAGAGCCTAGCACAGTACCTGGTTAATTGTTGTTGTTTAGTCCTGTCCAACTCTTCCTGACCCATAGTTCATACTGTCCATGGGGTTTTCTTGGCAAAGATACTGGAATGATTTGCTATTTCCTTCTACAATGGATTAAGACAAAGTTTAAATGACTTTCCCAGGGTCACACGGCTAGTATCTGAGGCTGTATTTTAACTCAGGTCTTTCTTACCCAGTGTTCTATCTACTGAATCACCTAGCTGGTTCTCACCTGGTTAATAGCTGATGCTTAATAAATGCTTGATGAATTGAATTTGAATCGGATCCAACTACCAGGACAGTGCTTCTGTCCCAGCACCCCAACCCCCACATTACCATTAGGACCATTCTGGTTGAGAACCTTTAAGCACTCAGAGGAGGTCTTTGCAGGAGCCAAGAGGTATGGGCTCAATTCATCTGCCCACTCAAATCGACATTTCTGTGAAACCATCTATGAAACAATTTTTAGGAGAATTGAGAAGAAAACAGCTTTCCATGTTACATTATTCCTTAACTTCTTGTTTTCTATAACCTAAATACAATTCAAAACCAGACATATTTAAGCTACAACTGGTGCAGCATTGTCTCCTCCTCTTGGTAGTCATGAGAAAGCTGCCCTGACTTCATTAGCCTGGAGAAGAACCATTAGAAAAGTATTCCTACCCCAGGGCTCAGTGTGAATAATTTGTGTGCAGGGCTCTGGTTGTCTTCTCAAATAGCATTGTTAATACACCTTGTCTTTGTGCGAGCAAGCTTTGGCTGGCACTGTTCTTTTATTCATGATTTCCCTGGGTAAGGTAACCATTAAGAGCTCACAAATTATTTGCAACAAGTCTTTCCCTTCCAATTCTCCTGTTTAAAGGCAAGAATGGGACATCTTTCCCAAAGCCTGGGGGACGTGTCTCTGTGATGATTTCTAAGACCTTGTTTTCTAGAAGTGTACCTGACTGTGGTTAATTATTGTATAAAGGAACATAGGGGAGGAAGATTCCCTCCACCCATCACGAAATCACTGCTTTCAAGGGTGTCTTGGGAGGTTGCAAGTGATGCTAGGGAACTTGTTTTTGGCTCCCTAGGAGATCCACCACGATTCTTTGGCTTCTGAAAAGGTGGCCAAGTACAGGGCCTTTACTGTATGGCAATCATTGTAGGCTGATAGGACATCTCTAGATTGAGCCCTTCCATCCTCTTGCTACCATTGAAGGAGATCTTGCAGTCCTAGAGGAGCCTCAAGGATGGTGAGAATCCCTGGGAAAAGGCAGTTAAATTGTGAGTGGCAGGAGAAGGAAGGTTTTAAGTTATCCTCCAGAGGTTCATGGAAAATCATAGAAACAATTAGTTCAATACCCTGTTTTGCAAATAAGGAAACTGCCCAAGGCCACATAGCTTTTAAGTGACAGAAGGAAGCCTAGAACTCATCTTCACTTTCCATGTTTTTTTACCTCAGCACATGTCCTCCTTGAAACAGTCTTTTTGGATGCTCCCAGCAGGCTTCCTTCTCAGGATGTCTCAGAGGTTCACTTAGAATCACCCTAGAGTAGAAGCTGGCCTAGCTCCATAGGAGGAGTTCTCTAATATCTAGTCAAGAGAAAAAGCATTTGTTAAGTGCTTGCTATGTGCCCTGCACTGTACTGAGACTGAGGATACAAAGAAAGGCAAAAGCATAATCCCTGCTCTCAAGGAGGTTGATGGGGTAGTCTACTGGGGGAGACAGCATTGAAGAAAAGGGAAGACAGGGAACATTGAGAATGGAGTTCTTCCTTTAAGGGGTAAGGATAGAGATGGATGGACATCTGTGCCACCAGAAGGGGGAAGTAAACCCTATGGATTATTGATCAGTCATTTAGTCGTGCTGCCTCTTTGTGACCTAGGACCATTCTAAGGAGAACCACAAGGATGAAGCAAAGAGACAAGAGTCAAGTGAATGTTGTGGGATCTGGGGCTAGGGGAAAGTGCTAGGTGGTTCTGAGTGTTGTCTTTTGAACAAAAGTGGCACATTTACCTGTTCCTTGGTTGTTGATTCAGACTCCCTTGGTTGTCCTGTTGCATCTTAAAGCTTTGTATGGATTGGTTTGTGGAACATAGTGGGTTTTAGGGGCATATATCTTGATTCTCCTGAAGTTTTTTATTAAAAACAAAATCAAAATATAGCATCTGCTGTAGGGCCTAGATCTCTTCCAGTCTTCTCTTTAGGTGGTAATATTTAGAAAAAACAAACTCCGAAGGCAGTTTTGTAAAGTCAATAGGCTTTGTATTTTTGAAAAATTTGATCTTAAGATATGTTAGTAAATTCAGTTTTAGATATTTTTTGAGAAGTCCCTAATTCCCCTTCCAAACTCCATCAAACTACAAAGGATCTCTCTCTCCCTCATTTGATCTCATAGCATGCTATTTTCCTCTCGTGTATTTATATTTAAACTGGCATCATATTTTCTGTGTGTATGCCCAATCTCCCTTACTAGATTTAAGCTCCATGAGGATAGGGACCATACCTGATATATCTTTGTGTCCTCTCTAGTACCCTCTATAGAGCTTCCACATAATAGATGAATGAATGAATGAATGAATGAATGAATGAATGAATGAATGAATGAATGAATGAAGTAAATGCTAGTACGTAGGAAAGAAAGAAGGAAGTAGGAACAGCTAGGTGGCGCAGTGGATAGAGCTCCAGCCCTGGATTCAGGAGGACCTCAGTTCAAATCCGGCCTCAGAAACTTGACACTTACTAGCTGTGTCACCCTGGGCAAGTCACTTAACCCTCATTGCCCCACAAAAACAACAAAAAGAAAGAAAGAAAGAAGGAATGAAAGGAAGAAAAGAAAGGGAGGGAGAGAGAGAAAAGAAAAGAAGGAAAGATAGATTAGGCAATTACCATGTACAAATCACTCTGCTTACTGCTGGGGATCCAAATTAAAAATCAACACCATCTCTGCCCACAAAGAGTTCACATTCTAATTGGGAGAAACAACACATAGAGGAAGTTACAGCTGCAAGTCAGATGGAAAGGCCCAAGAGTCTTTAGGAGGCAACAGCAAAGCAGGTGACAGGTGACAATGTTATTTTCACTGATAAAATAATATCAGTTTCTGGTGTTGAACCATTTGGCACTGCTAAAGTATCTGTTGAATGAATGAAATTTACTCAGACAATTTGCTAAACTGATTTTTATCTGTTTAGTAATAATGGGGCAGGGATCCATTTTTTATATACGAGCAGTTCCTGATTTATAAACATCCATTTTATGGACACTCTTTATAAGCACATGGCTATTTGAGAACGATTATTTGAGGTATGTTGGCCAAATGACTACATGTGCTCTCTTTCTCTTCCAGAAGCTGCTGCACCCTTTACCCTCCTTTCTTTTTCTTTCTTTCGTTCTTTCTTAAATCTTTCTTTCTTTTTCTTTCTTTCTTTTTTTCTTTTTGCTTTTTTTTGTGAGGCAATGAGGGTTAAGTGACTTTCCCATAGTCACACAGATAGTTAGTGTCAAGGGTCTGAGGCTGGATTTGAACTGGGGTCCCCCTGAATCCATGGCCAGTGGTTTATCCACTGCACCACCTAGCTACCCCCTCCACTCCTTTGGGTTTTTTTGTTTGTTTTGTTTTTTTCTAATAAACACTTTCATTTAAAGTTTTGAGTTTGTTCTTTTCCTCCCTTCCCTTCCCCCTTCCCGGGGGAGTTAGCCATCAGATATAGGTTATACTTGTTCAATTATGTAAAACGTTACCATTTTAGTCATTTTGTATGAGAAGATTCAAATAAAAGAAAGAAAGTGAAAAATAGCATGTTTCAGTCTGTGTTCAATCAATATCAGTTCTTTCTTTGGAGGTGGATAGTACGCTTTATCATTAATCCTTTGGGATTGTCTTGGATGGTTGCATTGCTAAGAATAGTTAAGTCATTCACAGTTCTTCATCAAACAATATTGCTGTCACTGTGTACAACATTCTCCTGGTTCTTCTCCTTCACTATACATCAGTTTATATAAATCTTTCCAGATCTTTCTGAAATCATCCTGCTTGTCATTTCTTATAACACAATAATATTCCATCACCATCATATACCACAGCTTGTTCAGCCATTCCCCAATCGAGGGGCATTCCTTTGATTTCTAATTCTAAGCCACCTCAAAAAGAGCTGCTATATATATTTTTGTACAAATAGGTCCTTTTCTCATTTTTTAGATGTTTTGGGGATATAAGCCTAGCAGTGGTATTGCTGAATCAAAGGTTTCTCCTCCTTTCTTCCTCATAATAGCTTATCTCACTGTCTGGGACTTCCTTTTCCCTATACCTAGTCTAAATCTTTATTTTCCCTTGTGGTGGCAGGTCTATGAAAACAGACTCCTTAATTTTTGCAGGGGAAGAGGAAAGAATAAGTCATCAAAGTGGGTTCTTGCCTCCTCTGTGACTCTTATAGTCACAAGTTACATTTCAGAGACCATCCTAGATGCTTTGACAAAGTATCCTAGATACTCTCGGCATCTGGGTTTCCCTAGGAAATCTAGATGAACCTTAAATTCAGGGTCTTGTGTGCACAAAATCACAATTTTCCATGCCAGGCATGCCTTTCTTCAATGTTGACTATTGGAACACAGCTTGAACCAGCCCCTCTCCTGTGTTGTTTTCTCACTCTCAATAGAAACATGATATTCCTTGTCTTCATCAGTGTGCCTCACCTTTGAGTAAGATTCTAAACATTCCCTATTGGGTTTTTTTTGTTTGTTTTTCTTTTTCTTTTTGTTTTTGTGGGGCAATGGGGGTTAAGTGACTTGCCCAGGGTCACACAGCTTGTAAGTGTCAAGTGTCTGAGGCCGGATTTGAACTCAGGTACTCCTGAATCCAGGGCCGGTGCTTTATCTACTACGCCATCTAGCTGCCCTGACATTCCCTATTATTGAAACGTCAACAATCACATGGCCCGGTTGCTAAAAGTTGTGTGGCCGTTCACTACTCCCTCTCTTTGTCTCATTTCCAATAACTTAATTTTTGTTGAGTTTTGTCACATTTCATACTGTTTGTCATAGTGTCTTTCATTGGGGATTAACTGCCTGCTGTAGACTTCTAGGAAAAGACTACCAAAGATCATTAAACCCAGGCTATGTTTTTGTATTTATAGGCAAGGATATGACTTTATGTCCTTAAGGTATTCCCAGTGCTGTTGTTTGTTAGTTCTTGGAGCTTTTCAGATTTTCTATGATTCCAGATCACCTACTTGGAGGTGGTTGAAGTTTTGTTATTTAAATTCCATGTTAACAAAAACAACAATAATTTGTAAGCCAAATGTAACTGACATCTAAGGTTTGCAAGGTATTTTATTTCTTATTTGAACCTCACAACAAATTCTTAGATTCTTAGCCCTATGAGATAGGTATTTTTATTCCCATTTTGCAGATGAGGAAAGTAAGGATGTGAGAAATTAAATAACATAGCTGCTTCCAAGCCCAGGACATTATCTCTGTGCCAGATGGTCTCTCTATGTCTGTATTTCACAAAACAAATCCATTATTGAAAAGCTGGCTATAAGAAGAATTTCTAAGAAAGGAATCCTGGTTTACCTTTGATTTCTAAAATGGAAAACAAGATTCATTCACACTAGGAACATATACCATATACACACGAGCCTGTATACACACACACACACACACACACACACATATTTAAATATTTTACAAGAAAGGTCTTGGCATAATAGAAAGAATGTAGGTAGAAGTCAGGAGACTGGAGTTAGTCTTGGCGCTGCCACTTAACTAAAACTGTGACCTTAGGTAAGTCATTTCACTGCGTCCTTTTTAATTAAAAAGATGGGGGTTCAGATTACTGGTTTCCAAGGTTCCTACAAGCTCTAATATACTATGAATCTAAAAGGGTTGTGGCTGCACATTGCTTGGATACACTGAAAGCCTAGAGCAAGTCTTGCTGAGGAGAGTCTGATGACCTTTCCTGAGGACAGAAAAATATGCGGAAAGGGATATATGTGAGCAAATATTGTCTGTTGTAGGATGTTGTAAACTACTCTCTTATATTGCTGTCAGAACATTTTCACTGAAAACTACCATTCCCTTTGCAAATTTTCCTGAAGAGTTTATTGCAAGCTCTTCTTTTGAGTTGTAGAAATAGCTTTATTTATGTATGATTTTATCTTTACCTGTAAACTTAAATAAAGCATCTTCTTCTGCACACACATTTGCAGCACAATACAGAGGAAACTAAGGATGATGTGAGAGGGGAAAAAAGAATACAATGTTTTTTTCTTTTTAAAAAGTAGCTTACCTTTTCCCCCCTTTCCTTACATTAACCATAGGCCATAGCCACTGTGAAAGGCAGAGAATTGAAAGAGAATTTCTACTCTAGAAGTCCTAGAAGTCTGGTTTGTAACAGATGGAAGGGATCCTAGTCATTCTCTTACTGGTCCAGCCTCAAAGACTCAGAAGTAATAGCAAATGGGGCAGCTAGGTGGCGCAATGGATAAAGCACCGGCCTTGGATTCAGAAGGACCTGAGTTCAAATTTGAACTCAGACGCTTGACAATTACTAGCTGTGTGACCCTGAGCAAGTGACCAAAAAAAAAAAAAAAAGAAAGAAAGAAAAAGAAAAAAAAGAAATAAAGAATAGTGAAGTCAGGATTTGAACCCCATTCTCTGTATGTTGATTTGCTAATTCCAGGACTCTCCAGTGCCCTGTCCCTTCTCCCCCACATTAGCTTGTATCCTCTGCTCTATCTTGTTCAGTAACCTTATACACATGCCTCAGAAAAGACAAAGTAGGAAGTAGTGAGGCTCAGGCAGGTTCTGAGTTCAATCTAAGGGTTAGATGTTAGAATTTAGATTCTTAACCCTTTGATATCATTTCTACAGGAGCTGCACTGGGGAGAGGGAGGGATGTGACATTAATGTAGCCATGCTTTGCAAATGAGATAGACTTTGTTATTTTGTGTGATTCTGAATAGGCAGAGAATCAAATCTGGGGACCCATAAAAAGAAAAGGAAAAAGGGCTCCCCCACTACTCCTCCCCAAACCCCAATACTTTGTCTATTTCAGGACAAATAGATCTCTGGCCAAAATGTAGGTGGTGCTATGAAAAGAGATTGAAGGAAAGCAAGAAGCAGTTACTGTCTGCATGAATTGAAGTCTCTCTTGTTCTCCTTTGCCTCTTGCCTTTCCCTCATGCAAACCACTCATCTTACACAAACTGAATCTTTGCCTTGCTTTTCATTTTTTCAGTGCTTCTGCAAGCATAGAGGGATTAGCTGAGGTAGGTTCTGCAGAGTGTTTGGGTCTGCCAAGAAGAAAACACTGCTAAAATAATAATTAAAAAAACAGTATTTAATTAACTAAAGTTTTCTCTCACCTCAGATCGCCTCATATTTACTTATATTTGTGCATGTGTTCTTCCCCTAAGAGGAATGGTAGCTCCTTGAGGGTGCTGACTGTTTTTTGTCTTTAAGTTTCCAGGCCCTAATAGGTCAGTTAGGTGGCACAGTGTATAAAGCACTGGACCTGAAGTTGGGAGGACCTGAGTTTAAATCTCTCCTCAGACACTTAAGTCACTTAATTCCAATTGCCTTAAAAAATATCCAGGGCCATCTCCGGTCGTCCTGATATCTATCTTGCCACTGGACCCAGATGGCTCTGGAGGAGAGAGTGAGGTTGGTGACCTTGCAATGCCCTCCCTCACTTAAATCCAATTCTGTGCAAGTCATGATATCACCCCAATGTCATGGACCTCTTCAAGAGCAAAGGACAAGCAGCAACAACAGCCCAGGGCCTAAGATGGTGACTAGCACACAATAGGCACTCAATAAATGATTATTGAATTGAATCTTGCATCTTTCTAGGTGGCACAGTGGATAGAGCACCAGGTCTATCAGGAGGCAGGAAAATCCAAGTTCAAAGGCAGCCTGAGATACTGATAAGCTCTGTGACTCTGGGTTACCTTAGGAAGTACTGTATTTATGTAAGGAGGAAACAAAAAAGAATCAAATAGGTGGCAAAAGTCCAGATTTTCAACTTTTAAAAGCAGTTTTGTTTGGAGTGAAAATTGAGAATGTGTCCCTTTCCCCTCCCCTACCACTGCCCACCTCAGCCCACCCCCAGCCACCGGAACATCCATATTATTGTTTGAAAACATTTCCTATCTTTCAACCTAGACTATGGCCCCTTAAGGAAAGGAGGTAGAGAAATGAACAGTTTACTCCTGATGCTCTTGCAGAAGCTGCATTATTCAGTACAAGAGCATCCACTGCAATATAATGTATTCAGCATAATCTCCCAATTGTATTCAAAGCCTGATAAAAAAGAATCCCAGGACATAGAAATTCAGTGTAAAGTAGGGTTCGCACCATCAGGGGGTCCATGGATTTGGACAAGAAAAAAATTGATCTTTTATTTTCACTAACTAACTGAAATCTAGTATTCCTTTAGACCAAACTTCTCTCTTAACCTCAGTTTCATCATCTGTTATAAAGGGGGGTAGGGGGTGAGGGGTTAATAATAACACCTATCTCACAGGGTTGTTAGAAGAATCAAATGAGATAACATATACTAAGTGTTTCGCAAAACCTTAAATTGCGACAGAAATGCTAGCTGTTATTGAGAATTTAATTTAAAAACCCTTCATTGTAAGAAAGGCTTCTTGACTTCAAGATTACTGAAGGGGTCCATGGCAATAAAAGTGTAAGAACACTTGGACTAGAGGGAATAGTCTTTCCCACTAAATAATTATATGACCTTAGGGACGACACCCTGGGCTTCAATTTCCACATCTGGAAAATGAGAGGTTAGACCATGTCATTGCTAAGGTCCTTTCAGTTCTAGCATTCTGGGATGTTCCATGACATCCTAGAACATATGCATATTTTCACTGAATTCAGTTCCTCTAGAAGTTGAGGTCCCCAGAAGTCGGGTCAGTAAGTTGCATAAGACAAGGGTCATATGACCATGGATTTAGAGCTAGAAGTGACTATAGAGGGGGCAGCTAGGTGGCACAGTGGATAGAGCACCGGCCCAGGAGTCAGGAGTACCTGAATTCAAATCCGGCCTCAGACACTTAACACTTACTAGCTGTGTGAACCTGGGGAAGTCACTTAACCCCAATTGCCTCACTAAAAACAACAACAACAACAGAAGTGACTATACAAGTCATCTGGGCAGCTAGGTGGTGCAGTGAATAGAGAGCTCAACCAGAGGTCAGTAAAACTCACTTTCTAAAGTTCAAATCTGGCCTCAGACACACTTACCAGCCATGCGACTCTGGGCAAGTCCCTTAATCCTGTTTGCTTCAGTTTCCTCATCTGTAAAATGAGCTGGAAAAGGAAATGGCAAACCACTCCAGTATCTCTGCCAAGAAAACCTGGCATACGGTCACAAAGAGTCAGACATGACTGAAAGGGCTAGGTGGCACAGTGGATAAAGCACCAGCCCTGGATTCAGAAGTACCTGAGTTCAAATCCGGCCTCAGACACTTGACACTTACTAGCTGTGTGACTCCAGGCAAATCACTTAACCCCCATTGCCCTGAAAAAAACAAAACAAACAAACAAAAAAAAACCAGACATGACTGAAAGGACTGAACAACAAAAATAGAATTCATCTAGTTGATTCCTCTAATGGTATTGATGAAAACAAATTGAGGCCCAGATAGGTGAGATGACTTGTCTAAGGTCATCCAGATACTGCATGGTAAGGACTGTGTCACAAAGGTACATTTCCTTTCATGCAGTCTCTCTTTTTGTTCCCCACCCAGTCCAGAGTCACCAAAGCAGAGCTGGGGTCAGTAGACTAGCCATTTACCTCATACAAGGACTCTCCTTCCAAGATGCTGTGGTCCCACTGGAGCTGCCTGTTCACCCTTTCCCCTCTTACCTTTAGGTATCTGGTATAACCAGGTTCTTCCTTTGCTCATCTTCTTCCTCCCTCCCTTTCCCAGTGTCTATCAGCTGGTCGTCAAGGAAGAAAGACTTCAGAAGGCCCGGAGGGCTGCAGACATCATTGAGTGCTTCTCAGTGCCTGTGAGCTACAAGAATGCTTCCAGCCTGGATTCTCTACATTATTTTGCTGCTGAATTGAAACCTGTGAACCTGCCTGTTACACAGCCATTCACGGTGGGGGACAACAAAACCTACAATGGCTATTGGAATGCTCCTCTCTCACCCTTGAAGAGTTACAGCATCTACTTCCAGGCTTTGAGCAAAGCCAATGGAGTGAGTATGGGAAAGGAGAGACCAACCTTTCCAGTCTTCTCTGTTTTCAAATTAATTAAGCTGATTGTTGGTCCTGAAAAGACTCCCTGTCCTTAGTAGCAACTTCCCTCCACTATCAGAAGTGTCCCAGGACTTTCAACGGGAGGGTCAGAGAACTTCTTGGGTGGGTGTCTGCCATGGGGTCAGCATTCCCTGGATGAAAGTAATGGGTTTTCAGACTGGCTGCTCTGTCGATGTAAGAAAGCATGAAATTTGAACTGAGACCACTCAGTGAACTGTCCCTTGCCTTGTCTTGTTCCTTGTTCTGTCAGAATCCTTTGTGAATTCCTTATGATGAGGGAGTCATCAATATATGAAGGCATCAGGAACCTGTAATTTTGCTAGTATGTTCCTCCACAAATGCAGAACACAACCTATCTATAACATGTAATTTTAGAAATAACCTGAGACTCAAAAAGGATGTGACTTATCAATTGTCACACAACTAGTAAGTCTCTGAATATTTGAGTCTGGCTGATTCTGATTACAACTCTAGTACTCTAAGCATTGCTTATTTGGGCAATATATGAGGGATTCAGGTAGAAAAAATTAGACAAATAAAATCAGAAGTTTAAGGACCCATGATTCTGTCAACATGAGCACTTGTGACGCATGTCATAATAAGCATCTATATTATATTAGACTATATTTATTGAGTTTTTGTGGCCCTTAGCTTAAGAATGAGAGAAACTGGGTTCAGGTCCCACCTATCCCACCTGACCATTACTGTCTTATTATCTGTGTAACCTTGGGCAAGTCACTTAACTTCCCTTCTTCCCTTAGGATAAGTTGGACTTGATTGCTTCTGAGGTTTCTTCGATCTCTAGAAGTTTCTTAATGAATGCAATTATATTGATTAAACTGTTGTTGTTCAGTCATTTTTCAGTGGTGTCCAACTCTTCATGATTCCCATTTGGCAGAGATACTGGAGTGGTTTGCCATTTCCTTCTCCAGTGCATTTTACAAATAAGGAAACTGAGGTAAACAAGGTTAAATGACTTGCCCAGGGTTGCATAGCTAGTAAATGTCTAAGGCTGGATTTGAACTCAGGTCTTCTGTATTCCATATATAGAGTATTTATTGAGTACTTACTATGTGCCAGGCAATGACAGATTAGCACCAGAAATAAAAAGAAAAACAAGAAAATTTTGCTTGCTCTCAAGGAAATTATATACTGATGGGAGAAAACTTGACATGAAGGGGAGCTGAAAAGAAGGGGGGACTATCACCCAGGTGTGGCATGGAATGAACTGGAAAATGGCTTGCAGGATAAAAAGGTAAAATCACATCTATCAGAGCAGAGGGATCCATGGGCAGAGTCCAGGTTATTGATGAGAAGGAAGTGGAGATCATGGCAGAAAGCATGGCATAGAGCAGACCAGAAGGTTATAATCTGATTGACATTTATCACATCATGTAGATCCTGATGAGGCTAGTCTGGTCCTGCAATGACAAAGAAATTGTTAGTACATCACTGGTTTTTTCTAGCTGGTTGGTATTTGTTTTATTTACACCGAAGGTCCTCAGTTCAGGAAAGAATGCGCTCATATTTAAGTTTCAAACTGTCTTGTCATCGTCTTGGCTCTCATGGTTATTATTCATTAAAACAAACAAACAAACAAACAAACAAACAAACAAGTCTTCTTGGATGGAATCTGCATACCATCCAAGCAGCCAGAAAGTGTGTTTCCATCTTGCTTCCTCTCTTGTCAGCGTCCCTCCTGTGGGAGGCCCTGGATTAGGTACTCTCTCCAGAGAGGTTGTGACCATCACAAAGCACAGAGATACTGTCACCTCCCTTGCTCTGATGATTAGACTTTGGTTAATGCAGCTTAAGTTTTTTCATTCTCCTGGGAGTGTGGAACATGTTTTTGAAACTTTATTTCCTACTGAGAACCTGGGAATCTACGATGATTTCTTGTCAAATGTCTCCCTGCAAAGATGCAAGGATCTTGAGTGACCTTGGTTTGCTCCCAGTTTCCCAAATGGTGCTGTGCATAGAGTTCACAGTGGCATGCAGCAACCACAGAGTGGAACTGGGCATTGTTTCAGTTCTACTCTTCATAGAATGAGCTCTGCTGAATCTACTGTTCTTCTCTTCCCTTTTACCATTAGCCACCATTGTTAAGTTGAAAAGAGCATAATTGGGGGCAGCTAGATGGTGCAGTGGTAAAGCACCGGCCCTGTGTTCAGGAGTACCTGAGTTCAAATCCAGCCTCAGATGCTTGACACTTAATAGCTCTGTGACCTTGGGCAAGTCACTTAACCCTCATTGCCCTGCAAAAAAACAAACAAACAAACAAACAAAAGAAAATAGCATAATTAACAGTTGGATACAAAACAAGTGTGGCAAATTAATATAAAATTGGAACCAGAGATACCTCTTGTTGGACAATGCTATTTTCTCTTCCGTGGTGGGTAGAGAAAAGACAGGATCACAGCTTTGGAGCCAGAAGGGACTTTACAGGCCATGGAATCACAGTGTTTCAGACAAGAAAAGGACTTCAAGGACCATGAGGGCCCTACTCAAACATGAGAAAAGTTCTTCTCCATAGTGTACTCAACAAGTAGTCATCCTGACTTTGCTTAAAGAGGTATAATGAAGGAGAACCCACCACCTCCTGAGGTGACTTATTTCACTTTGAGAGAGTTCTGATTATTAGGGAGTTTGTCATTACATCAAGCTAGAATTTACCTCTTTGTGCATAACCTCCTTTCACACACTTTACTGTCCAGCCAATCTGTCCTTGCTACCCTTTACTCTTGATATTCCATCATTCATCTCCATTGTGCTTGGAATGTACTCCATCCTCACTCTCACCTCTTAGAATATTTAGGTTTCATCAAAAATCACCAACGGGAGCCCATTGCTGATATGTTGAGCAGTTAACTCCCCCCCCCCAATTACCTTGTATTTGTACTTAGACATTTTGTATATACTTATATGTGGATATATAGTCCCTTCCTTCAACGCAGATAGAATGTAAGCTCTTTGAGAGTGTGGACAATTTCACTTTTGTTTTTGTGTTCTTAGGGCCTAGGGCAGATGATGTGCTAAAGGAAGGCTTAATTAGCTGATCACAACCAATACCTGTTGTTCATAGTTCCTAGGTCCATAATATATGTATATAATAATATATGTATATAATTCGTCTTCCAGGTGACAGTCCTTCTGTTAGTTGAGGACAGCTTTCATGTGACCCCAAACTCTTCCAGAGGTTAAACATCTCCAGTTCCATCCCAGATCCTTATAGGGCCTGAACTCCAAGTCTTTTTCATCACTCTGATTGCCCTCTTCTGTGTGTTCTTTGGCTCATCAATGACAAGATCAGTTTATTCATGATTAAACCATAGGATCCAATCTCTTCATTTTATAGATGAGGAAACTAAGGCAGGAAGGGGTTAAATATCTTACCCTGGGTCACATGGGTAGTAAGTAATAGAGCTGGGATCTGAACCCAGGTGCTCCAATTGAAAATCCAGTGGTCTTTCTCTTGTTCACCATTTCACTAGTATAGCAGAAAGTTGTTCCATTTAAACGAAGTCTCTCAGACACTTGAGACAAATAAAAGTATGAAGTGAGAAGGTCATTTTTATTCTTCTCTTACACTTTGCTTTGAGCTTCCTAACTGGCACGTTTTCCTTTTAAAGAGCTGTTGGAAGGCTGACAATGTGTTGAAAGGGGTCGTTGTCTTGGGAGAACAGCTGTTTGGGATTAAATTAGAGAAAATTCTAAGCCACAGAATATTTGCAAAGAAGTCAGATTTGATTACTTTTAAGTACTTGCTGCTGACAAAATGTTTCCAAATAGAGGTACATCCGGAAGTGCTTAGAAAGTAGATGTTTAGACCACACAAGTAAAGATTTGAGGGATGTGAACACTGTCTACATGTGAAGAGGGAAGATATTCCCTGTCCTTTTCTTCAGAGGGAAGAGCTGGAAGGATAGGAAGAAGTTAGAAGGAGGCCAGTTTTAACCTAGCTCTATTATTTCATCCCTGAGTGACCCTAAGTGAGCTATTGAACCCCTATGGGTCTTGATTCCCCCATCTTTTCCTTATGAACAGATAAGAATCATTTCTCACAGCAGCAGCGTTCGAAGGACACTGATACATTGAAAAAATCTCAAGAGAGGAGGGCTGGCAGTTTGGTAAGGGGACTGAAAATCATGTCAAACATGGATGTGGATATTTGAGCTGGACAAGAGAAAGTGTAGGAGAGATATGATCACTGTCTACTTCTATCTGAAGAAGTGGGGGCAGGGAGAGACCAGCTCAATTTGCTGCACATTTTTTCCAGAGGAGAGAAATAGTAATAATGAAAGGGAAAAGTTATAGGGAGGCAAAACTTATTTCAGTAGAAAGAAAGAAGACTGCCTAACAATGATATCCAGCAATGAACTAGGGGTACGTTATTATGCTGATGTTCCCTCATCATTGGAAATACTTAAACAGAGGTTGAATGACTATTGAAGACAGCTAGGGCAGCATAGTAGACAAAGTGGTTGACTTCAATTCAAATTCTGTTTCAGATGCTCCATAGCTGTGTGATCCTGGGCAAGCCACTTCACCTCTCTCAGCCTCAGTTTCCTTATCCATAAAATGGAGATAATAGCCTCAATCTCACAACATTGTAGTGATGATTAAATGAGATGATATATGTAAAGTGTTTCACTAACCTAAAAGCATCATAAAGTGGTTGTTATTATTACTATTGCCTGTTAAGGATGCTCTGGGAGAGATATGTACATTGAGAAGGATGTTGAACTAGATGATGTCTAAGGTCTTTTCTTATTCTAAGATTCTAGAGTTCTGTGGACATGCTAAAGTCCTTTATAAAAAGGTTATTGGGTTGTTGTTTTTTTGTTTTGTCTGGGGGTTTTTTGCAGGGAAATTAGGGTTAAGTGACTTGCCTAGGGTCACAGAGCTAGTTAAGTGTCAAGTGTCTGAGGATGGATTTGAACTCAGGTGCTCTTGAATCTAAGGCTAGTGCTTTATCCCCTGCACCACCTAGCTGCCCCCCAAAAGGTTATTGTTTTAAGAAGGTTAATTATTCAGTCCCACCCCCATCCACAATCTTGTTTCTGATACCTCAGCTCATGTTTCCTCTGTAAATGAAATTTCTATACAACAAAACAACAAAGTTGGCTGGGCTTAAAAAAAAACTAAATAAAAACAACTCTTCATAGTTTGGAGAATCCCAGGAACTCAGAATTAGAGCCAGGAAACAAGTTTCAAGTTCAGGGCTGGAGTTGGTAGCTGTCGTTTTGTAACCAAATGGTGACTTGAACAGGCCACAGCTGTACTTAGAGTTGGGGCAGATGGGCTAGGTTTGGTGGCTCCTTTCATATTTCTTTTTTCAAAATCCCATGATTTCCCATTATTTCATTTACTTTTCCCTCTTTCCTTCTTTTCTCCCTTTCACCCATTCCTGTTACTTGTTTCTTTATCCTAGTCCTTTTTTCTTGAGAAAAAACCCTCAGTCTTCTTTTTCCTCCTCCACATACCTCATCTTCTCCTTTTTTCCTCATCCCTTTCAGTATTACTTTTCCCTTTTTTCTCCATCCCTACTTTTCCTTCTACTCCTAGAAGAAGCCTGACTTGTCTGGGAAAAAAGGGAGCTAGGTGACAGTCCGTGCCTCTATTCACTCACATTGTTGTTAAGTGATTGCTCCCTTAGAGCATTGCTTCCAGTAATGGGACCATATAGCTCCATTTGCCAAAGACCTCAGAGACCATCACCATCCAGTCCAGTATGAACACCGCATCCCCTTTTATGAGAAGGCTGAGGTTCAGAGAGGTTAAGTGACTTTACCCAAGATAATATTGCTAATATTAAAGGATGAATTTGAACCCAAGTGCTCTAATTGCAGAAGCAGTACCAGCAAATCCCCTGGAGAAAAACACATACCAGAAATTGTTCACTTGTCCATTCCCTTATTACATAATTGTGCATTTTACCCTGAGACTTTCCCCCAACAAAGTCCTGATCTTCAGGAAGCTGACCCTCAGGCCCCCAAAGGCAAAAGATAACCTCTGGTATCCTACACCCAGCTGGAAATGCTTAATTAATTTTTGTCAGCTAAACCAAGCGTGAGTTTCACTTTCTGTTAAACAGATGAAGGGTTTCCAATTTCCTCATTGAAAATAGAATTTAAGTTTGTTCGTATTTGTTGTGAATGTGTGGGGAGTGAGGTGAAATGCCTGAACCAAAATAGCTTTAGTCGTTGAAGCAGAAAAATGTCACATAGGATTTGGAACTGCAAGGGATCGCTAAGATCATCTCATCTCACCTCTTTAATTTAGAGGATCGAGGGAAATATGAGGTATAAATTATTGTCAGATCTTAAAGTGCCATGTAAATGAGAGCTCTTTTTATTACAGTTAAGGAAAGGAAAGCTCTCAAAGGGGGCAGTTTCTTACCAAAGAATGCTCAAGTAGTAAGTAATAGAATTTGAACCCAAGTTTTCCTGTAACAGGAAGCTGGTGACAAAGACTTAGTATGGAGCTTCAGACAAGGATAGAGAAGAATCAGTGTGGACACTGCAGAGACTACAGTGACAGAAAGGATGCCAAAGTTGGTGTGAAAAAGGGGTTCTCCAACTAGTAAATCAAGGTCTCAGAAGGTAGATCAGTCTCATTTAGGTATCCAAGCTAGTGGCTGTTGCTGTTTTCCAATCTCTACTGTGGCCACCTTTCCATTATTTGCAAGCTTCTAGCTTCCGATTGTTTTGCTCATCTGTAAAATGAGCTGGAGAAGGAAATGGCCAAACACTCCAGTATCTCTGCCAAGAAAACCCCAAATGGGGTCACAAAGTTGGACGTGACTGAAACGACATAAGGCTTCCAATTATAGCCATGAGCAGCCACATGACTGTGACTTCTCTGCCAATGGACTTTTCCATCCGACTCTCCTTTGCCCCACCCTTATCCCTAGTACCCTAATAATCTCAAGACTTGAAATAATGTTTTGGGAGTCTGTAGTGCCCGGAGGCTAGGAAAATTGCCTTCTTGGTCCTTTCCATGCTCTTTTCCTGATAACAGGTCAGGAAGAAATGAGGTCAGGCAAGAGAAAGCCTTCCTTCTTGCTGGCCCTATAAGAATCATGACATCATAGCTCTGTGAGTGGACGACAATTCAAAAGTCACCTGGTCCACCAGATCAGTATACCAAGGCACAGAGAGGTTAAGTGATTTGCCCCAAGTCAGGTGTTGGGTATGTTACAGTTACAGAGCCAGGATTGCAGTTCAGGTTCTCCAGTTTTTGCCATTCCGTGCTATTTCTCCTTATCATTCTGTCTTTCTTTAAGAGGACCAACTTCTTCCTTCCTCTTTGTCATCAAAAACAAGTTATGCCAGACTAACCTTATTTCACTTCATTTCTCTGGGTAATAGCTAGTTCTGGTAACACAAGGGAATAATACAGATATAATATGATTAAATTTCAGCAAAGCACTTTAGAACTTCCATGCCATACATTCTTGATAAGATGGAAAGACATGAATTAGGTGATAGTTCAAATAAACTTTGGAATTGGCTCAACAACAACCCAAAGAATTGTCATTAATAGGTCAACGTCAGCTCAAATGGAAATCTTTCAGGGAGAAGACTAGCAATGTGCCATTGACCCTGTGTGTTTCAACATTTATAACAATGACATAGATTACATCATATATGGTATAACTGTAAAATGGATTTATAATACAAAGCTTGGCCAGATAATACACAGCGTCCTGTTCCCAAAAGCTCTTGATAGGGAATAATAGTGAGGAATAAAATTGAATAAAACAATATTTCATAGGGATCAATGAAAATTTCTGCATCTGGATTCCACAAATCAGCTTCTCAAGTGAAAGATAGCAGAGATTTAACCAGACAACTATTCCTGTGAAAAATATTTGAAGGTTTTAGTTAAACTGCAAATTCAATAGGAGTCAAGAGTATTTGGCATGGTAGCCAAAAATGCTGTACTATCCTGGGCTGTGCTAAAGGAGACACATAGTATCTAGAACAAAAGAGGCAGTAATTCTGCTACATTGTGCCCTGATCAGACCACATCTGAAATTATTTGTATAGTTTTAGATGCAATATTTCAGAAAAGCCACAGACTATCTGGGTTATATATGGAACATGGTGACTAGGATGTTGAGAAAGTTGGAGAGTATTCCTGGATCATCACTTGAAAGAACTGGGAATGTTTAGCTTGGAGAAAAGAATATTTAGAGGAGATGTGAGCTCTGTAGTAAAATATTCAAAGGGCTGATATATGAAAGAGAGATTAAATTTGTTCTCATTAGTCCTGGAAGATAAAACTCAAAACAGTAGATGGAAGTTACAGAGAGGCCGATCTCAGCTTGATCTAAGTAAAGACTTCTTAGTCATTAAAATTCTCTGAAAATGGAATGATTTGCCTTTGGAGATAATGGCTACCCCATTATCTTGGAGGCTAGATGACCACTTGTTGGAAAAGTTGGAAAAGGAATTTTTGGTCAGGTATAATTGGTCTAGACTACATCCAAAGTCCTTCCCAACACACACACACACACACACACACACACACACACGCACGCACGCACGCACACGCACACGTACACGCACGCGCACACACACACACACATGTGCGCGTGTGCACGCACACATGCAGTTATAACCCCCTGGTTTAGAAAAAGGGAGCTCATAGGGCTGGAGCATGAAAAATGTGTTTATCTGTGTTCTCCATTTAAGTCTCCCTTCACATTGACACATTAATGACTACTCTTTGACTGTGGTCATTCAACTAGTTTCACATCCCCTTACTTGTCCTATCATCTTGCCCTTGTCTTTCCATTTCAGCCATAAGCATAGCATGAGAGATTTTGTCAAATGCTTTCTTGGAATCTAAGCTAACCATATCTGTATTATTCCCTTGAGTTAACTAGCCTAGTTGCCCTGGGAGGAAAGGGGATAAAAGATTAGTCAGGTACTATATTTTAGATGGACATTTGTCATCCATTGAAGCCTCTTGGCTTTGAATGTTAGGGTAGGAATTCATCTTCGAAGGAGTTTCTCATTCACAGAGCCAGTACACTGACTGGTCAGGAAATGACTTTTGCCTTTCTTTGCATCCTAGCACATAGTAGGCATTTAGTAGATATGTTTTGAACAACTTATTTTACATGCTTCTTCCTCACCAATTCTCTTCCTAGGGATTGGGAGGGGAGGATCAGAGTTGGGGGCCATAGTAGCATCCTAAGGGCTAGGTCCAAACTCTCTGGGCCTGATTGCCCTCTGTATACCCAAAGCCAACTTTCCTTAGGGCACCAGAATTCCTATTTCTTCAGGAGGGCACCCCATCTGTATGACTCAAGAAAATTTTAAATGTTGAGTTTGACTTTCTGAGCCATTCACAGTGATATGGGAGGGAGAAGGGAGTAGAACCCACCGGATTTGGAATCAGAGAACCTGGTTTTGCATCTCAGGTCTGCCATTTGCTCCTTGTGTGATCTCCTGAGCTAGTCACTCTGCTCTTAACTTCTATCACCTCATGTATAAAATGAAGGGCTTTGACTCAATGACCTCCAGGCTCTCTTTAAGAACTCATTCTAGATCCTCATCTTCCTAAAGTCTCACAGCACTAGTGCTCTGCCTACTGGGGGTATGGGCTTACACTAGAAATAGTAGATACTTTTTCCTTTAACAGGAAGCTTCTGTTCCCTTCTAATCTTGGCACACCTGCTTGCAGGGAGAAGTGACATCTACAAATACTGATGATCTATACTAATAACAATTACCATAATAAATTGCCCCTTGATTACATCTGTCACCTGAGGATTTAAAATACTTTACAAACATCAATTAGTAATTACAGCTCAAAGGCTTTGCTAACCGGGAAGCAAGTATCATCAAGGCCTCATTAGAACTGAGTGGAGGGGCCACAAGGGGGATTGGGCACTTCCCTAGCATCCTGAAGCCCATCCAGGCATGTAAACTTGGATTCCAAACTCCTCACTTAAGTGTTAGGCCCTTCTCGAGAATCACTGAAGGCAGCCTGGTATAGTATATAGTAAAAAGAGCTTTGAGTCCTACTACCTAATATGATTTCAGGAGATTCACTTAACTGTCCTGGGCTTCAGTTTCCCCCTCTTTCAAAGGAAGGCATTTAGATTGTCTCTGGGGTTCCTTCCAGCTCTCCATCTTTGATTCTATGAATGTGTCTAATTAAAATACATTTTGACACCCTCCTTTTTATACCTAGAAGGGGCCTATCTTTGTAGCTCTAACTGAATTACAGAATGTCAGAGTTAGACTGGATTGCTGGTCATCTCGTCTGAACCCTTCACCTTGTATACAAGGAAATTTAGGTACAAAGAGGCTTTTATGACCTGTTCAAGGTCATACAGTGACTTGTTAGCAGAACAAGGATTCCTGACCCCGCAGTATGACCTGTCATCCATAAATGTGTTTTTAGTCAGGGTGCATAAACTCAGGATGTTAAGCTCCTTGTGAGATGGTCTGGGGAGCTAATATCTTATAATGGATATACTGCTGAATTTGGTGTCTAGAAGACAGAAGTCCAAATTATTCTTCTGACGTAAGGTACATTGTTCTTGCTGTGGTTGGGTCATTTTCAGTTGTTCCTGATGCTTCATGACCCCACTTGGGGTTTTCTTGGTAGAGATACTGGAGCAGTTTGCCATTTCCTTCTGCAGCTCCTTTTACAGATGAAGAAACTGAGGCAATCACGGTTAAGGGACTCACCCAGGGTCACACAGCCAGTAAGTCTCTAAGGCCAGATTTGAACTGACTCCAGGCTCAGTACTCTATCCACTTCAGCCCCTCATTGCCTTTAGCTTTATTACCATGGGGTGAGTCGATGAACCTCTTTGAGCTTCAGTTTCTTCATCCATGAGATAGGGATAATAAGTTATAGGGATCATTTTGGTTTATACTACAGGTATTATATCCCCATGTTACAGATAAGGAGCAGTATTATGTAAAGAGGACTGACCTCTGAATATAAGGACAACCTAGGTACAGGTTACATCTCTGATTAATATTGACTGTATGATCCCAGGCAAGATTCTTAACCTTTTGTTGCTAATAGGAAATTCTTTATGATTCTAAGTTACAAAACACTAGGCTACCAACATCAGTAAAGTCATTTTCTTCACAGATGAGTTCCCTAAACCAATGGGAAAAATAAGCATCATCCCATCTCAGATGAGATAATGTTCATAAAACAAACATTGAAATACAAATATGAATGTCCGTAATTATTACCTCCCATTTCTTTAGTCTTACCCTCACAGTGCCTAGCATTAGGCTCTTTGTCCCCCAACAGCTATTATCACCTGATTGAGTGTTTGTCTCCTGAGATTCATTCCAGACCTGGGGACAAACACCATCTTCAGATGCGATCCTGGCATAGATAACAGACTGTCTGCCCTTTGGCCTTCTATAACCTGTTCCAGATATTGATGGAACATCTTCAGCCTTCCAAGCATGTAAGAGAGAGTAAGTGAGAATTTGAATGCTGGTCTGTTGCCATCGCCCAAGGAAAAGCATCTTTCACTCACTGTCCCTGAATGATGAGCCTGCCATGTTAAATGGCTCTTATAATTTGGGCCCTGAAAGTGACTTGGCACCAGTGACAAGGTGTCTCATCGGTGACTTCCAGATTTCTCAAGCTCCATTTACAAGTCAAAACAGGCTTTTTTAAAAAAAATCACTATCTACTCAGCCTCTTTTCTGGAAATAAAGCTGTTCTTTATTATTGTCACATAACAGGGCACACAGCACAACTTCTGAAACCCAGCCTTGGCTAGCAGTTTGGGGCAGCAGCAAAGCTGCAAAGTCCCCCTTTTTACCTACAGTTCTGTTACCACTACATTAGGAAACCAGAGGAAAGGGATGTCAGAGTAAATCAGAAGTGAAAGGAACTGGGAATGTGATTGTGGTTCTCCATGTCTGAACAGAGAATCATAGAACACAGTAGTTTGTTAGTGGGAACATGACGATCTTTGGGACAACTAGGTGGTTCCATGGGTAGAGTGTCAGGGCTGAGGTCGGGAAGATTCATCTTCCTGAATTCATACCTGACCTCAGTCATCTACCAGCTGTGTGACCCTGGGCAAATCACTTACCCCTGTTTGCCTCAGTTTCCTCATCTGTAAAATGAGCTGGAGAAGGAAATGGCAAACCACTCCCACTATCCATGTCAAGGAAACCCTAAATGGGGGCCACAGAGTCAGACATGACTGAAAAATGACCGGCCAATAATAAGAGATCATTGAGGTCAATCTGCTCGTTTTACAGGTGAGAAGAGGTGAGGCTAGGTAAGGATATGGAACTTGTTAAAAGTCACACAAGGGACAGCTAGATGGCGCAGTGGATAGAGAATTGGCCTGGATTCAGGAGGACCTGAGTTCAAATTCGGCCTCAGACACTTAACACTTACCAGCTGTGTGACCCTGGGCAAGTCACTTAACCCCAATTGCCTCACCAAAAAAAAAAAAAAATCACACAAAAATGTTCAAACAAAGCTTAGAATTGAGCTGTATCTCAATCCCCAGTTCAAGATTCTTTTCACTCCACCATGCTACATGAAGGTGATTGTTACTGGTGACATTTTAGCAAATGGACACAGCAGCTACAGGACTTTGGAGGAGGGTGAGTGACTTCAAGTGAGATGGAGCATCAGTATTTTCTGTGATGCGGGTGCCAAGGTACAACATGATAAAATGATGCTTTCTTTGTTTACCTCTTTCCTCACTTAAAGGCTGAATGTACCTTTTTTAAATGGGAGAATGTATCTCCCAGGGGAAATTATAGAACCTGAGACTCTAGGTGGATGAATTATATTTTTTTCAAATTAATTGTACCATTTTCCAAACTCCAGTACATAGACCATGGAGGTATAGCCTTTGATTGAAGGTGAGATTTTCAAAGGATCCTTCTCAGAGAGGCACGACTAGGATTTTGCCTTAAAGACACCAAAATGTACAGAGTAAAAATATTTTAAATAATGATTGGAAAGATTACATAATCTTATATTTGATTACATTTTGACAGTATTTTTATTCCTACCACAACATAGAAACTTGTTAGCAAGAATAATTAGTTAAACTAGGCAGTTACAAGGTGGTATACTTCCTACCCTGCTGGTCACACACCGGCTGAGTACCTCTTCAGCTTGACCCTGCCTTAGTCTGTCTCAAAGCAATAAGCTCTGCAGGAAGAAGTAGACTGGGTTCTTCTCCCATGGGGTCTGGTATTGCAGGGCTTCTGTCTTTCTACAACAATACCAGTGTGGGTGACCCCTCCTCTCCAAATATCTGATATGAGGACATTTAGTGATATTTCACCAGAGTATCAGAATGACTTATTTATAGCTCTGGGCCGTATTGATCCATTTGAAACACAAACTAGTAAGTTATGAAGATAATTACATTCAACTAATATTTATTAAGATCTTACTCTATACAGACACCACACTATCTTCTGAGGATATAAAGATAAAAAAAAGTGTCCCTACTTTCTTTTTTTTTAATCATAAAAGTATTTTATTATTTTCTAGTTACATGTAAAGATAGCTTTCAACATTTGTTTTTATAAGATTTCGAGTCCCCAATTTTTTCTCCCTCCCTCCCCCAAGACAGAAAACAATCTCATATAGGTTATATATGTACAACCACATTAAACATTTCTGCATTAGTTGTGTTGTGAAAGTAGAATCAGAACAAAAGGGAAAATCCTCAAAAAAGAAAACAAAAAGAAAAACAAAAGTAGAAACAGTTTGGTGCAGTCTGCATTCAGAATCCACATTTCTTCTTTCTGGATGTGGAAAGCATTTTCTATCACTAGTCCTTTGGAATTCTCTTGGATCATTGTATTGCTGATAAAATCTAAGTTTATCACAGTTGATAATCACACAGTGTTGCTGTTACTGTTTACAATGTTCTCCTGGTTCTGCTCATTTCACTCAGCATCAGTCCACTTTAAGTCTTTCTAGGTTTTTCTGAAATCTGCCTGCTCATCATTTCTTATAGAACAATAGTATTCCATTACATTCATATACCACAGCTTGTTCAGCCATACTCCAATTGATGGCCATCCCCATGATTTCCAATTCTTTGCCATCACAAAAAAAAAGAGCAGCTATAAATATTTTTCTACATGTAGGTCCTTTTCCATTTTGTATGATCTCTTTGGGATATAGACCTAGTAGTGGTATTACTGGATTAAAGGGTATACACAGTCCCATAGCCCTTTGGATGTAGTCCAAATTGCTCTCCAGAATGGTTGGATCAGTTCACAACTCCACCAACAATGCATTAGTGTTTCAGTTTTTCCACAGCTTCTCCAACAGTCATTATTTTCCTTTTTTGTCATATTAGTCAATCTGACAGGTGTGTTGTGGTACCTCAGAATTGTTTTAATTTGCATTTTCTCTAATCAATAGTGATTTAGAGCATTTTTTCATATGGCAATAGACAGCTTTGATTTCTTCATCTGAAAATTGCCTTTTCATATCTTTTGACCATTTCTCAATTGGGGAATGACTTTCATTCTTATAAATTTTATTTAGTTCCCTACATATTTTTGAAATGAGTCCTTTATCAGAAATACTGGCTATAAAAATTGTTTCCCAGATTTCTACTTCCGTTCTAATTTTACTTGCATTGTTTCTGCTTGTATGAACTCTTTTTAATTTAATGTAATCAAAATTGTCCATTTTGCATTTTATAATATTCTCTATCTCTTGTTTGGTCATAAATTCTTCTCCTCAATAGATCTGAGAGGTAAACTATTCCTTCCTCTCCTAATTTATCTATGGTATCACCCCTTATCTCTAAATCATGTACCCATTTTGACCTCATTTTGGTATATGGTATGAGATGTTGGTCTATGCCTAGTTTATGTCATATTATCTTAGTTTTCCCAGCAGTTTTTGGCAAATACTGAGTTCCTATTCCAGAAGCTGGAGTATTTGGGATTATCAAACAGTAGATTACTATAGTCATTTACTACTGCATCTCCTGTGCCTAACCTATTGCACTGATCCACCACTCCATTTCTTAGCCAGTGCCACATAGTTTTGATGATTGCCTCTTTATAGTAGAGCTTTAGAATTGATATGGCTACTCCACCTTCCTGTGCATTGTTTTCATTAGTTCCCTTAATTCTTGACCTTTTGTTCTTCCAGATGAATTTTGTTATTATTTTTTCTAGCTCTGTAAAATAATTTTAGGTAGTCCAATTGATATGGCACTGAATAAGTAAATTAATTTAGGTAGAATTGTCATTTTTATTATATTAGTTCACCCTATCCATGAGCAATTGATATTTTTCCAATTATTTAGATCTGATTTTATTTGTGTGAAAAGTGTTTTGTAATTGTGTTTATAGAGTTCCTGGGTTTGTCTTGGCAGGTAGACTCTCATATATTTTATATTGTCTATAGTTACTTTAAATGGAATTTCTCTATCTCTTGCTACTGGACTTTGTTGGTCATGTATAGAAAAACTGATCATTTATGTAGATTTATTTTATATCCTACAACTTTGCTAAAGTTGTTAATTGTTTCAAGTAGTTTTTAGTTGATTCTCTAGGATTCTGTAAGTATACCATCATATTATGTGCAAAGAGTGATAGTTTTATTTCCTCCTTGCCTATTCTAATTCCTTTAGTTCCTTTTTCTTCTCTTATTGCTAAAGCTAACATTTCTAGTACAATATTAAATAATAGAGGTGATAATGGACATCCCTGTTTCACACCTGATCTTATTGGGAATGCCTCTGACTTATCCCCTTTACATATAATGTTTGCTGATGGTTTTAGGTACATATTGCTTATTATTTTAAGGAAATTTATTCCTGTGTTCTCTGGTGGTTTTTAATAGGAATAAGTGATGTATTTTGTCGAAAGCCTTTTATACATCTATTGAAATAATCATATGATTTTGGTTTGTTTTGTTATTGATGTGGTAGATTATGTTGATAAATTTTCCTAATGTTGAACCAGCCCTGAATTCCTGGTGTAAATCCCACCTGGTCATAGTGTATTATCCTGGTGATAAATTGCTATAATCTCCTCGCTAATATTTTATTTAACATTTTTTCATCGATATTCACTTGGGAAATTGGTCTATAATTTTATTTATCTGTTTTGCCTCTGCCTGGTTTAGGTGTCAACCCCATATTTGTGGCATAAAAGGAATTTGGTAGAACTCCTTCACATATTTTTCCAAATTATTTGTATAGTATTGAAAATAATTGTTCTTTAAATGTTTGGTAGAATTCACTTGTAAACCCATCTGGCCCTGGAGATTTTTTTAGGGAGTTCATTGATGGATTGTTCAATCTCTTTTTCTAAAATGGGCTTGTTTAAGGATTTTATTTCCTCTTCTATTAATCTGGATAGTTTTTGTAAATATTCATCCATTTCATTTAGATTGTCAAATTTATTGACATACAGTGGACCAAAATAACTCCTAATTATTGCTTTAATTTCAACTTCGTTAGTGGTGAATTCACCCCTTTCATTTTTAATACTGGTAATTTGGTTTTCTTCTTTCTTTTTAAATCAAACCAACCAAAGGTTTATCTATTTTATTTATTGTTTTTCACAAAACCAGCTCTTAGTTTTATTTATTAATTCTATAGTTTTCTTACTTTCAATTTTATTAATTTCTCCTTTGATTTTTAGAATTTCTAATTTAGTATTTAATTGAGGATTTTTAATTTGTTCTTTGTTCTTTTTTTAGTTCTAGGCCCAATTCATTGATGTCCTCTTTCTCTACTTTATTCATGTAAGCATATAGAAATACAAAATTTTCCCTAAGAACAGCTTTGGTTGCATCTTATACATTTTGGTATGTTGTCTCATTGTTGTCATTCTCTTGGATGAAGTTATCGATTGTTTCTATGATTTGTTGTTTGACCCACTCATTCTTTAGGATGAGATTACTTAGTTTCCAATTATTTTTCAGTCTATCTTTCCATGGCTATTTATTACATGTAATTTTTATTGCATCGTGATGTGAAAAGGATGTATTTACTATTTCTGCCTTTCTGCATTTGACTGTGAGGTATTAGTGCCTTAATACATGGTCAGTTTTTGTATATGTGCCATGTACCACCGAGAAAAAGGTATATTCCTTTCTATCTCCAGAGGTTTATCATATCTAGCTTTTCTAAAATTCTATTCACCTCTTTAACTTCTTTCTTATTTATTTTGTGGTTAGATTTATCTAGTTCTAAGAGGGGAAGGTTAAGATCCCCCACTAGTATTGTTTTGCTGTCTATTTACTCTTTTTTTTTTAAATTTTTTTGCAGGCAATGGGGGTTAAGTGACTTGCCCAGGGTCACACAGCCAGTAAGTGTCAAGTGTCTGAGGCCGGGTTCGAACTCAGGAACTCCTGAATTCAGGGCCGGTGCTCCATCCACTGCACCACCCAGCTGCCCCCATGTCTATTTACTCTTGTAACTCATTTAACTTCTCTAAGAATTTGGATGCTATACCACTTGGTGCATATATGTTTAGTATTCATATTACTTAACTGTCTATGGTACCTTTTAGCACGATGTAGTTTCCTTCCTTATCTCTTTTAATTAGATCTATTTTTGCTTTTGCTTTATCTGAGATAAGGATTGCTACTCCTGTTTTTTTTTTAATTTAGCTGAAGTATAATATATTCTCCTCCAACCTTTTACCTTTACTCTGTGTGTATCTCTCTGCTTCAGATGTGTTTCTTATAAATACCATATTGTAGGATTCTGGTTTTTCATCCACTCTGCTCTTTGCTTCCATTTTACTGGAAAGTTCATCCCATTCACATTCACAGTTATGAATACTAACTATGTATTTCCCTCCATCCTATTTTCCCCTTTGTACTTTTTATTCTTCTTTCACCCTTTTCCTCCTCACCAGCATTTTGCTTCTGACCACTGCTTCCCTCAATCTTCCCTCCCTTCTATCAGTGCTCCCCTTTTCCCCTTACCATTTTACTTCCTTAAAGGATAAACTATATTTCTTTATCCAAATGGCTCTTTATACATATATGTGTGTGTGTATGTTATTCCCTCTTTAAACCAAATCTGATGAGAGTAACTCTGAAACTGCTCTCCCCTCCCTTCTTGCCCTCTATTGTAAAAGCTTTTCTTGTCCCTCTTCATATGATGTAATTAACCCCATTCCACTTCCCCTTTCCTCTTCTCCCCATATACTCCTTTTTCACCCCTTAATTGTCTTTATATGATCACATAAAAGTCAATTTATACCTATCCCCTCTATGTATATTCTGTCTATCTCCCCAAATAGAGATACAGTTTTCAAGAGTTGTAAGTATTATCTTCCCCTGGATGTAAACAGTTTAACCTTATTAAATAACTTTTTCTCAGTTTATCTTTTTATACTTCTCTTGAGGCTTGTATTTGAAGATCTAATTTTCTGCTCAGTTCTGGTATATTCATCAGGAAACCTTAAAAGCCCCCTATTTCATTCAATGTCCATCTTTTCCCCTGAAAGGTAATGCTCAATTTTGCTGCGTAATTGATTCTTGGTTGCAAACCAAGCTCCTTTGTCTTCCAGAATATTATATTCCAAGCCTTCTTCAACCTTTAATGTTGATGCTGCCAGGTCCTGTGAAATCCTGACTGTAGCTCCATGATATTTAAATTCTTTCTGGCTGCTTGCAGTATTTTCTTCTTCACCTGATAATTCTTGATTTTGGCTATAATATTCCTTGTAGTTTTACTTTTGGGGTCTCTTTCAGGAAATGATCAGTGGATTCTTTCAATGACTATTTTGTCCTCTGATTCTATAATATCAGGGCAATTCTCCTTCATAATTTTCTGGAATATGGTGTCTAGACTCTTTTTTTGATCATGGCTTTCAGGTAGTCCAATAATTCTTAAGTTATCTCTCCTGGATCTATTTTTCAGGTCAGTTGTCCTTCCAATGAGGTATTTCATATTTTCTTCTATTTTTTCATTCCTTTGATTGATTCTTGGTGTCTCACAGAGTCATTAGCTTCCATCTTCCCAGTTCTAATTTGTAAGGCATTTTTTTTCAGTAATCTGTAAGGGCCTAAAATTCTAGCTATGATATCTAAAATCTAATGAGTGGTTGCCTAGAAGCTTTAGCAAGAATTTAGACTTTTAAGTATTTATTAAAGTGCATCAGAAGTTAGTGAAGAGAGAGAGAGAGGTAAAAAGCAAACTTTATCTAACTAAGAGAGCCCAGCATCTCTCCTCCTGCCAAGCCTCAGTCCCAAAACAAAAGGCATTGCTCCTCCCAGAAGCCTCCTGTGAAACAGTAAACAGGCCCATACACACACACACACACACACACACACACACACACACACACATACACACACAGCTGTAAGCTAATTTCTTGGTAGCACTGATTGACAGGACCCATGAAAATCACTTCCTGATGCCTATCTGACCTTCAAAACCCCAGAAAAGGTCACTTCCAGACCCTAAAGTGACACGGTTTCTTTTCAGGCCAGAGCTCACAATATCCCTCCCAGCAGGAGGTGTCATTCCAATTCTCACAAAGCTTTTGCATTTCCTTTTCCATGTGGCCATTTTTTCCCATTTGACCAATTGTATTTTTTAAAGAACTGTTTTCTTTAGGCAATTTTTGTGCTTCCTTTTCCAAGCTGTTGACTCTTTTTTCATAATTTTCTTGTGTAACTCCCATTTCTCTTATTTATTTCCCCATTTTGTTTCTTCTGCCTCTCTTATTTGTTTTTTTAATCCTTTTTTAGTTCCTCCAAGAAGGCTTTTTGGTCTTGAGACCATTTAATCTTCCCCCTTAATGCTTTACATGTAGACATTTTGATAGTATTGTACTCATCTGTTTGTATTTTGGTCTTGCCTGTCATCATAGAAGCTCTCAATGGTAAGGGCCCTTTTCTGTTTCTTACTCATATTGGAGCCTATTTTTTTTTACTTTTAAAGTTGAGGACTCCTCCTGGGGTACAGGGGCCCTGTTGCAAGCTTTTTTTGCTGGGGGATAGGGGCCTGATCACTGGCTTTCTGCTCTGATGCCTTTGTGGTTTGTGGACTCCTCACCACCCTAGGCTTGCTTCATGTGATGGCTTGGCCTAGTTGTGCCTATCCTGTGGATGGTTCTCTAGCTGGCAGTTTGCCCTCTCAGCCAGGGCTAGCCAGTCTCACAACTGACCTGCTGTACCACCACCCTTTTGAGCCAGGACCAAGGGGCCTCAGATGCTGATCTGTACTGTGGCCAGTAGCCTCCTGCTGACTTGACACTTACTAGCTGTGTGACCCTGGACAAGTCACTTAATCCTCACTGCCCCACAAAAAAAAAACAAATAAAAAAATAAAATAGAACTTATTTTAAAAAAAGAAAGTGATTTTTCAGAACTGAGGAGGAGGGATTGAAGAATGGTAGGTCTCAGATAGGGAAGACAATTCATAGGCTTTTGTAATAATCTAGGCCACAAGGATAGGTAATCTTGGTAAAGGCTGCATGAATGGAGAGGAGACTGACATAGGCAGCTACGTGGTACAGTGGAAAGAGCTTTGGAGTTAGGAAGATCCTAGTTCACAGTTGACCTTGAACACTTACTAAGTATGTGGCTCTGGACAAGTCACTTGACTTTTCTGTGCCTCATTTTCTTCATCTGTAAAATTTGTATAATAAAAGCATCTATCTATTTAGGGTTGTAAGGATAAAATGAAATATTTGTAAAGCACTTTATAAACCTTAAAGCACTATGCAAATGTTATTATTATTAATTATTATTAGAGATGTAGCAGAGCTACACTCAGCAAAACTTCCCAGTTGAATGGGCTTTGGTGGTTAAGGAGAAGGGAAAAGTCAAGTATGATTCTAAAGCTGCAAGCCTGAGGAAGGGTGATTGCATCACCAGCAGAAATGGGGATGTTTGAAGAAGGGATAAGTTTATTCATTTGACCTCATTTGGTACTTTGTGAGTTAGCATGGTAGTATAATACATACTACCTGAGCTTAAATCCAACACCAACTTGCTATATGACTGTGGGCAAGTCCTTTAATCTCTCTCAATCTAAATTGCCTTATCTGTCAAGTTATAATAATAACTTTGCTTACCTTAGAGAGTTGTTGCAAGGTTCACAGATAATATAAATAAAGTGCTTTTAAACACTTTAAGTATTATAATGAAATGAGCACCTTCACATATTAACCCTTATATTCACAACAAGGAAAAGGAATTATTATTATTATTATTATTATTATTATTATTCCATTTTACAGATAAGGAAATGAAGTTCAAAAAAGTTAAATTTCTTGCCCAAGGTCCCATTTGGATAATGGTGGGTATAGAGTCTCTGTCTGGAGATGGGGCATCTGGATGAGAGAGACATGCAGACAGACACTGGGGGAGACTCTAATTACCTTTGATTACTCACATATAAATGACTTCAACAAGAATAGCTGACCTTTATTGCATTGCAGTATCTGCTGAAGGCTTTGCATATATTATGGTGTGTGTATATATATATATATGTTTATATATACATATATATCCATACACACTATATATAGACATGTATACATATACCCACACATATATATTAGGAAGCATATATGTGTATGTGTGTGCATATATGTATGTGTATATATATCTATCTATATATGTGTGTGTGTGTGTGTGTGTGTATCCTCTTCCTTGAGCCCTACAACACCTTTGCCAAGTAGGGGCTATGAACCTTATTATATTCTTTTTGCAGATGGAGGAACTGAGGATAAGAGAAGTTAAGTCAGTTGCCCTTGGTTATATAACTATATGTCAGAGGTAGGATCTGTACTGCTATCCTTCTGTTTTCAGTTCTCCCTCTAGATCCCCTAATTCTATGCTGCCCCCTTGAAGACTAATTGAAAAATGCCATCTGCAGTGTGTCAGAGAGAAGAGAAGTATAAATTGTGATTTAAAATAATGATGATTAAAAAAGAATAAACAAAACCCACCAACTGAATAACCACATCCCTTTTTTTTGTTGTTTACAGGAAACCAAAATCAACTGTGTTCGACTGGCAACAAAAGGTATGTGGGAATGTCTGTGTTTTCCTTTAGCAGCCATTCAAGAACAACTGCAAACATGGGGCAAAGTACAGTCATGACACAGCCTTGCTATCATTACTGTGGCTGGACCCTCGGGCTTCTCTACAGCCAGTCAGGGATGGCCATCGCCTAGAAAAAGGGATGGTTATTTTTAGTGTAGCCATTTGCATTTAGATTGCAAATCTACACACATACAAAACAACAGGCACCTCCTCTTGCCTGGAAAGAAGAGAGACTAAACCCACATGTACACTACTTTTCTAATTCTTCAGGAAATCAAATAGATACATTAGCACCTGGTAGAAGCTTGGGGACCAAGGAGAAAACAAGGGGACGAAGGCCTTGCCATTTGTTCCCCATCCATCTTGAAAGGGACACATATGCCTAACTTGTTTCCTCCCAGGGACAAAGACAGTAGAGAAGAAAAAGATAAAATACCCTTTGTGGAGGAAGGGAATTGATGGGCTACAAATAAAAGTGACACAAATCACTGCCCTCGGCAGACTTTTCCACCAGAGGAAAAAAAAAACGGTCCAGAGTGAAGAACACCATCAATTATCCAGGAAACGCAGCATGTAGGACAATTCACTGTCCAAGGTAGACAGTTTATATTGACAACATTAAGGAAGGAAAGAGGATTTTTTAAGGATGTGGAAACTTCTGGGCAAATGCCTATTAGTTATGGAGTTCTTTTGGTGCTCAGCTGGCTGCATCTGGATGATGGACACTGATTACTGTCATCTTTCTGCCTTGCTTAGAGTCTATGTGATTACTGGAAGATACTCCTTGTCCCATATCAGAGGTCTCAATTAAGGGCATATCAGTGTCCTTCTGAATGTGCCCCACCATGCTTGCTCTACAGTTTGTTCTCTGCAGAACTATTGAGCTGAGCATAATATACCAGTGTTACTTATAGGCCATTGGCAAGAAAACTCTATCTCATCTCAGTGATTTTTCTTCTCTTTTACTTATTTCTAACCTTTACTTTCCAGTTCAGTCTCTCCTATTCCTTACATCTATTTTTCTCCTTTTTTTGATTTCCTCTTTTTTCTACTATATGCCCTCTCTTCCTAATGAGAGATTGGACATAGAGAGAGAAAATCCATTTGGTTGACAGCTCAAGATGGTTCCCCTCAGGTACCCATACCACAAGCTCAGACGGGGATCTTTAACTCTCAATATTCAGAAACTTGATTTTATCAGTACACTCTTATTTTTATCAGACTCTAAGGAAATAATTCATATGAGCTGAATTCAAGAGACTTATTTACTAATTTATAAAAGATATGTTAGTCAGGATAACTAGTACCCATCATTTGCACAGACTATTTCTTCCCCAGCGTGGATGGGTCCAAATTTGGGACCAATGGTAGACAGCTGCCTTAGATCCATAATAGAGGGGTATCATAAAGTCATAGATTTTTAGAATTTGAAGAGACCAGTGCATCCTACTTTTGTACAGTTCTGATTATTAGTAAATGATTCTTAATTTCATGTATCAATTATATTTGCCTCTCTTCAACTTCTCCATAGCTTCTACTTTTGCCCTCCAGGGTCTAACATTTTTAGTAATATTTTAAATATCAGAAATTTTGCTGTAGGTATTGTCTTTGTGATACATCAGGTAGTATGTTTTACAACTGAAACCGCAGGGGATACAAGTTTGAAACTTTACCTATGGTACACAGATCCTTTTCCCAGCTCTGGGCAGATTTGTTCAGATGATGGTGATTATAAATTATTGTTGTAACTCACATGTTTATAGTAGTTCAAGGTTATTTAAAAAATATTCTCCCATAACACCCCTATGAAGTATATAGTAGAAGTATTATCCCCATTTTGTAGATGAGAAAAGTGAATCTCAAAAAAAGTAAATGACTTGCCCAAAGCCCCAATCACTAAGGTTGACTTCCTACTACCAAAGCTGGGATGTAAACCTGGGTATCCTCACTCCAAGACCTACGCTCTTTCTGCTTCGTGGTTATCTCAACCAAACTATGGAAAGTTGATGTTTCAATCTACAGAGTTGGCATTGGTTATTAAATGGCCAATGGTTTCCCTTAAAACCACTAAAAAAATGTTGGCACACCCTTATTATTTGATGTTCCTCTTCTTGGTGTTATGCAGAACATACCCTTTTGTTTTGACTAAATTATCTGGGTGTATTACAATTAATTAGGGTATCAGTTATGCTTTATTTTTCTTAATAAAACTTTGAAGTCACCTGGTTGAAATCTGGAAATCTTCTTGGTATCATTAATTTTTTTTTCATATTATTCCAGAAGGCAGCATTATTTAACTAGTCTCCACATTCTACATTCTTTGAGGATACCCAGGTTGGCATTTTTCCTGATTATACCCTCTTCTGATGTTCTGCCACTCTATTACCTTCCATTGCCAAATCTTCCAATTCTTTTTCTTGTGTTTTCAATGTATTTTATTTGAAAATATACCTATCTTCAGCATTTCTAGGTGCTTGTTGATTCACACAGAACACCTCCCTTCGCTTTTCCCCATTGTTGACTATGGTACCTTGGATCTAAGCCATAAAAACTCACCAGTAGAGCCCAATAAGTAAACAGTTCTTTTCTCTCATCTAGTATCCTCAATAACTGTCCTCTCCCAGTTCCTTTATTATTCCTTTCTACTCCTCAGGACAACTTTTTTCCCCAAATACTCTGCCCCAGATGTTCTATTATTTCAGTAAATAGTAAATGAATGGATCATGTCATAAGCGTGACAATAAAAATATGTGTCACGAGAGATGGCATGGCAGAACAGAGAATGATTGGTAAAATAAAGGTTAGATTTATTCATGGAAATGCACTTGTAGAGTGTACATTAAGGCAGGTTCTAGACATACACACAGTACATAAGGTTTTGCGGTGGTACAGTCACAGCATTCATTGGCATCTTGAGTGGCAAAGTTCACATTTACAATGATGCTTGCACTCATATAAAAGCCCCACTCCCCACCAAATCATTCCACTTGAAGACACAAATTACCACCAAAACAAAGTCTGTTGTGGGACTATGTGTTCTACTATTGGTGTTTGGAAAATATGCATCTCTTGCTTTTCATCCCTCCCAGGCATATCCTTCTGCTCATGATGTCCATTGTCCTCTTTGGTTCTGTTTTACCTTTATTTTGGGTCCTTCCTTTCTTTGGTGTTTTCATCTTTCCCAGAGCATCAAATGACATGCAGACTGAGTTCCTTCTTTTTTTTCTCTGCCCCTTTCAGCTAGACCTTATGTTCCCTCCCTCTGTAAAGCAGGAGAAAGGAATATTGTTGAACACTTGGCCCCAAATATGTGCCTGTATCTGTTCCTTCCATTTTCTTTTTCTGTCCCATGAGTGCTGAAGAAAGAGCTAAAGAGAAGTCTAGGTAGGACCCCGACTCAGACATAGCCAAGTGGGAGGATTTGATCTAAGAAACTTAAAAAAAATTCTCCCTTCCAGATGGCATACACAAAAGAAATTGAAACAAGGCTAGAAACAAACATGGAGGAAAGAAGGGGTATTGCTTTGGTTTGACTTTGAAACAGTGAGGCTCCCACCCCTGATTTTAAATATACATCATTATCATGGGCTTTAGAGCTGGAAGAAACATTACAGATGAGCAGTCCCTTCATTTTGCAAATGAAAAAGCTGAGGCCCAGAGAATGACTTGCCCCAAAGTTACATGGGTAGTAAGTAGCAAAGCCCGAATTTAAACCCAAGGCTTCTAACTGTAAATGCATTGCTCTTTCTCCCATACCACAGTATCTCCTATTTAAGTATTGTCCCCTAATTTATTCTCCCCTTATTTATGTCTTCTGTAGAAGGATAAAAATCTCAGATTTGAAAGAAACCTCAGGGGCCATCTTTGCTCATCTGTATCTGAACAAGAGTCACCTCTATATCATACTTGACAAGTGGTTGTCCTCTCTTTACTTCAAGCCCCACCCCACCCCTCAGAGAGGGAGAAGTTCACTGCTTCCCATGGTGGCTCATTCTACTTCGTACAACTAGTTTAAGTTGTTAAATTTTTTTCTTCAATAAATTCTCCCTTGCCTTGATGTAAGGAAAAACAAAATCTTCCCAGCAGGCAGAGATATCCAGAAGCAAAATTGGGTGCCTCAGGAGGCAGTAGTCTCCCTGTCATTGAAGGTCTTCAAGTGGAGGCAGAATGAGAAATTGTCAGAGAAGTTGTAGCAGGGACTTATGATTTGGTGCAGGTCAGCCTTGGCCTCTGAGGTCCTTCCAAGATCAGATTTTGCTACTCTGTGTTCTTATTCCTGAATAAGTTCTGAGAAGAGTTCTCTCATTCTTGCCCCTGACTGAGTTGCCACAGACATCATCTTAGTGGAGGCCAGATTGATGGATTTTCCCTATAGCACCCTCATTTGCCACCTGGTGGAAGAAAGCAGGTGATATTGCCCATAGCTGAGTCTGACTGTGCCAAGTAATGAGGTGAAGTGCTTGTGTCATCACTGTACATCAAAAAGGATGAACTGGTGACTCCCTGTGTCCTTTTACTTTGCTCCATGGTGTGGCCTATATAGAGTTTCTCCGCATGTTTTCCCCTCTGTCAGCATTGCTTCTGCACTGTCTTTTTGCCCCCTGCATTAGTCTGTGCCTCCTTTAAAAGGAGGGGAATGCCTTCTGTGTGAATCATCAATTGCATTGCCATTTCAAAGACCTTGCTCTGGCTTTCTGGTGGGAGAGACAACTTTAGACAATCTAAAATGTTACAAAGTGCTCCTAAACATTCTAATCTTGAATAAATTATTTTTTAAAATCTCAGAATCATGAAGCAGGGCAGGTTTCCTTCTTAAATCTATTTCTAAGTAGACAGATAGTTAAAGGAGCCTAAAAGATCTGTGTTCTCAAAACTTAAACCCTGATTAGAAGCAGCAAAAGCTTCATCTTTCCAAATGGACTGCTGGCCTATATAAACAAAACCTTGAATCATCCTAGTAATAACTCACATGTTCTTTGCAATTTACAAAGTTTGATCACCTTATTATAGCCCCATGGCACAGATATTAGTAATAATAACTCATGTGGCTCTAATGCTTTAAGTTTTAATATTTCTTTTTTAAACATAAGATTTAGGGTTAGAAAGAACCTTGGATGTCATCTTGTCTGACCCTTTCATTTTATAGATGAAGAAACTGAGGCTGAGAGAAAGGAAGTCAATGGCCTATGGTCACATGGCTAAGAAAGCAATAGAACAGCATGGTCTTAGACTCAGGACTTCTGTCACCAATTGCCCCGCTCTGTCCATGACACTATGTTGTATGTCTCATGAGCCAAATGGTATCTGCCACCTTAGTTGCTGTGTTTCCAAAGCAAAGATCTCAACAATATCACTTATAATGCTGGATAACTTCTCAAAAGAACTAGTCCCAACTCAAAATGCCCTATCTGAAACCCCCTTAGGCAAATAGATTAATGTGTGACAGGTAGGAAAAGGATCAAGACTTGTGCTTCCTAGAGAAATTTATTAGATTGAGTATTTGAACTAGAAAGCATATCTGTATCTACCCTGTCCCCAAAATCTCTGTAGTGGCATATGTCCCCTAGAGTTTCCCGAAGAACATGCTGGATAAGGATCAATAACAGGGCTGAAAAAGACTTCAGTGATCATTGAGCCCAACCCCCTTGTTTTACATATGACAAGATTCCATATAATCTCTTGGTAACACTGCCCCTTATCTTATGATGGGCATCTCTTGGGTAATGTCAAACAAGACTTACTTCCATTGCTTTTTGAGACCATTTATTCTTCTGTTGTTTTATCTAAAAAGAGTGAATAGCTGTTTGTCCTTTCTTCCATTTTCAATTTGGCTCACACCAAAAGTTTACCCAGCACCTGTTATGCACATATCTGGGAAAGATATGAAAGAATTACCCCCTGCCCTCTTTGTCTTTACAATCTAATGATGTAATAAGAAACCCGTATAGATAACCATGAAAATACATGATATATGCACTTAAGAGATGTGAAACAAGAGTGCTAAGTGAAGTGCAGAGGGGTAGGTAATGTTGTTCCTGATTGCGGGGAGAGAGGGGAAGAAGGAAGATCATCTTCTGTTGTTTTTTCTTGGTTTTCTGATTACAGCCACTTACACTCTGGGGCCCTCTTGATTCATGACAATTCAAACAGAATATGACTCTAAGGGGAAAGTCCCAACATATAGACCAGGAATGATGATTCATGGGCATGAATACTTTAGAGAACATCTGTGGAAGAGATTCATCAGTTCCTTGAGATGCTGACCTATTCTCCCTCTCTCTTCTAACCACAGCTTATTTTTGTGGGTAAAAGTTCACTTTGTGCACACATGGTTTGAGTAAGGACCCTATGGTCAAGTGGAAGGTGATACACACACTTTTCTCTTATATTTTCCAACAAGCCACCCACTTCAGCTTGCCCAAACTCTCAAGTCAGTTGGGCGCATTACTCTTCCCTAGAAGGCTGAGGGAAAATCATTGATCTATGATTTTGTTCTAAGAGCTTTGTTTTTGGCTGTTTTCACTGATATTTCTGGGAGTGGCAAAACATTGAATCCCCAATATTGAAAGTACTCAATCTGGCACCATTTCACCTGTTGCATTTCTATACTTTTTATAAATGTCCCCTTCATGAAGGTTCTTATCTGATAGTCATGGGCTGAGCAAAATACCTCATGCACATCTGCCAATCCCAGAACCACAGGGAGGAATTTCAAAAACCCAAATATTCTGGAGCTTTGCTATCAGAGTAGTCATCATAGTGGGGAAAGGCCAAAAGATTAACTTTTCTTGGGAGTCTACTTGAGCCAAAGGACAAAAATGATGTCTCCTAAGTGGAGCAGTTGGCTTGAGAGCAGAATAATATATGGTAACCAAGATGGAGGGTGACATGGCACAAGGGGTTAAATCATCAACTAGAAGCTCCTGAACTGGAAAGAGCCCTAACTCTTCACTCAGCATATCTAGTTTCAAAACTAGGTGGCACAGTAAATGGACTGACTTAGAGTTAGGAAGACATGAGTTTAAGTACTGCTCAGACATTTTGTAGCTGTGTGACACTGGACAAATCATTTAAACCCAGTCAGCCTCAGTTTCCTCATCTTTAAAATGGTGCTAATTATAGCATCTACCTTACAGAGTTGTGGTGAGGATCAAATGAGATAACATATATAATAGATGTAAAGTGCTTTACGAACCTTAAATCACAATAAAAACGTTAGCTATTATTAGTATGCTTATTATTATTTAAATTTTCAGTTTGTCACTTACTGTGATGACTTGAGCAAGTAACTTCTGGTGATCATCTCGGCTTAGGACCCAAAGTCAAGGACTAGCAATGTTTATTAGCTGTTGTCCCAATTGGTAGGGGCAGAAGAGTCAGGTTAGCTATAGATTTGAAAAACAGGAGAGAATATGACATTGAATCTAAAGGACTAACAGAGCCAGAGAAAATAATCAGAGGGAAAACAGGCAAGAAGTCACCTAATCCCAAGAGGAAATGAAAGAGCTAAATAGAATGGGCACAAGGGACAGGCAGAAGTGGCAGAAGATTGGAATAGAATCTAATGCACAACTTCAGGGTCATTCTTCATGAAGACAAGTTCTCTAGTCTCAAGGTGTTGTAATTCACAGATACTTTTAGTTGAGACCTGTTAACCATTCCCATCCCAAAGCTCTGAAACACAAAGGAATCCAAACACAGGGAAGTCCCAGTAAATTGTTACATTTGGTAGGTTTGGAGTTCGCATCTCTCTCTCTGGAGCTACTACCACAGGGAATGAAATGACTAAAGAGTGGAGGGAAAAATTTTCATCTCTGCAAACTCCAGGTGGTACCTTCTTGTTTGAAGTCTCTACCTCCTATGCCAGCCTTGTGCTCTTTTCCTGCCAGAAAGTCAGAGCTCTTCCTTCTCCAACCTGTAAAGTAAGGGCAGTTGAGGACACTCACATGGGCAAACTGACCATCACCCTTAGAGTGCAGAATGTCTCTCAAGGGTGGCAGAAACAAATTTAAAATAAAGCTAGAATCTTGAATATCATCTAGAGCTTATATAAGGAGTTAGGAGAGGTATCTGTGTTAATTTGGAAACAGCCTGGTAACTGGGAAAAAAAGCATGAGCCCTCATAAATTCATGGGCTGACTTTCTGGGTTTCCCCACCACAACTACCATATTAAAATGCTCCCCTATGAAGAGCTTAATGTTAAGTTTAAGGCTAACTAAGAGAACTAAGAAAGGCAGGCAGTGTCCCCAGATAATCCTCTGCAGGATATTGGACATAGCCTAAGACTTTAGTTACTCAGGAAATACTGCACAAAAGTCTGGGAGGGTATCATCTGGGAGCTTATGTTTAAAAGTATAGTTATTTTTTACTAGCTGTGTGACCCTGGGCAAGTCACTAAACCCTCATTGCCCTGCAAAAAATATATATAGTTATTGTCTAAAAAATTAAGGAGAAAGGCAAAGTAATTCATACTGTCTTACTCCTCTTGCCCCATAGGAATAATAAGAAACCTTCATCTTCTATGAATGTCTTATACTAGGCTTTATGTCCCTGGAATCTCTGATTTGTGGGCTAGAGAATTGGACTAATTAGGGCAGCTTTTACCTCTGTTCTATTTCAAGCAATTAATTTGTCAATCTTGTCCAGATTTCTTATGTAATTTTCACAAATCCATAGCATATAATGGTAGAGTATACTGTACTCAAAAAAAAGAGGGAACAATAAATAGACTAGGGTGCCACTGTGATGTGGCATGTTGCACACATCCCTAAGAGTTAGGGTCTCAAACATAACATATAAGGAACCAGTGGTGACAAACTCAAATAGAAATGAGAACTACTAAACTATACAAAATCATCCATGTGGGCCACATTTTGATTCAGAAAACTACATATTAACATTATCTATGTTCTATTATTGTTTTTATTTAATTTGTTGTAGATGTCCCAATTACACCTTAATCTCATTTAGACTGTAATTCAGGCCATGTTTGGCACCTCTGGCCTAGATTCTTCTAGAAAGGCCTTATCATTACAGACTAAGCTCTACCAAAGGGCTGACCCCAGTCACCAAGGACATACCAAGTGTAGCCACAGTTTGCAGGACTAGGCTTCCAAAGGTATGGGCAATGCAGATACAACACACAGCTCCCCTGGCCTCTTTCTTGTCCATTATAGGAAAGACACACCCCTAGAGAAGTTTCCTTATAATGTAGCCCCACCTTTTCTTGAGATCTTTCTTAGGAACTTGGGTGTGAATAACTCTGAATACAAAAAACAGAATTTCTCCCAAAGGCTCCCCAGTAACTTCCAACCCAAATAAGCAGAAGGTGCTGATTGATTGTTCATTTTTTTTTTTTTAGTGAGGCAATTGGGGTTAAGTGACTTGCCCAGGGTCACACAGCTAGTACATGTTAAGTGTCTGAGGCCGGATTTGAACTCAGGTACTCCTGACTCCAAGGCCGGTGTGATTGATTGTTCTTTTAATCTTTGGTACCATATTCCAATCCTGGTGGTATTGGTTTAGCTAAAGTCAGCTCCACCATTTTTCCTGACCATAGTGGTGCCTGAACTAATTGCTGCAAGCTCTACCTTTATCCCTTGGTATTGAGCTGACATGAGTTATTTCATAGGTTTTAGAGTTGAAAGGGTCTTTAGAGATCAGGCTTGGTTGTCTATTTCATAGCATTAACCTATTACTGCTTAGTTTAGACCCTACATAGAAGCATTAAATTTCATTATTGAAGTATCATATTTTGATTTTCTTAGTTCTTTACTACCTGTCGTCCATATCATGAGACACCTCTCCTATCCGCAATTCCAAAGTGCTCCTGGCCCCAAAATGCCTTAATCCCGCTAAAAAGCCATCAGGTTGTCTATTTCTCCAGAGCATTACTGCCTCTCTTTATAATGATGATAAATTAGCCAATCAGAAAGCTCTCCTTTTTGATGTTCAGCTTCTAAGGTCTTTCCATACTTCATGGTATGTTTTAGTACATCAAGCACCTACTTTTAATTGGGCTTCTGTTCTGTTTACTCAAAATGTTGTTTTCCACAGTGTCTCTCTACAGACAAACTGCCTACTCTTGCAACCTGTGATGGAGAGAGGGGAGGGAACCCCCAAATGCTCCAAATCCTCATGTCAGCCCCTTTTGTATGTTTTCCATGGCATTGTCCATTCCCTGTAATGTTTGGCTTCCCCCAGGCTCTTGTGATGTGTTGTGCAGTTCTAACCCAAACTGTTAGCCTCTCTGCTTAGGGGCTTGAATGCCATTTATCTTTAATTATTTATTTCACTTTGATCCATTCTTCTGGCATTAACAATGTCTCCTCTTGGGACAACCACCTCTAAGTATATACTGGCATCTTACTGGAGAGAATGGTAGTTGAGAACCAAGAATGTATGCTTGTCATTCATATTTCTCAGGGCCATTCAGTGGATTGCAGGCATACCTGAGATGGAGACTGAGGGTTCATCCATGCTTTCTAATAATACCTTGGTATTCTTTTACTTTTTTACAGTAAAACCTTAAAAGAAAAAAAATTAATTGCCATTTTGATCATGACCAGGCACATTTTTATTTTTCTTTATTTCTTTTCTTCTCTTATGCATGCTGCCCGGGAACTGGTTTCCTTGTTGTTAGCAGTAATGGGTAGGCAACAGGTGACCACGGGGACTCCATTCTACCTCCTGAGCACAGGTGACTATCAGGCCAGGGGAGGGAACTTGACAATCAGCTGCCTGGGGCCCCTTTGTCTTGGTTTCTACTTGTCTGACATATGAGCAAAAGCTAGAGTAGTCCCACAGTTGTCCTGCTGTTTGTGGGGAAAGCAGTATTTTCTCTGAATGTACTTTATCTCACCCTGGCTTTATGCGTGTAAACTGAACAGGACCTTAGAACTCCTCGCCAAGAGTGGCAGGGGAAGGTTTGCTGTGTTACTCTTGATTTAGATTCTTGGCCTTGTGTTCAAATCTGAACACACAATCCCAGTATGATGTTAACCTTACCCTTTCTTCCAAACCAATTTCAGCATCATCACCAAGTTCAATGTGTTTATTTCTGCTCAAAGGCCCCACCTTCCTGTCCTAAAGAACCCCCATGTCATAGTCAGATCTCCATGTGGATGATTGAGAGATGGAAATCTGAATGCTTCTTGCATAGGAGTCTGACGTGGCCATCTCTATTTCAAGGCTTCTCAATTAGTAAATTGAGTATATCTCAAAGCCTTTCTTGGAAGATCTAAGACAATCTCTCCTATCATACCCCCCCCTTTCTGTCCCACCCACATTTCATGATGATTTTCTTGGCTCCTCCAGTAGCAAAGGGACTGGCACTTTCCTTTCCCTTCCAGTACTTTATTTTCAGGCCCCCTTCATACCCCATCAGTCCAAAGGGTCCAATTATCACTCACACACACACACACACACACACACACACACACACACACCCTACATTTCAAGGCTTCATGAAAAAGAAAGTAACTGTCATCTGGGCAACCATGTTGTATTATATTCACAGAGTTACTTGCATAACAGAGCTGTGAGGAATGTGAACATGGGAAATGGGACTGGGAATAGGAACTGGTATCATCTATGCAAAGCCAAAACAAAACCTTTTAGGGTCAACAGTCCTTACACTGATGAGCAAGGACCTAGGCATTGTCTATTTCTGATACTCTATGGTTGGAGGGCTTTGTTCTTCAAGGGCCAAGTAACATGTTCCAGACATGCCACTGTAGATGACAATATCAAGCAGGCTCTTGAAAAGCCCATTATGTATAGGACCTGATTGTTCAGAAATTATTCTTTTCAGGATCCTGTTTATGACTCATCATTTGCACAGTCCCCATTGTTTTCTGGACTCTATTTAGGTTTGATCAGCAGATGATGTTAAAAACAAAACACAGATCTAATTCTATAACATGCCTATTAGTCTTTACTTTTTTTTCCTTTTGTTGCTTTGAATGTTATTCTTTTGACAGGTTTATTTCATCCTATTCTATTTATTTCCAAGAGCATCTCCACATTATTTTTATGGTTAGATGCCCAGGAATTATTCTTTTTTACAGGCTGTCCCCTTCTAAAGGTGTAGTTTAAAATGTGTATCCCCTGGTGGTAATAATGACCAATATAAATACAAACCACACATTTCTTACTGATGGATATTTCAAGATGTAAACACACAAAAAAAAATTTAAAATAAAAAAGGTGTAAACACCAGCCCCTTCTTTGGGGGGGAGGGAAAGAGGCAGGGAGGGAAGGGGGGAGAGAGAGAGAGAGAGAGAGAGAGAGAGAGAGAGATTGAGATTCCATCACTGAGAACATGCTTGTTTGTTCAGCCAAGAGCTAAGATATGTTGGTGCTTAGGGAGCTCCTAGTGTCCCAGTGGGCTAGTTAATTAGCCTTTTACCATAGAACAATCATTCCCCTAGGCTGTGGCAAACCACCAGCAGCAGTGAATGTTTACTGGTCTGCAAAATGCTTACAACTAAAGGTCCGAACTTGTTAAACCAATAAACTTAAACACCTAGCTCTTCCTTGGCCTCCTCTCTCCCCACATCCTCCCATATTCTTTCTGGAGGTAACCAATCAAGGCCAGAAACAGTGGGGAACTGTCTATGGTAGAGGACAGAGTGGTTTCATATAGTTTAGGAAACCCTGTACAAAAACACCTTGGCTGTAACTCTAATTAGCTCATCAGTGATGTGCTTCTCTCCCTAGCTATTCTTCCTGAAGTTCAGCTGAGCTTACAGTAAATATTGCACCCCTCTTAGATAGCATGTTATAGAGCAAAGGTGTCAAACACTCGGACTATATACCAAAACTCCCAAGTGCTGGCCTGAACTAGATTGAAATGTAACAAAATAAATGAAAATAGAACAGTACATAGATAATGTTAGTTTATGATATTTTGTTTCACGGATACATTTCTGGGGCAGTTAGGTGGCACAGTGGATAAAGCACTGGCCCTGAATTCAGGAGGACCTGAGTTCAAATTGGGCTTCAGACACTTGACATTTACTAGATGTGTGACCCTGGACAAGTCACTTAACCTTCATTACCCTGGGGGAAAAAATAATCCATTTCTGTTTGAATTTGACAACACTGGTGTAGAGCAGTGGATGTTGAGTCAAAGGACCTGACTTCAAATCCTACCTCTAAAACTTAAAATTTACATGCCCTTAGGCATCTCACTTTACTCTGTGAACCTTAGTTTCCTCACCTGTAAAATTAGAATGTTAGACTTAATCCAGATCAGTAGGCAAATTTCCCTCTTCCTATGGGTATTCTAGAACCTTGAATCTCATTAACAACAAGAAATTCAAATTAAACTGGGCTTATGTGGAACACACATCCCAGTTATCTAAAGCCTGTGGAAGAGGTTTATTGTTCTCTATTAAAAATCTCTCTCTTACTACCTTCCTTACGCCCAGATTGGGTTGCCAAGATTTTGTTGCATAGTTCTTCTAAGACTCATCCCTAGGTCTGCTGCAGTGTTTAATGCTGTACTCTAAAATAATACATAATGCCACTGGGTCTGGTTTATAATTACAGATAAAGTAATCAGGTTTCCTTTGTGAAAATACCCAGGAACTAGGACTAAAAGAATGGTAAAGAGAAGTGGGGGCACAATGGGGGATAAAAGGACAAGGAAGAGGGGAGATGAGAGAAAGGGGGAGGGATGGAGAGAGAGAGAGAGAAAGAGAAATGGAGAAAGGGAGGGAAGGAGAGAAGGGGAGAGAGGGGAAGGAAATGGGGAGAAGAGAGAAAGGGAGGAGGGAGAGAAAGAAAGGGAGGGGAAGGGGGAAGAGAGGGGATAGAGGGAGGGGAAAGAGTGAGAGGGGAGAAGAGAGGGAGAAAGGGATGGGGAGGGAGGAGAAAGGGAAAGGTAGAGGGGGAGAGAGAGGGAGGGAGGGGTGAGGGGGGAAGAGGGAGAGGGAGGAGAGAGAAGGAGGTAGGGTATGGGGGAGAAGAGAGAGAGGGGAAAAGACGGAGCAAGGAGAGAGAGGGAGCAAGGAGGAAAAGAGAGAGGGAGGGAGGGGGAAGGAGGAAGAAAGGGAGGAAAGGGAGGAGAGAGGGGGAGATTTGATGGCGAAGCTGTAGTGTACATCACATCTCCTGAGGTCCAACATACGGAGGGGCAGCTTTTCATCAGTAGACTTGTTCCAGGTCAACATCAAAATCCTCCTCTGGCCACAGGGTCTTTTGAATCCTAAATCCCAGCAGCAACACTAGACTGGGCATAGAAAGGTATGAAATTCCCAGACCACATCTAATCCCGTGCCCTCCTTATGAATGCTATTGGATAAGTCTTCAAAGGCAGGCTCTGAACCACATTTCTCCATAGTACTTAAAAGGTTGGCATCAATATATTATCATTGTGAAGGTCCTTAACTAGAGCACCCAAAGCATGACAAACCCAAGGCTATTAATACATTATGGCTGCCGTTTTCTCTAAATAGGTTTTTGAATGAGCCCATATTCAGGAGTCGACAGAATTATTGCTAATTTATTAGGACTTTAAATCTCCTTGGGGATGCTGTGTCTAAGTGTCACATGGCTGGAGAAGGTTTACATGTGCTACAAAAAAACCCCAAACATTTAGGGAAAGGTTAAGAGGGGACCTGAAGTTGCTGATTCATGAAGATTTTCCCCTTATTCTCAACATTTGCATTTTTACCTTCAGAGATAAGAATTGGTAGGAATAGCCCTGAATTGGGAATCAGGAAGGTACAGTTCTGTCTTGGCTCTCTTCTGTGACTTCTGGAATGGTCCTTTCCTATCTCCATACCTCATTTTTGCCATTGTAAAAATTAGGGTATAAAAGTAAAGGTTTGGGGGCACCTAGGTGGTGCAGTGAATAAAGCACCGGCCCTGGATTCAGGAGGACCTGAGTTCAAATCTGGCCTCAGACACTTGACACTTACTAGCTGTGTGACCCTGGGCAAGTCCCTCAACTAATCCTCATTGCCCTGCCAAAAAAAAAAAAAGTAAAGGTTTTCTTAAGGCATCTTCTGACTCTTAGAATCTATACTGACTTTAACATCTCAATATAAAATATAAGCATATTATAATTATGATAGTTATAAAATGTAACATCTCAATAGAAAACATTATTCAGCACCGACCCCATGTGAAGCATTGTTCTGAAACTTGTGTTCAAATCCAAGTTCTGTGACTTGCTACATATGTGTCCTTGGGCAGTCTCGTCACCTTTTTCTGCCTTAGTTTCCTCATCTATAAAATAAAGGCTAAACTGGATTAGATGACCTTTAAGTCCCTTTCTAATCAAGACTATTATCCTATACTCCTTAGTAATAAAGAGGACACAAAACTTGATATGAGATGAGATGAGATGAGATATGATATATGATATGATATAGATGAAGAGATATACAAAATAGATAATGTTTGTCAAAATCAGACCATCAACTCTGGCCATTCCTACTTCAGAAAGTTTGTTTCAGACTGCATTATGAATGAAGTCCAAATCTCAGCTGTTAGTTGGCTATATATATATATATATATATATATATATATATATATGTGAGTGTGTGTGTGTGTGTGTGTGCGTGCATGTGCGCATATCTTCCTATATCATATATCTTCCTATAGATGTATATGTATATATCTTCCCATCCTGTGTGTTTAAGTATGTGTATGTATGCATGTATGTGTGTGTGTGTGTATAGATAGATATTCCTATCTAGTGGTGGTAATGAGATAATATTAAATGACAAATTCTTTACTGAATAGCCTAAGATTCGGAAGGAAAGACATTATTGACAAGGGGATTAGGGTAAACTTTCTGGAAAAGGTGGTATTTGATTTGCACATTAGAAGATGGATCCAAATTCAGTAGGCATATATAAAGACATTTTAGGCAAAGAGGAGTCTATTTGGACTGGAACACAGAGAATGTAGAAGGAAGAAACAGGGGAGAAATCGAGAAAGATAGACTGGCACCACCCAACCGAGCAAGTAGTCTGACTTATGGTTCACAGCGCCCCTCTGCTTTATCTCTGCCTACATGTACCCACTGCTCAGGTTATCACTTGAGCTACTGGTATCTTGTTTTGAGTTTATTTCCCCTCTTCCATGCCCCCACAATAGGCAGTTACTATGGAAACTCGAGTGATGCTTTCTGGCCACCCTTTCTGGTCTTATGCCAGTTTTAAAATCTGTCTCTTTCTCCAAGTGTCCTAATAGCTTACCTAGTCCTAAGGATATAGATCTGTTCTTAGCAGAAATTTAATGTTTCTTTTTCCAAAAGAGAAGGGGGGAGGATAAAGAAAATGTTTTCATGGTGAATTTGGCTGGAATCTCAGCAATCAATGGCTCTCTTATTGTAGTTTTCATTATTCTTGCTCAGTTTAGTAGCACTAATCTTAGTTCCTTGCTGTGTGTTTACCCTGGTTCTCCCACTGACTTTGCTCCTGCTCGCACTAATCCCTTTTATAGATTCCTCTTTTTGCTTTCTGGACCTACAGCTGCATGCTTGCTCCATAAGTGTAATTTGGCTGGAAGCTACCAGATCTAGGCAACTATTTATTCTCCCTGCCCCTTCCTAGCCCTCCTTTCAGAGGTAATACAATTGTCTCTCCAAGGCTGTATTTATAGAGAGTAAATTGGATAGGATTTAGAAACACCTTCTGGTGACAGAGGAATAAGAAATGACATCTGGAATGGATGAACTGTCCAATTCTTGTGAATGGTTTTGAGAAGGGGACAGCAAGCCCCATCTGGCTCGTCCACCCATTTCAGTTTTCTAGGAGACAACCAAAAACTCTCTGAAGTGAGGACAGGAGAAGGGGAAAAGGTGAACTAGATGAGGTTGTCTTCAGGGTTTCTTTGTCCTCCCTTTGGTGTCTTTATACTACCTTAGCATGCTTCTACCCTTCCTTGTTTCTTTCCACTCCAAAATTTCTTTGTACCTTCAGGATCCCTTGAACTCCTTTAGTGCCCTTTGAAACTATTCTCCTTGTCCTGCTGATTTCTTTAGAGTCCTTCTTTCAGCCTTTCCATGGTACCTGATTCCTTTGTTTTAGAGACAGTCGCCCAGACTCTTTCATGTAGTATCCTCTCCCCTCCCTTCCCACTCACCTCTCCCCACATGCTCCAGACTTTCCTTCTTCCCCCTTCAAGCAACCCAGAATTGCATAGAATCTTTTAAGTTGGAATGATCCTCAGAAGCCCTGTAGTCCCACCTGTCTGCAAAAACCCCTGATAATTGCTCCTCTGGCCTCTATTTGAAGTGATAGAGAGCCTCCAGAGGTGGTCCATTAAATTATTTGGATGACTCTGGAATTAGGAAGTTCTTCTTTTACATCAAGCCAAAATCTACCTCACTGGAATTTTTAACCTGTGGTGGTGCTTATTATTGTTATTGTTCTCTTCTTCCTCCTCCTCCTCCTCTTCCTATTCCTCTTCTTTTTTATCATCCTCCTCTTCATTGCCCTCCTCCTGCCAACATTAACAGTAATAATAATGATAATAATAACAACAATAATGGTGACAGTAGTAGTAGTAATAATAGCAGAAGCAGTCACAGCCATAACATCATAGAACTTTAGATTTGAACAGGACCTCACCTCACAGAGCATGTCATCCAGCTGATCCCTGAAAAAGCATCCTCTTGATAGCATCCCTGCTACAAGTTCATATAGCCTCTGCTGAAAAAAAAACCTCTGTACTTCCTGAAGCAGTTCATGGTACATTTGGAAAGTCCTTCCATTTAGGTCATCCTGTTTCACTTTCAGAAAGACCTACATTGGAGAAAGTAGGGAGCATAGTAACATATCTTTAAGGCTAGTCAGATGACATGAATTTATCTGATAGACTGATTGAAGCTCAGGTATAAGGAGGTGATAATGTTGCCCATCTCAGCCTTCATTCAGTCTCTTCTTCAGGGCAGAGGCTGAGTATCATTTAACCTAACCAGTGAATGAAGGGCACATGCTCATCCAGTTCTAGTTTGGGGTCTAAAATAACATTTATAAAATGACTTCTCTTTGACTACATTCTCTGTAGTAATAATAATAACAATAATAATGTCTGCCATAGATCTTTAAAGTTAACAGAGCCTCACAACATCCCTTTATGGTAGATACAACAAGTATTATTCTTCCCATTTAAATCATTTAAAATGAGATGAGTAAGGCCCATAAAGATCAAATAGCTAACCTGTGGTTACACAGCTAGCAAGTATGTTTTGAGGCCTGATTCAAATCTAGCTCTCTTCTGAATCTAAACCCAGCTTTCTTTCCAATACGCCACATTGACTTTCAACTGTTCCATTTCTTGATCCTTCCTGGAGAGCTGAAGGAACTGACTCTATGGGTAGGAATCTTTGTATTTTAGTTCAACCAACCTTTTATTGTTTTCTTTGTACAAGGCTTTGTTCTAGGCACCCAGGATCCAGGGACACAAATTCCTGCCCTCAAGGAATGGAAAATGGAGTCAAGAGAGAGAATTAACAACTAGGGAGGAGGGGTAGAATAGGAAAGGAGGGAGTCTTCAGGTAAAGTTTTTAAAAGATGGCCATGGAGCTGGGCCTTGCAGCTAAATAAGGATTCTGAGAAGTATTGAGAAAGGAGAGTTTGGGGATGACTTGGGCAAATTCTCAGAAGCAAGAGATTGAATGTTTGACTAGAATATTAAGTTTGTGAAAGGGAGTAGCATGAAATAAGGCTATAAAAGTAAGTAGAAACTAGATTAGAGGCTGCTCAAAATGTCAAATTAAGGGTTTTATGTGGGGAATTACTGAAGGGTTTGAGCAGATGAATAGCATGGTTAGACCTATGCCTTAAGGAGAATATTTTGGCAACTGGGAAGAAGGTGGATTAGGGAGGAGAGACCAATTAAAAAGGATATTGCAGTAGTCTAAGAGGTGATAAGGGGGTCTGCATCAGGATGATGGCTGTATGAGTAGAGAGAAGGGGAAGGGTACAAGGGATGTAGTAGAGGGAAAATTGACAAATCTTAACATCTGATTAGTCATGAAGGGAGAGAGAGATGTCAAAGATTACTCTAAACCTCAGTTATCAGGAGGATGTTGACACTCTCAAAAACAAATTTGCAGAAAAGCAAGATTAGGGGGGGGGGATTAATAGGTTCTGTTCTGAATATGCCTATGGGACATCTAGGAGAAGATACATTGTATAAGTATAATATACTACATATATAACTATATATATACACAAATATATATATATATTCATATCTATCTCATGATATATGTACATATGTGTGTGCATGTATGTATATCTATACACCTACATATACACACATGTGTATAACATGCATCTCAAGATATATGGGTATATATACCCACATTTATATATATACTTGTACATATTTGTATACATATGTACATATACATATACAGACATTGATGATAGATACATAGTAGAGTTTATGGGAGAGATCAGAAATAGATTTGGGAGTCAGCTGCAGAGAGATGATACTAGAACCCCTGGAAATTGATGAGCTCTACAAGAAAGATTATGTGAAGCTAGAATACAAAGAAACTCAAGACAAAGTTCTAGGAAACACCACAGCTAATAAACCAGATGATGGGTGGTGATCTGTCTAGCAAAGGAAACTGAGAAGCAGCAAATAGACCAGTAGTTTGAGAACCAGGAGAGAGTTGTGACAAAGAAGCCAAAATAAGAGAGCATCCAGGAGGACGAGCTTATCAACAGTACTGGAAGCTATGGAGAGAGAGAGAGAGAGAGAGAGAGAGATCAAGAATGAGGATTGAAAAAAGGATAGAACAATTAGAAAGTGGTTGGAAATCCTGTAGAGAGCATTTTTAGTTGAGTAATGGGTTTGGAGGAGGCAGCTAGGTGGTTCAGTGAATAGAGCAATTGGCCTGGAGTCAGGAAGACCTGAGTTTAAATTCAGTCTCAGGCATTTACTTACTAGTGATATTTCTGTGGCCCCCTCCCATCCTTGACCCACAGAGCCTACTTGGAGAGCTTTTCCCCCTTTTACACAGAAACTTTAGTCTCACTGTCCCAAGAAATTATGAAGATGTGAAAAACAAGGTAGATGTCTGTGAGAAAAAAAAAAAAGGTTTATTAGGGGTTTTCTCCTCTGTGATTTTAGGCAGTAGCTGTGCATTTACTCAGTACTTTCTAGATTTTCCATCCACCCAACAGACTCAGTCTGGGTCAAGGATGTGAAGGGAGGGTCAAGGAAAGGAGGCAGGAGGAAGGACCACTGGAAAGTACCTTTCATCCATTTTATAGCAACAGTGCTGTCACTGCCCTCTGGTCCTTTAAGAATTTAATGAGTCAGCATAATTAGGAATGTTTGTAGCATAATCATTTCTAAGAATTGTGGGCAATTACTTTAATTGTTATGAATGCTACTGTTGTAATCAGAACACCACCTATGTTAGGCAGGGCACAAAGGGCTCTCTCTGATAGTCTAATCGTCTAATAATTGCACGTTATTGAGGACAGGGTCAGGGGCTTGATCCACCCGTGATGGGGGTGGAGAAGGTCACTTAGCTTCTAACTGTTCACTAACCCCTTCTATAACCTGACTCTCTTCACCCTGACCAAAGAATAATTCTTAATCTTGACTTCGGACTGAGTCTTTATTTCAACCCTGAACACAAAATAACCCCCAAATCCTGATGACAGACTGGATCCTGGCACCAAAGCTGACCCCTAACCCCAGAAATAGAGTGAACCCTGATCCTAACTCCATAGTGAACCCTCACCTCACCACAGGCTAGCCCCTAAACCCTGACCACACACTGCCTTTGAAACCTAGAGCACAAATTGAAGCAACATGATTTATAGCATTAGATTTGGATACAGGAAGACTTGAGTTTGAATCTTGCTTCAGGTATTTGCTACCTGGGTGATAGTACGTAAAACACTTTTCTAATCCTCAATTTCCTTATTTTTAAAATGGGGATAATGATGACTTCAATCTCACAGGGTTGTTCAGTGAGATGTTGTAGGTAATGAGCTTCAGAAACCTTATAGTGCTAAATAAATGTCCAATTTTTATTTGTTGTTATGGCCCTAAACTGATGCTCAGTTCCAGACTGAGCAGCACCAAACCCTGACCCACTCTCATCAATACTGGGCCCTGATGCAAGAATTCCAAATCCTTTCATCTGACTGAACTCTGACCCAAGGGGAACATGGACTGGGAGACTCTCACTGAAAATAAGTGGACAGTAGCCACAAACCCAATTCTGTTGATAGAAAATGAACTGAAGGTTTTGTTGGGTTTTTTCCCCATATTGGCAATAGTCAAGAATTTCACTTTGGGATGTATGCTACTGCCATCAGAGGGTTCCAAAATACTTTAAAAGATATCTTGCCCCAAAATCCAGATTTATGGAACATGCCTTTTTTTTAGGGAATGGAACATAATTTTCATCTCAAAAAAATTCTAATATATAAGGTTCTGCTAAATAGACATCTGGCTCATTTAAGATCACCCAATTTATAGAAACATGATTTTAAAATCTCATTAAATGTATTCAGTAAAGACAGATACACTAGTAAACATAGCTGTTTGGATTATAGGTCAGGGCTAGGGGTAGAAACTTTTGCTTGAGTGCCCAAAGTACTTTCAAATATTCCACAAATGTTATTCCCATTTTAAAGACTTTTTGGTTGCCCTAATTCCAAGACAAGAAAAAGGAACTGGTTTATAAGATCATAGATTTAGGAGCAGCTAGGTGGCGCAGTGGATAGAGCCCCAACCCTGGAGTCAGGAAGACCTGAGTTCAAATTTGGCCTCAGACACTTGACACTTACTAGCTGCGTGACTCTGGGAAAGTCACTTAACCCCAACTGCCTCACCAAAAAAAAAAAAAAATCATAGATTTAAATCTAGAAGGAACCTTGAAGATCATCTATCTAACCTCCTTCCTCTCTCCCTCCCTCCCTTCCTTCCTCTTTTCCTTCCACCCTCCTATCCCTCTTCCCCATGCCATCTTTTCTTTCCTTCCTTCCTTCCTTCCTTCCTTCCTTCCTTCCTTCCTTCCTTCCTTCCTTCCTTCCTTCCTTCCTTCCTTCCTTCCTTCCTTCCTTCCTTCCTTCCTCCCTTCCTGCCTTCTCTTCCCTCCTTTATTGCTTCTTTCTTTCTCTCCCTCCTTTCTCATGGCCTGCCTCCCTCTTTTCTTCCTTTCCTCATCTCCTGCCTTCCTTCCATCTTTCATTTCTTCTCTCTATCCTTCTCTTCCTTTCTTCCTTCCCCTTCTCTCTCTCCTTCCATCCTTCCTTCCTTCTCTCCCTGCCCTCTCTCCTTCCTTCTCTCCCTCCAACTTTCCTTCCTTCCTTCCTCCATTCCTTTGCTAAGAATAATATGTCTTTTTTTTTAACTTAACACGTGACAAGTAGAATGGATATTTATGTACATATAGTAAAACAGAAACTGCAGGTCTGTATTATATACAGCTTACATTTAAAAATATATATATAATGCCTTCATCTTATAGTTTGCACAGCTTACCTGCTTCTCTGGCCTTTTTTCAGGCCTTCCTTCTGTTTTTCTCCCTGCATTTTGGAGAAAAAATACCTTTCTATTGCTTTCTAAAAAATTTTACTACTCTATTCCTATTCTTCTTTGATTTCCCCAACCACCCCCATCAGAAAAAAGAAAAAACAAAGTTCTTATAGCAAATATTTATAAGTCAAATTTCCACATTGGCTTTGTCTAAAAAGGGTTGTCTCATTCTGTATCTTGAGTCCATCACCTCTCTACTAGGAGGTGGGTAGCATTATTCATCATCAGTCATCTGGAATTGTGGTTACTCATTACATTGATCAGAATGCTCAAGACTTTCAAAGTCAACTCCCTCATTTTATAGATGAAATAAACTGAAGTGGTGAGAGATTAGGCAACTTCTCCAATGTCACTGAGGTTGTTGTTATTCTTACTCTTCATGACCCCATTTGGGGTTCTCTTGGCAAAGATGTTGGACTGGTTTGTTATTTCCTTCTCCAACTCATTTTACATGTGAGGAAACTGAAGCAAACAGGGTTAAGTGACTTGCCTAGGGTCACACAGCTAATAAGTGTCTGGGGCCAGATTTGAATTCAAGAAAATGAGTCTTCCTGACTCCAAGCCCAGCAGTCTATCCATTGTGCTACCCAACTACCCTAAACTAATCCCAAAACTGAGATTTGAAACCAAGTTCTCAGTCTAAAAATGCAGCACTTTCTTTCTCCACCACAATGCTGACTCCTCAGCATTATTGGATTTTTCTTGTGGTTGAGTCTGTGGACTACTTAATTCCAACTCTCCAACATTAAAGTAACCCCAAAGACTCATGATGGAAGGGGATCTCCAAATCCAGGGGAAAAAAAAGAACTGTGGAGTATGGATGCAGATTGAACAATACTATTTCTTTTGTTTTTGGTGCTGTTGTTTTTCTTGTTTGAGGTTTTTCCTTTTTGCTCAGATTCTTCTCTTATAACATGACTAATGCAGAAATATGTTTGATATTATTATATAAATATAAATATAAAATATTATATAAATATAATATATTGTATTATATAAAACCTATATCAGATTACCTGCTGTCTAGGGGAAGGGGGGAGGGGGGGAGGGAAGGAGAAATATTTGAAATTGGAAATCTTATAAAAACAAATGTTGAAAACGATCTCTACATGTTACTGGAAAATAATAAAATACTTTTATTAAAAAAAAAGTAACCCCAAAGAACTAGGGTCTCAAGTCTAAGTAGAGAAATGTCAGTCTTAGACACTGAACTTTATCATTTTAAATGATCCCATACATTGAATGGGACTACTTTGATAAGCCCTTACTAGTGGCAGGATTTTCTAGACACTTGGTACTGAATACAATGGAAGATTTGGTTAAAAAATATTTCTTTGCCATGATGATTCAAGTCAAGGTATTACTTGTTCTGTTTCCTACTTATAAGGATGAATGTAGGAACAATTTCATTTTGTCTTTGTATCCCTAGTGCCTAGCACTAGTATTTAATAACACTAGCTTAGTGTTGAATAAATGGTTATTGATGGAAAACCCTTCCATGTTGCTCCATTAGGAGTTATATCTATTGGGCAATCAATTGTATCAAACAAAAGGCATAGCATCATCCTAAGCAGTTGTTGTTCTTGAAACCTCATTTGAACTAAACATAATAGTGGAGGCTTAGTGCTTATGTTTCTTACTCATAGGAAATGGTGCTGTCTTATCTTGAATTTACTTCTCTCAGAATTAAAGGGTGGGGACAGCTAGGTGGCGCAGTGGATGGAGAACCGGCCCTGGAGTCAGGAGTAGCCGAGTTCAAATCCGGCCTCAGACACTTAACACTTACTAGCTGTGTGACCCTGGGCAAGTCACCTAACCCCAATTGCCTCACTAAAAAAAAAAAAAAAAAAAAAAAAAAAAAAAAGAATTAAAGGGTGGCCCCATGTTCTGATGGCTGAGGACTTTGGGAATGCTAGATCAAATCCTGTGGCAGATCAACTATGGATCTGACCTAAGTTGACAGTGTGCCTCCATATTTGTCAGCAAACTCTCCATTCCCTTCGGTGCTATGATAAAGCTTGGGTACAGACAATTCACAAAGGCAGATAATCCCCAAATCATTTGAATTTGGGGTAACTTTTGTACTTTTTTTTGAATATGTGGCTGGTAGTCTGGGAATTCACTTCCAACAAGATTTTTTTTTTAAATAAGACCTAATTCCTGAAAAAATGGCAACATCCCATTTATCCATCATGAGCTCCACCCAGGTCCTCCCAGCAGCCTATATAAGGCATCATCTTAAGCAGAGCCTCTGTCCTTGAAACTTCTTGTGGAGACTAGATGGTAGTAACTTGGTAGTTAGATTTCAATGATATCCCCTACTGGGTGCAACAGAAAAGTAAAAATGGAAAGGAGGGATATCTACAAAGGAGGTAATTAAATGGATTAGGGGTGAACTGTCCAACTTGAAAGCAAGATTTGCTTCAGTTAGCGACATGGGGTAACAAGTCCTGGCTTAAGGGAGAGTTGATTGTGGGACTCCCAGAGCTTTATTTAAGGCATTGTGTTTCTGACAGCTGGTTCCATTTCTTTACTTTCAATAATTATCACCATCCAGTGAAGTTTGCATCCAGGGAGATTTACTTGATTTTATCAACTGCAATTAAAGGTTCTTTATCCGTGACTCATATATTTTTGTTGCTCATATTCACAAGGAAAATTCTCTGAACTTAAAACAAAAGACTAGGACCATAGGCAATGGCAGCACCTTGAGAATGAATCATTATTCCCTTGCTGCCGATTCTTTTTTATTAGTTCTATTAAGTCATACAGATGTAAGGTTGATAGAGACCATTTCTACATTAGTGAAGTTAAAGATGCTATTTTGGAAACTGTCCCTGCCCTTCCATTCACATGCTAGAAAAAAACTGCATTGGATAGTGGTAGGTGCTCACAAGTTCCTGGGACACTTGTACCCAATAGACAGACAGAGCAATTATTAAGTGGTTACTGTGTGCCAGGTTCTATGAACACAAATACAAGTAAGTCAGACAGTCTCTACCCTCAGGAAGTTCTAACAGGAGAATACTGTGCATAACGGGGAGATGGAAAAGGACAGGATGGGCCCTGTGTAGGAACACTTCAAGTAATATGGAAGCCTGGTTTTGGCAAGATGATGTAACAGGTCATCTAATAGAGCCAACGGTGATTTCAGGGGCATAGTCCCTGTGGAAAGGAGACAGAGATGATGGATGGAGTGGAGGCAGCATATCATAGATCATTAGAGCAAGAAGGGACTTTAGAGTCCTAGGTATAGTAGATAGCATGCCAACCTTGTATTGCCTGCTGGGAAGGGATGGGTAGCTAGACCTCAGGATGTGAAAATATTCCCATTTTTTTCTTCAGGAATCAGGTCTTTTAAAAAAAAATGTGGTTGGACATGAACTCACAGATTATTGGAAACATTCAAACAGAAGTACAAATGCTACCCCAAAATCCAACTACCTAGGGGGCAGCTGGGTGGTGCAGTTGATAGAGAACCAGCCCTGGAGTCAGGAGTACCTGAGTTCAAATTGGGCCTCAGACACTTAACACTTACTAGCTATGTGACCCTGGGCAAGTCACTTAACCCCAATTGCTTCACTAAAAAAAAAAAAATCCAACTACCTAGTTATTTCTCCCCATACAAAGAAGGCCCTGGAGGTCTAGAGAGATTAAGTAAAGTGTCCAAGACCATACAAGCTAGTAAATGGCAGGACAAAAGTCAAACCCAGGCTTCTTGACTATATGTCCAGTGTTCTTACCACCATCATTATAATAATAGCTTACATTTCTATAGTACTTTGTACCAGGTACTGTGCTAAGCACTTTACAATTGTTTTCTCATCTGAGCCCTACAAGAAACCTAGAAGGTCAATACCATTATCATACCCATCTTATAGATGAGTAAACTAAGATAAACACAGGCTAAGTGACTTGCCCAGTAAGTGTCTAAGGTTAAATTCAAACTCAAGTCCTCCTGACTCTTGGCCAGGTGCTCTACCTGCTGCACTATGGAGCTATCACATAGCCTTTCCATGACAATGGCAGACATAAACAAGCCAGCCCTATACTTGGTTAGTTTTGAAAGGGGCCACACCAGATACTCCCTTGGGACAAAATCACTAAATATTCCATCAGTGAAGAATGGGGTTAGTGCATATTCTCCATATATCCTTTAGCTTTGTGCCAAGGTTTTGTGAATAATACAGTTTGTGACTATAGAAAGCAAAAATAAAGGACAAATCAAAGAATAAATTTTGGCTTTCAATATCGGTGTAGAAAATCAGAATGAGGAATCTATTTGTTGCTTTGACAAATAGATTTGACAAAGTACTTAAAAGCCCTACGTTCAGCTAAAACTTCCAGCAACTTGTACTGCAATCAGCAAAGAGATTTGGCAATGAATTGGTCCCTACCTGCATTTCTAAGGAGGAGATACCCCATTTTTCATAATGACCAAAAATTAAAACCTGTACCATTGATTCAACCACCACCACCACCACCATCATCATCATAATCACCCTACTTATACACATATTTGAAACAGAATTCTATTTGGAGTCCAAGAAAATGCCTTGCCTAGGAGTCTAAGATACACTAAAGATCTAGTTTCCTGGAGCCGCTAAGCTGTTTACTCAACCTGAGCCATTTTGCCAATGAAGGAAACTAAACCTACACTGGTTGACAACTTCCCCAAGGTCACCCAGCTAGTGAATAATGGAGCTGACAGAACGCACCCATCTGAAACCCTTTGCGCAGGGATGAGCCCAGAATTCTATTTTAAGTTCAGGCTGTAGTTTAAGTAAGTGCAAAGGTGAGTTAGAAGGAAAGGGATTTCTAAAGGTCTTTGGAAAGAATTTCACTGAAGCATGGATTGTAGCTTCTTTCCTGTCTTTGTTCCTGGGGTTGAGTCCAAAAAGATATAGCTCCTTTTGCTCTGACCACTAGGGAAGAGAGAAAGAAATGAAATGAGAATTTATTAATCACCTACTCTGTGCTGGATAATGTGCTAAGTACCTTATAAATATCTCATCTGAACCTCACAACAGTCTTGGGAGATAAATATTCTTATCACCATTTTAATTGAGGAAACTGAGACTGAGAGAGGTCAAGTAATTTGCCCAGGGTCATTCATCTAATAAGTGTATGAGGCTGGATTTGAACTCAGGGATTCCTAGGCTTCTAGGTCCAGTTCTTTATCCTCTGCACCTCCTAGCTGCCTCCTTCCAGGTCACATCCCTCAGTTCGGTCAGTTGTTGTGTCCACACTCCCCTGTCTTGGTGCAGGTTCTACTTGGGAAAGGGAAGGGCTTCCCAGATGTTTCTTTAGTAATCACGGATCTTGAGGGATACAAACGATGAGCATAGATTATCTTATCTCAGTCTTTTAGCCCATGTCTGCAAGCTTTGTTTCCATCTAGTTAAAATCATAGAATCATAAAACATTAATGCTGAAAGGGACCCTAAAGGTCATCTAGCCCCACTCCATGCCCATTTTACAGAGGAGGGAACAGAGGTTCCTTGCTAGGGAGCATGCCTAATTACTGGTAGAGCCTGGAGGAGAGAGCTTGTTCTCCAATCCCCGATCCAATGCTTTTCCTACTACGCTGTTAGCCTATTTTCTAGGACAAAAGATCTAAATTATGGTTCTTTGACAAGAAACATACATATCATACCTCTGTATGTGAGAGATCTAGGAGTTCATCATCAAGGGGTATTATGTCTGTATGAACTCTCTCTGATAATGCACCTCAAACTTAACTATAGTTTATTGCAACTGAGGGAGTTGCCCAAAACACACACTATTATCAAGTGACTTGTCTGGGATCATCTGACTAGTGAATATCAGGAGCAGAATTTGAATCCAGGTCTTGCTGTGTCTAAGCTTAGCACTCTATCCATTATGCTAATCTGCTTCTATACATATAACAACCCTAAGAGGCAATATTTTATAGGTAATAGAGAGCAGATTTCAGATTCAGGAAGATTTGAATTCAAGACCTATCCCTGACACATCCAGCCTAGATAACCCTGGGCAAATCAGTTAATATCTCAGCAGCACCAAAAAACTCTCTAAGATTATCCACTTCAGATTAGTTACAACTATACATTGTAGGGAGTTTCCTCCCCATAGCTCCAGTGAAATCACAGGTCATAGCCAAAAATAAAATGACAGTAATAACAGCAATGATAACAATAGTAGTGCCATAGTTTTTCAAGATTTTGAAAAGACTTTCTCATTCAATTTTTATAACAACATTATGGAGGAATCAAATCAAGTATTAGTGTCATCCCCATTTTGCAGATGGTGAAATTGATGCAGACAGGTAAAGTGATTTGGCCACAGTCACACAACTCGTTAGTAGTAGAGGCACTTACATGTAGTTAGAAATAAATAGATATTGCTCCTTCATTTAAATTACAAACCCAGACTCCAGGCTACTACCCAGGAGTTGATCCCTATAGGATACTAGGTATTTTCCAACAGTAGAATTAATTTCCTCTAGGCTAGTGGGGTCAAACTCAAATAGAAACAGGGTCCACTAAATTGTACTTAGTTTTAAAATATGATATTATCTATGTTTTATTGTGTTTGTATTTATTTTGTGAATATTTCACAATTATATTTTAATCTGGTTTGAGACACACTTGGGAGTGTCGTGGGCCACATATGGCTGGGTACCTCTGCTCTAGGCTAGTCTTGGAGAGCATTTAGTGGGGACCTCTTTGGAAGGGCTGCAGCCTGAACCAGATGGATTGTTTTGTCCATTCTAGAGTGTCAAATGTATTTGCCGTGGTATGTTTCAACATGCTTTTACTATCACTCATGAACATTCTTTACAAACTGTCTGTCTTTCCCCCTCCCCTCCTTTGAAGGAGCATCCACACAGAATTCCAATGCTGTGGAGCCTGAGAAACAGGTGGACAATACAGTGAAAATGGCTGGAGTGATCGCCGGACTCCTGATGTTTGTCATTATCCTCCTGGGTGCCATGCTCACAATCAAGAGAAGGTAAGTTTCCTGATAATTAGGGATCAGACAGCTCATTTCTACTTGGCTCAGCTCAGACAGCCATTTGGTTCATGAATCTGAGAACTCAGAGCAGTTAGGGACCATGGGACCCATCTGTTCTAAGCCCCTGTCCAAGGAGTGAATCTCTTCTGCAAGCTTACCCTCAATTGCTGGTCCAGCCTCTGCTTGAAGATGTGCAGTGATTAGAGTTTATTACCTCATAAGATATCTCATTTCATTAGACAGTGATGACTGTTAGGAACTTTTAGTTGCTTTTAAAAATTTTCTGTTTCATTTTTTTTCATTTTTCATTTCATTTTTTCATTCATTTTTTTCATTCAAGCCAAAATCTACCTCCTACTCACTCCCACCAATTGCATTACTTTTCTAGCAAGTATGGTCATTGATTATAGGGAAGTTGATTGGATCACCAGACAATCTCCGGATCATAGAATTTAGAGCTTGAGGAACCTTAGAAATATCCTTTCCTCCAGACCTCTCCTTTTACCAGTAAGGAGAGCAAATTCCAAAGAATGGAAGTGACTTGCTCCAGGTAATAGTCAAGTTGTGCTTGTGTATGACCTATATAATTGGCTTGTGGTTCAGTTATTCTGGAGATCATAGAGCACAGGATTAAAGTTGACAGCTTTCTTAGCAAAGCCTAAAGCATGGTCACCTAGGTCATTCATCTGGGCCTACAGCTATTCATTTTTACTAAGCAAACTATTAATAGCAAATATTAATTGAAGTGAGAGGCAGTGTGACCAGTGGATAGAAAGATGCCCTAGTTTCATTCTCTACTTCTTACATACTGGCTGGATGACCCTAGTCAAGTCACTTAACTTCTCAATGATTTAGCCAACTCTGTATGACCTTAAGTTGCAGAAAAGATGCCAACTTGTGTTGGTTGAAGGAGTCTTCAACACAGGAGCTTCCTATAATGATGAAATCATAATGAAAGTCCCTATTCTTATCCTGTAAAAGGAAACAGAACATAAGTTTGGGGTTCCTATGGAAGGAAAAGGGGGGAAAAAGACCAAGAAAACTGCATATGGCAGATAAATTGTATTTATAGCAGAAACAGTAGTTCAAAGAAATTAAATAACCTTCTTATTGGCCACATGAATGAGTAAGGCTCACTCTTCAGTGAAAGCCTTGGTGAGATAGTGGAAGAGCCCAGGACAGGAGCCAGGGAGTTGGGGCTCTGATTCCAACTCTGCTGCTTTCCAGCTTCATGATACCTCTACAGTCATTTGTCCTCTTAAGAGCTTGGTTTTCCTCTCTACAAAATAAGGACATCTGACTAACTGCTGAACTCTAAGGTCTCTTTCTGCTTTGACATTTTATGATTCTATCCTTCCAAGTCCCTTACATTTCACTGTAATGAAAGAGGGGAGTGGGAGATCTTCACCCTGAAAACAGTAGAAGAGTAATAGGGATTACATATAGCCCCTTTTCTGGGCCTTCAGATCATCTGTTCTGTAGTCATTGACGATTCCTATGTGATCCTCTCAATTTGGGTCCTTTTGAAACCTGCCTAACCAATGTCATAGATGTCTGAAAGCCCGTGGAGAAATCTGAATTCATTCTGAAAGACAAATGGCATGGGTGACTTTTTTGTAACCACAAGGATGGACATTAATACAATGCTTATCACTTATTGGGTGACACTGATCTGTCCACTGATAAAGAGCTGGGCCTGAAGTCAGGAATAAATGAGTTCATGTCTGGCCTCAGACACTCACTGTGTAACTCTGGGCATGTCACTTAGCCTCTAGCTTTCTCCATTTCCTTAATTGTAAAGTGGGGATGATAATTTTGTTGCAAATTGTTGGTGATAAGGTTGTTGTGATGATCAAATGAGATATTAGTAAAGTACTTATCCCAGTGCCTGCTGCGTAGTGAGAGCTTTATAAATGCTTTTTTTTCTCCCTATCTTCTTTTCCCCTCCTCCTCTTTTTTTCTTACTTCATTTTGCCATTATTCTTTCTGTTCCCTCTCTTATTCCTTCTTCTCTTATGCCTCTTCCCTTTCCTCTCCTCCCCCTCCATTCCACTCTTTCATAGTAACAACTTGCTCTTATATAGCTCCTTAAAGTTTACAGAGCATTTTTCTCACATCAATCCTGTGTGCATTTTCTTACCCCTGTTTTACATATGAGATACTTGAGGCCCAAAGTTATGAAGCCTGTGGTCACACAGTGAGTTTGTTCAGGGTTATTATGCTCCTTGGATCAAGTTTGCCCTTCAAAAACTTGGGGAAAACATCTCTATGACACATTCCAATTGGTTAACCCACAAATGCAAACACCCGCAATGTACCAAAAGGAAGTAAAATTAAAGTCCAGGGTGCGTCCCTGGAGCTTCTTGTAATTTCCAGATGAATCTTTTCTCCCTGGGGCTTTTTCTCCACTGGTACAAGCTACTGCAACCTGGTCTGCTCCCCAAACTCCCACCTCCACTGTATGGAACCCATAGCAGGGATAATGGAGTCTGATCTGGGTTTGGAAATATTTAGGGAACTTCAAAGCCATTGTTTATACATGTCAGAAATGGTGGTTATTGACCAGGAACTGAGTAAAAGCTTCTCCACCTCCTCCCCCTGCTCCGTGGTCTGACATCTTTGGAAATTAACTTGGCCTCTTCTCTACAAAGAGCTCAATTGGCTTCACTTTGGCAAACCCCTGACATACTCTGGAACAAAGTAAGGACTAAAAGAAACACGAGTAGAAATTAATCATGATAACTTTGACATCTTCATTTTTGAACTAAGAAAAATAGAGTGCACACAGCTCACATAATTAGAGTAAAAAAGTCCTGGTCACTTCATAACTTCATGAGAGATGCTTTCTCTCTGACATTAATGAGGCCTTGGATCTGCAAGTTTCTAATGATGGTCAGTGAGTCAGGAGCAGACTCCTAGGATCATACGACCGTCTCTGTGTGGGCACAGGTAGTCAGTCAGTAAACATGAATTAAGTGCCTTCTATGCACCAGGCACTATACTAAATGCTGGGTAGGCATGTTTCTCCATCTGAGGGTTGGAGTCAGGCTACATATAGAGTGCATCCCTGTGTTCCCCTAGCGTTTGATCATTGCACATGCCATTCAGCAAACATTTAAGAAGTGTGGCCTGCCTATGGTTGCTCTTGGGCTTCCAGGTAATGTGGTGGTTCGGGTCCCTCATTAATGGCATCCACTGGATAAGATTTTACCTTCACTTCAAAGAGGCTAAAAAAAAAAACAAAAAAGATCAGTTGCACAGCCTATGGCGTACCCAGGATGAAGCTGCCTTTTGTTATCAGGATGGGAATGTTCCAGACCTTAGTGTTCCCAAAAAAAGAAAGAAAGAAAAAGAAAAAAAGTTTCCTTTTTATGTGTTATTGACTCTCCCCTAACTTTGAAATATCAAAGTTCTTAGTTACTAATTTCTATCATTTTAATACTTAAAGCTTATTCACCACTAACGAGAAAAGCTGTGAGTGCTTTAGGCCTTCTCATAATTAATATCATAAAATTATTTGGCAACAGCTTTTATTTTAACGAAGAAAGTTCTTTTAAAGTGGTTTTTAGGAAATAATTGTGTGTGTGTGTGTGTGTGTGTTTGGAGGGAGTCGGTCTATGTTTGGGGTGTCAATATGGAGGTAGGGAGTCAAGAGGTATGAGTTATAGCTATGTGCTGCTGGGATGGTTCTTTGCAGTGTTGTTAGGGGGCATAGATGTGTTTTAGAGGATAGGACTTTAGGGTAGTAGGTATGATTTGGGAGTTGAGGTATTTGGGAAAATCACTGGATATCGGGGGGGTCAGCATATGTTTGGGGAAAAAGAGTGTTTTGTAGTATATATGTGGAATGGGTATAGGTCATAGGGTAACAGCTGTCAGGGTCCATCTAATTCAAACTCCATATTTTACAGTTGAGGAAAGTCGGGCCTAGATGACTGGGCCAAAGCCATACAGGTAGGAAACATCAATATTGGGACTAGAGCCTAGCCAGATCCTCTGATTCCAAAGCCAGGGATTTTTCCCCTATGTGTACTTGGACTATAGGTTTTGGGGGATGTGGAGTGTGAAACAAAAGTATTCCCTCTTTACTAAATGTGTGACCTTGGACAAGTCATTGAATTCCTAGGTCTCAGTTTCCTCATCTGTTAAAAAAAAGATGGCTTCTGAGTTCCTTTCTAGCTCTGGATTTTTTTGTGACCCTATGTATGTGTATTTGGGGGACAGCATGTTTGTATGTTGTGGGTCATTCATCTCTTTTACTGGGGTGGTGTTCTGTTTGGGATCACCACATGTGTCTGACATAAGTGTACGTACCTTGGGTGAAGAGATATGTGTTTGGGGTCTGGACATATTTGGGATGTCTATGTCTGTTTGGGGTGTGGGTGTCTCTTTGGGAGGTCGGTGCATGTTCCCATCTGTGGTTTTGTTATCCAGGATTGGCAGGATAAGCTTAATCACTTAGCACTGCGTCTTTGGATGCTCATTTTCTTGCCTCCATCTGGCAAAAATAATTTTTCCAGATTAAACTGAAAACATCCTGTCGTCTGCCCTCTGCTGAGAGTCCTACGTGTGCCCCCACTTTAACAAGTTTGGCAGAATGGACACATTTCTGGGAGAAACATTTGCCAACAGGGCGGTGGCCTGATTTCTCCCTCTGCAGACAATCTGTGTAGAAACAGGTGGCAAGCAAGCTCTGCTCACCCAGCATCGTCAAGGCCTCTTGCATTCAATTAAATCTCACAAACATTTCCTGAGCACCTGCTCCATGTAGGAAACTGTGCTAGGTACTGAAGGAGATACAGTTATGAATAAGATGTGATCCCTGCCTTCAAGGAGATTACATTCTATTTGGGGAGATGAGACAAGTACAGAGAGAACCATAATATATGGCCAAACATGGCGAGTAAAGCACAAACAGTGTATGATGGGAACTACAAGAGGTCATTTCCTGAAAGGAAGATTCACAAAAGTCTTCTCAGAGGAGGTGACGTTTCAAGCAGCCAATCAGCAAGCATTCACTAAAGGCCTTCTATTTGCCAGGCACTGTGTTATCCGTGTAGAGTATAAAGACAAAAATTAAAGTATCCCTACAGCAGATTACATTTTCTATTAGGGAAGGGAACATGTACAAGCAATGCAAAAAAAATGAATTTTGGGGGAACAAGGCATTAGCAACTAAGAGAAATCAGGAAAGGCTCCATGGAAAAGGTGAGGTTGGAGCTGTGTTTTAAAGGAAGTCCGGGTTTCAGCTGAGCCTTACAAGGATGGGAAGGATGGCAAGAGGTTTAACAATTGTAAGACAGGGCATCATTCCAAGTGAGGAAACCTTTAAGAGCCCGTCCATGATAGTAAAGAGTGAGGCCTATCCAAGGGACCATTTGGGATAAAGCATTGGCCAAGAGGTAAGGCTCAAGAGGGAGGGTGGGTGCCATTTTTTAAAATATCTCAAATGCCAGCTTGAAGAGGGTTTACACAGCCTGGCCTTTCAATGTCTGGAATGAATGTTCTCCTTCCTCAGCTCGACGTCTTGGCCGATAGAGCCATTGCTTCTCTCAAGACTCAGCTCAAGCAGGTGCTCCTACAACCATCGTACCCTAACCCTCACCAACTGCTAGTGCTTTGTCCCCTGTAAATCAGTTTTATTTAGTTGGAAATATTTTGTACGTTCCTTAGCTACGTGCATGTTATTCCCATTCTTCCCCTGCTGCCAAGTGATTGTGAATGCCTTGAAGGCAGAGACTATTATGATTTTTTGTGTCTTAGTATCCCCAGTGTCTAGTGTAGTACCTGGCACATATGCAGTTGGTTATACCTAAAATTGTAAATGTTTTTGCTAAACAAATGGATGATTTTATTTGGTAGATGCTTTGCCCTTGTTCTTAATGCAATACATATCATTCTAACCCTGTATGGCTGTATGGGCATATCATGGTTATTTATGTTTACTGTCAACTGGATTCATCTTCACTGAGTCAATCTGAGGTTCAGATCTAGCCTTCCAAGTTCAAAAGGCAATACACTAACCAAAGTCAGAACACTGAATTAACTAGTGACTAATGAGCTCTGGACCTCAAGTTAGAGGATTTGGGTTCCGGTCCCAGCTCTGCTACTAATTCAGTCTGCATAGAATTTTCACTTCTTAGGCTTTGTTTTCCTCACCTGTCAAATGAAGGTTTTAAACTCGGTGGTCACTAGGGCTCCTTCCTCCCCTGAGATCCAAGGACGCCATGGAGTCTGTGGATACATTTCCCAACAGATGAGATCCCATTGCGAATTATTGGCAGAGCTGGAACTAGAATCTCCATCACCTGATGCTCAGTTTAAAGCCCTTCCCACTCTACCCCAGTTCTGTATCTAAGTGCGTTTTGGGGGAAGGGAATCAAGGAAGGCTGACTGGAGATTCCCAGAGGGCCTACAAGAGAATGCGGTACTTCATTCATGTTAGGGATGGTAAAATGCTATGTGCATTTCTAAGGGACATGATTTCATCAAAGTCTAATTATTGTTTGTTTGTTTTCTTTCTCCCCCCTTTTGGACATTTTCTTCATCTGACTGCCCATCAATATATAGAAGAAATGCATATTCCTACTCCTATTACTTGTAAGTACCTAGCTGGGGCCGGCTTTTCTTCAGCATGCCTTGTGTGGTGCGGCAGGAGCTCCTATCCCCTCCCAAAGAGGATTATTTTCCGTGTGAACCTGTGTTTTCTTAGGCTGCCAGCAGCTTTCATCGTTTGTCTTGTTTGTTGTTTTTCTTTTACTTTTGAAATACACTTTCATCGTTTATTCCTGCTTTTGTTTCTGCCATCTTAGAGTTAGCTCCCTTTAGAGAGCTCTTTCTCCGTGATGTATGATGCTGCCTCTCCTCTGCAGCAGCATGTGTTATTCTCCACGGCCATATCCCAGAATCAGAAAATGTTTCCTCTCCTTATGCTGCCCACCCACCCCTGGACATGAAAATGGCTATCATCAACAACCATGTGTTATGTAACCATGGGATCCTTGACTAAAGGAGCTATATGTAAGGGCCCTTAGTGAGTCTGTCAGTGAGCATTTTTAAAGAGCTTGCCATATGTCAGTCAGCCAACAAAAATGTAAGTGCCTCTTATTCACTAAGCACTGGAGAAACAAAAAGAAAAAAATATGGCTCCTGCCCTCAAGAATCTTACATTCTAATGAGCAAGACAACACAAACAGGTAGATGAGGCAGTATATACATAGAATAGATGGAAAGTACTCTCAGAGGGAAGGCACTATAATTTGAAAGGACAAGAAAGGGCCTCTTGAAGATGATGAGATTTGAGCTGAGTACTTAAGGAAGCAATTGGACAGTTCAACACCCTCATTTCATGGATGGGGAAGCTGAGGTTCAGAGTAGGAAAAGAATTTGCCCAAGATCGCTTAGAAAGTTCATTACAGAAATGTAACCCACAGATCTTTTCATTTTACTATCCTGCTTCCCATAGGGGCTGTGGAAAGTCCACTAGCCATCAAACACCTATCCCTGCTGAGCCCAGGAAAGAATTTAGAACCTAGCTCTTCCTTAGAGATTGGAGCCAGTGTCTGAATAAAATAGGATAGAATCCCTGACATTTATATGTATGTGTTAAGGTTTGCAGGGGGCTTTACATACACTGCCTCATTTGATCTATCAGCCTATCTGTACTTATCAGCCACCTAGGTTTTACTGATCTTGTAATACCTACCAGTGTCAGAAATAGGAGACACAGATGTTAATGAGGGTCAGTAACATAAAGGAAAATTGTTGTAGGTCTTTAAAAATTTTATTAGTCGTGCTGTGAATTGACAGTAGACTGATTTCTTTCATATGCAGTCCAAGCTCTTTTAAGCAGTGGTCCTGTGGAAGTAAAGAGGTGGAGGGAAACAATATGGCACAGTTGGAAAGAAGGTTGGATTTAAAGTAGGAGCCAGAGCCCAGCACTGCCTCTTACTATGTGACTTTGGGCAAGTCTTTCCCCGCTTTTGGGCCTTAGTTTTCTCGTTTTGAAAATTGGAGGTTTTAATAGAAAACATCTAGCTTCTTTCCTAGCTTTAGAATCCTATCTTTTCCCTCTTTCTATGATCCCTTCCAGGATGGTGGCTATAAATTAGCTCCCTCTGTTTTTATGAGCTTTCTCCACAGTAGAAACCTCCACTATCATAACTTTTGGAAGCAGGATCATCTCAGATCAACTAGTAGCTTCATAGTCCGTGCTTACAATACCCACCTAGGCATGGAACATAGTTCTTCCCAGGAGCTCAGGAGACCTGGTGGTACTTCATTACAGTGCAATAAGGGAGGCATACTGAAGTCCATGAAGTCAAGTCAACAAGCATTTCTTAAGCACCTATTTGCCAGACACTAGGCTGAGTACTAAGGAAATAAAGGAAGAAAAATTCCCTGCGCTCAAAGAGCTCACAATTGATTGGGGGAGACAAGATGCAAACAATTGTGTACTATACACACACATGTACATATATACATACATTCATACATACATATATAAATATATAAACACTATGCACAGAGGATAAATTGAAAATAATTTCAGAGGAAAAGCATTAGCATTCTGTCTCTTAAACTATATTAAGGATAGAAATTTGGAATGACAATTAGGTTTAATTTACCCTGACTGTAATATTTCACTAAAACACAAAACCATCAAATTCCAGTGGTATGTCTTTTCCCATCACATATTTTTTGTACTTTTTCTTCTAATTGATGTGGGATTTCATCTTGGCATTTATATCAGGATTCTTGAAGCTCATATTCTTTCTATTGCATTCATTTGTACCGAAACTTGGAGCCAGTCAGGAAAATCTGGAGAGAATTTTTGAGAATGTGTACCTGAAAGATATCCTTTCATTCAAACAAACCAACCAACCAAAACAGTCACATAACAGAGATACTGAAAGGGGAAAAAGATCACAGTAGGGAAAGAACTTAGTGGTAAATAGAGTCCTGGAAAGAAAAGAATATTTTTTTAAAAAGAAAGGAAGGAAGGAAGGAAGGAAGGAAGGAAGGAAGAAAGAAAGAAAGAAAGAAAGAAAGAAAGAAAGAAAGAAAGAAAGAAGAAAGAAAGAAAGAAAGAAAGAAAGAAAGAAAGAAAGAAAGAAAGAAAGAAAGAAAGAAAGAAAGAAAGAAAGAGGAAAGGAAAGGAAAGGAAAGGAAAGGAAAGGAAAGGAAAGGAAAGGAAAGGAAAGGAAAGGAAAGGAAAGGAAAGGAAAGGAAAGGAAAGGAAAGGAAAGGAAAGGAAAGGAAAGGAAATTTCAATGTGGGAGGCAGAATTATGACAGGAATTGATGAACAATTGAAGACTAGACTAGAAGTCTGGTGATAGATATGCCAGAATAAGTGCTTTCTGAATTCTCTAACTTGAGTCCAAACATATGCCCGTTGTATTATAGCTTTAAATCCCTCCAGGAAGACTCTCCTGTGGTTGGCAGTGACCAGTACTTCCCCCTTGCCTCTTTCCTGGAGCACCAGATAAAAGTAGTTATGCACTTAACCCCCACTGCCCCGCAAAAAAAAAAAAAAAAAAAAAAAAAAAAAAAAAAAAAAAAAAAAAGTAGTTATGCAGACAAGAATCTCCACGGGATTCTTTTCCAAGGCTCAGGATTTAAACTTATTTAATCACCTAAAGGATCTTTTCCCCTTGGGGGATATTTTGCTTTTCCATAGGTAAATAAGGGAAGAGACAGCTCTAAAGTGGTCATAGGTGTCTCTGTCACTAAGGAGGCCTGGTATGGAGTTAATTCAGCATAGAAACTCTGACCTAGTCAGGAATTAGGAAATGGAGTCCAGCAAAGGTGATCAGCAATAACTCTGGAAATATAGGACCAGAAGAAACCTTAATGGTTTAGCCTCCCAGCCCCTCAGTCGAAGAATCCAAACTATGCCAACCCCAACATCATCAGTCTCTACTTGATTACTTATTCCCTGAAATGGAACTCACTACTTTAAGATAAAAGCTACTTGGGGCAGCTAGGTGGCCCAGTGGATAGAGCACCGGCCCTGGAGTCAGGAGGACCTGAGTTCAAATCCAGTCTCAGACACTTAACATTTACTAGCTGTGTGACCCTAGGCAAGTCACTTAACCCCAGTTGCCTCACCAATATATATATATATATATATATATATATATATATATATATATATATATATATATAAAAGCTACTCTAATTGTTGAATAGCTCTAGTCTTTAGGAGGCTTTGAAAAGAACTCTCACATCCCTAAGTCTCCTTTTCTTTCCAGGCATTTCACTGTCTTTGTCAGCCTCCTCTGAATGAGTTCCAACCCATTAAATGTTTCTCCAAAAATATGCCCTGTAAAACTAGACATTATCTTCTAGCTGGGGTCTAAAGATAGTGGGATCAGTACATTCTTCATTTGGAACTCTGACCTTTTTCTCGGTGTAGCCTAAGGTCACATTAGCGTTTTTGAAATCCACATGACCCCATTGACTCATACTAAACCTATAGACCCCTAAAGCCCCCAGGCTCTTTTACAGATGAAGGATTTAGTGGACATAATGTGTGTAGAGAAAATCAACTATGAAAATTCTTATGGCCAGGAACACACAGAAAAGAGGCTAAGATATGAGCGATTCTAAGAAGGTCCTATTTGCCATTTGAAACAGCCACTGAAAGGACCGGAATAAATGAGAGCACCAAAAGAGACATTGTGGAGGAATTAGAAGACAAAACTCTACAAAGCAGAACATTATCAACACATTTATTTACATCAAGGGAATAAAGGAGGAAGAAAAGCCGGCAGTAGAGAAAATGAAGGAACTTTCAGAGGTAAAGCAGAGAAATCATGAGAGAGCAGACACAGAAGCCATGGGAAGAGAGAATATTAAGGACAAAGGGCAGCTAAGTGATGGAGTGGTAGAGCACCAGCCCTGGAGTCAGGAGGATGTGAGTTCAAATCCAGCCTCAAACACTTACTAGCTGTGTGACTCTGGGCAAGTCAGGATTGCCTCCAAAATATTTTTTTAAGGAAGAGATATTAAACAATCTCAGATGCTACAAATTCAAGAAGGATGAGAACCGAGACACAATCATTAGACCTAGTTATTAAGAGATCATCAGTGACCTCAGAGGCAGCAATTTCAGTAGAAAGCAATGAGGGGGTGGGGCAGCTAGGTGGCACAGTCGATAAAGCACTGGCCTTGGATTCAGGAGGACCTGAGTTCAAATCCAGCCCCAGACACTTGACACTTAACTAGCTGTGTGACCCTGAGCAAGTCACTTAACCCTCATTGCCCTACAAAAACAAAAACAAAAAGAAAACAATGAGGGGGGCACAAAAGAGAAGGAAGTGAAGGAGAGCATGAGTGGTAAAGTGGTGAGAAAATGGAAGGTGTGAGGTTAAATTGTTCATTGGAGAAATCTGGCTATGATTGCATGGGAGAAAAGAGACATAACAATAATTTTAGAGAGTGGCATAATTAAGAGAAAAGTTCTTTTTTATGATAGAAGGAAACTGAAGGTGTCTATAGGGAAATAGGAAGGAAGAGAACTAAGTCAAATCAATATACATGTATTAGGCACCTGCACCCAGCAAGTTAGTAGCAAGTCTACAAGCATTTAGTAAGTACCTACTACATGCCAAGCACTGTGCTAAGCACTGAGAGGTGGGGCACAAAGGTAAAAATGGTCCCTGCTCTCAAGGAACTCACAGTATAATGGGGTAAACAATATGTAAACAACTATATGCAAACAATAAGTTAAAACTACTCTCAGAGGGAAGACACTAACATTAAGGAGGAAAGCCTGGAGAAAAAGAATAATTAATGGAGGGGCAGCTAGATGGCGCAGTGGATAGAGCACTGGCCCTGGAGTCAGGAGGACCTGAGTTCAAATCCAGCCTCAGACACTTAACACTTACTGGCTGTGTGACCCTGGGCAAGTCACTTAACCCCAATTGCCTCACCAAAAACAAAAAAAAAGAATAATTGATGGAGTAAGGGCAGTGGATAGCGATCAAGGTTACAGGTGGAAGATCTGACCTTACAAAGGAGGAAGACAACTCTTCCTCTAAGAGAGAAAGAAAGAGAGAATAGATGAGAAGAGATAATGTAACACATTCATATATTCATTGAGCTTTTATTAAGTTTATATGTGTGTGTGTATAGATATATAGATATATAATTCTATCCTCAAACTATATGAAGTAGTTGTTAGCATCCTGATTTATAGATGAGAAAACTGAGGCTGTGAGAGGGGTAAAGTGCCTTGTCTGGGGTGACAAAGCTAGTAAATGACTGAGATGGGATTTAAATCTAGACCTTCCTAGTCCAGAAATCTATTAATAATAATATCAGTGACAATAATAACGGGCCTACCGAAGATGAGCATATATGCTGATAATTTAATTCAGTTACAAAATTAGCAACCATTTTATCCATCTTCTCAATAGTCCATGATCCTGTGATCTTTCAAGTACAGTTATCATATTCCTCCTATTCTTTTTTATTTTTATTTTTTGCCGGGCAATGACTAGCCCAGGGTCACACAGCTAGTAAGCATCAAGTGTCTGAGGTCAGATTTGAACTCAGGTCCTCCTGAATCCAGGGCTGATGTTTTATCCACTGCACCACTTAGCTGCCCCCTTCCCCCTATTCTTGAGTCTTTTCTTCTTTTGGCCAAAGATTCCCATTTCCTTCAAACCATTTCCATAAAGATTGAACCCAAGACACATAACCATCTTGACTGTCCTCCATATGATCTCCAGGTTATCAATTTCTTTCCTAAAATGTGGCACCCAGAACTAGATACATCACTACACATGTATTCTGCCTGTACCTTCTTATTCCTGGCTACTAACACTCTGTTAATGTACCCTAAAACTACCTTAGCTTTATTAAATTCCATATCATAGGGAAGCCTAAAGGGTTGGAAACCCCTGGTTTAGACCAATCCTGCTATTTAAAAAATGAAGAAACATAGGAATTAAATGACTTAGCCAAAGTCAGACATTGACTTAATGGCAGAAAAGAGGCTAGAAGTAGGGGACTCAATCCCATCCCCCTTCTCATGGGATGTCACATAATATCCCACCTCACAGTGCTGGAAAGCCTTTTACCTGATGCATTTCCCTTTTATTTTCTATAGTAAAAGAACAATGAAAAACTCCAGTTTGTACTTTAGAAAAGTAAATTAAGGGAAGCCATGTAACCATAGGTTGATTTAGTTCAAGTCATGCCACTGTTGCAGTAAGTGCTTGAAGCAAAGATATTTTAGTTTGGTGCTACTTGAAAAAGCAATATGGGGAGAGGATTACCCACCACCTCACAAAGACAGTGATGCGCTTCCCTTATTTTCAGCATTTGTATGATCTAAGTGTCAGGGAATTCAGGGGCTAGAGGAGATGCTGAAAAGCCATGCAAATCATGCCCATAATTCTCAGTGGGTACACAATGAACCAATCTAGAGTCAGATGGGTCTAGTCATTCTTTTTTTTTTTTTTGTGGGACAATGAGGGTTAAGTGACTTGCCCAGGGTCACACAGCTAGTAAGTATCAAGTGTCTGAGGCCAGATTTGAACTCAGGTCCTCCTGAATCTAGGGCCGGTGCTCTATCCACTGGGCCACCTAGCTGCCCCGGGTCTAGTCATTCTTGCTCAAGGATACCTCTTACATTTCATCCACTGGATTTTTTTCCATGTTGCTTCTTCTTGTGTGCTACCTTCTGTCCCCACCTATATAATCATGGCATTTGAGAGCTGAAGAGGATGTCAGTAGCTAGTTAGCTCAAACCACAAAGACACCAAAAAGAAAAAGAATCCCCACCATAACACTGCTGACAAGAAGTCATCCAACTTCTGCTCAAAGATCTCCAAGGAGTGGGAACCCACTACCTCTTGAAGCAACCTATTCCACTTTGGGAGAGGTCTCATTATTAGGAAGTGGTCCTTGACATCAGTTCTAGATCAATCTCTTTGCAAATTCTGTTTGTTCTGGTTCTGCCCTCTGGAGCCAAGCAGAATAAGTCTCTCTTCCACAGTTTAGCTCTTCTGATATTTAAAAATAGCTATCACATAGTCCCCTCTGTGTTTTTTTTTCTTCATATATAGGCTGTTGTTTTTCAGTTATTTACAGTTGTATCCAATTCTTGGTGACCCCATTTTAGGGGTTTTCTTGGTAAAGATACTGGGGTGGTTTGCCATTTCCTTCTCCAATTCATTTTGCAGATGAGGAAACTGAGGCAAACAGGGTTAAGTGACTTGCCCAGGATCACACAGCTAGGAAGTGTCTAAGGTTGGATTTGAACTCATGAAGATGAGTCTTCCAGATTCCAAGCCCAGTGCCCTATCCACTGTGCCACTTACCAAATCCTTTAACTGTTCATCATTCTTGTTCTCCCAAGCTTAACTCAAATTCCTCTTCTTCCATGAAGCTGTCCTTGACTACCACCACCTCCAACCCTCATGGAAGTGACCTCTTCTTGCTTTGAACTACAATCACACTGTGCACTTCTCTCAAGGTGACTGCCGCACTTTAGGGAATGCAGCATAGTACAACGGGTATGATACTGGCTCTGGAATCAGAGGCATCGGAGGACCTGGACTGAAACCCTGCCTCTGGCACTCAACTTGCTAAAATGACTTTTGAGAAGTCACTTAACACTCTGATCCTTAGTTTCCTCATCTGTAAAATGGGGAAGTGGAATTAGAGGGCCTCTGAGGCTCTTCCCAGCTCTAGACCTAGGACCCTAGGATCTTCCCTTTTATTTAAGACTTCTCATACTTACTCATGATTTATCTCCCCTATAGGTATAGCTTTTTGAGTGCAGGGACCGTTCCTTATGAAAGCAGTATCATATAACAAGAAGAATATTTCATCTGATGTCAGCAGAAATTAATCTGTATTCTGGTAGTATCACTTATTAGCTTCATGGTCTTGAACAAGTTGCCTATTCTCTCAGAGGCTCATATTCCTCATTAGTAAAAATGGATATGATAATCCTGGCACTGCCTATTCACTGTGTTGGAATGGGGAGACTCCTTCTAAAAGTAAAGCACTTTAGGGTTGTGAACTTGCGTCGTTCACCTAAGTATCCTCTCTGTGGTGAACAAAGGGCCTCATTTTTAAGATATATATATATGTTGCTCATAGAATGAGAAAAGAATTAGATTTGGCAACTTAAGGAATTCCATTGTACTTTGGGATAGTACTGATTGTTTCCTTACAAGTCTGAATTTAACTTTTTGTGATTTCCACCCATTGCTCCTAATTCTGTTTTCTGGGACAAAGCAGCGTAAGTCTACTATCTCTTCCACACTACATCCACAGAGACATTTTAACCTGGTGGGACAAGCATAGAATGAACAGATCTGGGTTCAAATCCCTGTTGTGTGACTTACTATCTAGGTGACCTTGGGCAAGTCAATTCACCTGATTTTCAGTTTTTTATCTTTAAGATAAGATCTTTAGAATAGGTGATCATTAAGGTCTTTCTCAACTGTCCATCTCTAATCTTATAATCTTTCAAATATGTGTATGTATATGTGCACAGCATACCCATGATATATACATATCTATCTATCTATCTATCCATCTATATCTCACATCCCTTTTTTCCAAATTTTCTTCTGTCCAGGCCAAAAATCCTCAGTTCTTTCAATAAGTCCCAATATAACATTAACTCAAGTCCCTTTACCAACCTGGCCATCCTCTGCCTAATCTTGAGATTTTCAATTCCTTCCTAAAATGTGACACCCTAAATTTGATGCAGTACTACATGGGTGATCTGACTGTCCCTTCTTATTCCTGGAGGCTGTATTTCTCTTAAGGCAGCCTATGGGTACAGTGGAAGCTTTCTGACCACCATATTAAGTTGTTGTCTCATACTGAGCTTCTAGCTAATAATCCCCAAGACCATCACCCAGACAAACTACTCCCCATCTCCATCTTATTCATCTTGTACTTGCAAAAGTGATTATTTGTACACAAGGATGTATCTTTACATTTATCGCTTTTAGGGTTCCTTCATTAGATTAAGTCCAGTTTTCTAGGGTATCAGGATTTTTCTGAATGTAGACAGTCATCCTTTCTAGCTTTGAGTCACGTGTTGATGTGAGAAACTTGCTATCTATGCTCACAGTCAGGTTGTCTATACAAATATCCAATAACACAGGGCCAAGGACAAATCTCTGAACGCTGCACAGGAGACTTCCTTCCAAACTGACATCAACTCATCAAATTGTTCTCCCGTGTGTGTTACAACCTTAGTTTATGCATGAAATAATACAGAGGGGGCGCAGCTAGGTGGCGCAGTGGATAAAGCACTGGCCTTGGATTCAGGAGGACCTGAGTTCAAATCCAGCCTCAGACACTTGACACTTAACTAGCTGTGTGACCTTCGGCAAGTCACTTAACCCTCATTGCCCTGCAAAAAAACCCAAAAAACAAAAATACAGAGAGGCCCATAGCCCTTATTGGAATTGAAAATTCTAAAGAAAATTCATTTTCACAAGGATAGAATTATGTTTTCTCAATGGAATGACCCAGAAGGTATGCCCTACCACGTGCTACGGGATCAATCCAAAAAAGCTGCAAGATCTTTGTTGCTCATAAGTTTATGAATGGACATGGGTGCTAACTTAACTTAGATGACCTAGAATTGCATTATGATTCTTCTTAAATAATAAGCAACCACACTGAGCATTGTTGTCTCTACTACTTCTAGGCCTGGTCTTTTTAATGTGCTCTTCTCATCCTTGCTATCCCAGAGTTACAAAGAATTTTTATATTCAGGGTGGAGCTCTAGAGTCTAAGAGTATTTGCCAACTCTGTTTGGAGTGTTGATGAGCACAATATTGTACATAGGATTTGAGTGTCATGTTTGGCTTATGGATCTTTCAAGCAATAGGACTTACCAGTTCAACACATGTTCTCAAAATAGCATAGTTTGGTAGAAAGAAAAATGAGTATGAATGGTAGCTCTGATGCTTATTAGATGTGTGATGTCAGATAAATCATTTAATCTCTCTCGGCCTTGGTTTCCTCATTTGTAAAAGTACAACTGGACGTATTATTGTTCAGTTGTTTCAGTTGTGCGTGATTCTTTGAGACTTTGTTTGGGGTTTTCTTGGCAAAGATACTAGAGTGGTTTGTCATTTCCTCCTCCAGCTCATTTTACAGAAGAGGAAACTGAGAAAAACAGGGTTAAGTGACATACCCAGGGTCACACATCTAGTATGTGTCTGAGTCTAGATTTGAACTCAGGAAGATGAGTTTTCCTGACTTCAGACTCTGTGCACTGTGCACCTTGTCAGCTAGAGTAGCTGACCTCTAATGTCTCTTTCCAGCTCTAAGCCCCTTGTCTTTCAAGTCTGGTAGTCTCCTTCCTATGAATTCCTTCTTCTGCGTTTTCACAAAATGGTGCTTTGAACACAGAGGCTGCATCTATCTGTGTATATAGAACAAAAGTGGCCCAGGAACTTAGAATAAGGAACCTGAACATAGGTGTTCACATCCTGGCTCCAACATTTCTCAGCAATTGGACCCAGAAAAGCCTGACCCTCAACTTCCCAATATGTTAAATGGAGATAACAATTGTTCTGACCCCTCCACAGAGTTGTGATGAGAGTACTTTGTAAACTATAAAGCTCTGGGGAGGTGTGAGTTGTCATTTTGATTTCTCTGCCCGCAAGTGAAGGCTGAATGTGTTTTGCTGTGGGTTTGTTTCTTTGTCCCTTGATTTATATTGTTTTATTTTCAAAGAATACGTTAGCCATTCATTTTCATTTCCTGTGGCGTCTGGAGATAGCAGGCATCTTAGATCACCTGCCTTTGTGTGGTTTTATTGGGGTTTCAGGCTTAGAAACTTCACATCAATCCTTGTGTATCACAATTATAAATGCTTAAAGTTAATGAACGCCGTCATGGCCCGATAAATAGAAATGTATCCAGCTGGAGAACAGTAGGTATGGAGAGATTTCAGGAAAGAGAGCACAATGAAATGGATGTTTTCTTTGTTTACTTTATTGAATTAGAGAAAAAAAACACATCACTCATGAATAGCAAGCAGGGTGTATCTATAAGTCAGTGTGGTTCTGTCACGTTAATTAGGGAAAATAAAAATAAATTTGTCCCCTCAGAAGGTGATACATTTTACTTAAATTGTAGAATGATTTTCATGCTTAAGTTGTACAGATTTTCCCCACGAAGGAATAGTCTTGTTTAGTTCCCCATGATTCCAAGAAACTTTTTTTTGTAAAGCCTGAGGACTTTAAAGAATGCTTCATCTTCCACACAGCTGCCAAATCAATATTTCTAAAAAGCAGAGCTGACCAGCTCACACCTGCCCCACCCCATCACCCAGAAATCTTCACCAGCTCCTTAGGCCTCTAGAATTAAAAATAAAACCCTCAGCCTCACATTTAAAGCTCATTACAGTTAGGTTCCCTATGCCTTTCCAGTCTTATGTCATGTTACTTCCAGTCACACACTCTCCATTCTGTTTGAATCGGCCAGAAAGCTTTTGCCTGTACATAACATTCCATCTCCCACCTTTGTTTAAGTGGCTGCTATATCTGGAGTTCACTCCCTTCTTTCCCTTGCCTCATAGGACCACTTTGTTGTTGTTTGTAGTTCAATCATTTCTATCTCTGTGACCCCATTTGGGGTTTCCCTGGCAAAGATATTGGAGTGGTTTGCCATTTCCTTCTATGGTTCGTTTTACAGATGGGGAAACTGAGGCAAACAGGATTAAGTGACTTGCCCAGAGTCACACAGCTAGTAAGTGTCTGAGGCCAGATTTAAACTCAGGTCTCCCTGACTCCAGGCCAAGTGTTCTATCCTCTGTTCCACCTAGTTTCCTTCAAAGCATAGATTAGATGCCTCTCCTAAGAGGCTTTTCCTGATCTCCCCCTATCTTGAATTATGAGTCCTGACTCTACCTTGAAATTACTTTGCATAGGTCTTATATTTACTTGTGTATACACACTATCCCTCTCTCCCACCTGACCAGCAAAATAGAAGTCCTTCCCTTGGGAGCAAGTATAGTTTTCTTGTTTTGTATTTGGGTCCCCTGGCCCAGGCCAGTGTCTTGCATTTAAGAAGTGTTTGTAGAATCAGATCATTGTCAGGATGAGCAGACACACAAACCACTTGAGCCTTTCTGCTAGGGCAGAGGGTGAGGTTATAGTGAAAAATGACCAAGAGCCAGAAGAGGGCTGATGAGACAGTCTCCCATTTCCTGTAGCTGCTTTAAACATTAGCCTTTGGAGTCTTTGCAAGTGAGGGGGGGCCCTAAGCAAGGCATGCCCTTCACACCTGTCCAGTTAGCTGCCGGTCTGCACCCTACCCCACCCCCATTCCCCAGGAAAAGGAGATTAGAGTCAGGCCTTTTTACATGCCAGCAGCCCACAGGGAGCCTTCCCTTGGCCGCTGTCAGAAGTGTCTAACATCGTTGCTCCTAGCCAGTGGGTGGGCTCCAACAGTCAAACCAAACACTGGCTTCCAAGAAAAAGCACAATCTGCCATCTTCAAACCTTCCCAAACTAGAACTGGCTATTGTTAGGCATGTTGTAATATATTATCTTGGATGGTTTAAAAAGGGGGGCAGCGTGTTTTTTTTTCTTCCTTGGCATTCCCAAGTGTTTCATTAGGAGGAACAAATTTAGTTAATCTCATTAACAAAAACAATATTGATGCCTTAATATGTATATAGCATATTTCCCTTTTAAAAAACGTTTTCATAGGAACTGAGATTTATAAGGATTTATATAGGATCTCAGAGATCATATACCTCTGAATTTCACTTAGAAGGAAACTGAGGCCCAAGCAGTGATATGACTTATCCTTGTTCACATAGGGAAGAACTGGCAAAAACAGAACTAGCCAGTAAGTAGTATAGTATATAGAGTGCTGAGCCTAGAGTCAGGAAGATCTGAGTTCAAATCTGGCCTCAGACATTTAGTAGCAGTGTGATCCTAGGCAAGTCACTTAACCATATTAATAATAACACTTTCTTCACTGGATTTCTGGGAGAATCAAATGAGATCATATTTCAAAGTATGGTTGTTGTTGCTGTTGTTCAGTTGTGTTTGACTCTTCGTGACCCCATGGACCATAGCACTTCAATACTGTCCATGGAGTTTTCTTGGCAAAGATACTAGAGTGGTTTGTCATTTGCTTCTCCAGTAGATTAAGGCAAACAGAGGTTAAGTGACTTGCCCAAGGTCACAGAGCTAGTAAGTTTCTGAGGCTAGATTTGAACTCAGGTCTTTTTGACTCCAGGTCCAGTGCTCTCTCCACTGCACCATATTGCTGCTTTCTTAAGTGCTAGTTATTATCAGTAACTCAAGTCCTCTAATTCCATACCAAATGTCCTTTCTATAATGCCATTTTTATTAAGCTCTCAGGATGAGCTTGGAGTTGTTCAGCAAGGAAATATCTTTTCATCATATTACCCACTCTCCTTTATTCATTCCCAATAACCTTGTACTACCTCTTCTACCTTTCTAGGTTCCAAACAGCTTTCACTGCTAAGCAGGGAGGAGGCGGTGATATAAACAGAATGTAGGGTGGGTGAGTGTGTCTAAGTGACTGTGGAGAAGTACCTAAGTAAACAGTGGGTTGAATCTAATAAGATAAAATTTAATAAGCATAAATTTCTATGTTTGAGTTCAAAATATCAGACCTCTACAGAAAGGGGAAACTTGAATATGTAATTCATATTTTTAAAAAAAGAGCTAGTTGCAAAAACATATGGGGGGAAAAATCCTGGATTTCTAGTCAAAGGATCTGGGTTCAAATCCCTGCTGGGCCACTTACTATGTTCATGACCTTGAGCAATTCATTGAACATCTCTAGGAATCCATTTCTTAAGTTTTAAAATGAGAAATCGAGCCCTGATCACACCACCTCTGGAGCACATCATTCATTTTCAAAAGCTTGGTCAGCTAACTGACTTGGGGGGGTGGGGCGGGACAATGAGGGTTAAATGACAAGCCCAAGGTCACACAGCTAGTAAGTATCAAATGTCTGAGGCTGAATTTGAACTCAGGTACTCCTGAATCCAGGGCCGGTGCTTTATTCACTGCACCACCTAGCTGCCCCTAGCTAACTGACTTTAATACTGTGACCAGAATAACATGGTACATGCGGATCAGTGGGAGGAACTGAGGTTCTTTAACGTGAAAAGAGAATCCTTAAAAGGAACTCTTAAGTATTTGAAGGACTAGAATATTATGAAAGGAGGATCTAAAAAAGAGATGAGAAAATTTACTTCCCTTCCTTCATCAGGCCAGGGACTATGGATGTGAGACATTGTCAAATTTAGTAATGGTGTTGGTTAGTTTAGAGGTAGTACATTTTTTTTCTTCATTTCTCTCTTTTTATCTTTGCTATTAGAAATGGCTCTTTTGGGTAGTGGAAGGAAGAGGGATATATTTTGAAATAAGGGTGATATAAAAATAAAACCAGCAGTAAAATATTAATTTGATTTTTAAAATATGAAAAGGCAATTATATGTATTTTGGTTTATCTAGAACTAGAACTAGGAACAATAATAACTTTGTTGTTGTTGTTCAGTCGTTGCAGTCACATCTGACTCTTCATGAGTCATTTGGGGTTTTCTTGGCAAAGATACTAAGTGGTTTGCCATTTCCTTCTCCAGCTCATTTTACAGATGAGGAAACTGAAACAAACAGGGTTAAGTGACTTGCCCAAGGTCCCACAGCCAGTAAGTTTCTGAGGCTGGATTTGAACACAGGTCCTCCTGACTCCAGACCCAACACTCTACCTACTGTGCCACCTAGCTGCCCATAAGAATAAGTAGGTAGCATTTATATAGTACTTCTTTAAGGTTTTCAAGGTGCTTTGCAGATATTATCTCATTTGAGCTTCAGAAGCCTACCTGTGAGGGTAGGTACTATATTATATTCCCCACTTTACAGATGAGGAAAACTGAGGCTGAGTGAAGTGAATTACCTTGCCCAGAGTTGTATATCTGGTAGGTAAGTGTCTGAGGCAAGATTTGAACTCAGGTCTTCCTTGGCTCCAGTTCTAGTGCTTATCATCCATGCTACCAGCTGCCATCTTTAAAAAAGAAATGATTGGGGGTGCAGCTAGGTGATGTAGTTGATAAAGCACTGTGCCTGGATTCAGGAGGAACGCCGAGTTCAAATCTGACCTCAGACCACTTGACACTTACTAGCTGTGTGACCCTGGGCAAGTCACTTAACCCTCGTTTGCCCCTCAAAAAACAAAAAAAGAAATGGTTTAAACTAGATGTCCTCTGAAGTCCCTTTCATTTTAATCTGTTATCCATGATAAGACCCACTTTAACCATCTGCAGTGTCATGATTTCACCTAAGCAACCATGAGCAGCACCTCCTGACACTGGTTTGTTGAGCAGCTGATTCTTGCCTGACCCACTCATTCATTTCTACCAATTTGTGTCTTGTTGTTTGCCGTTTGTTTGTCTTGGCAGACCTGCTAACCAACAGCTGCTCATTTTGGAAGCTGATCTGGAAGGGATTCTAGTGGAATGGGCTATTTGACCTACAAGGACACTTGAAGGTCAATTGAGCTCTAAGCTCAACCTTTTTTACAGTTAAGTCAGGCCCAGAGATGGGAATTGACTTAGCTGAGATCATGCCAAGAGTTAGTGGCCAAGAGAGGATGAAAGCAGACATATCCAGGCTCCCAGGATTCCCAGGCACTCTGTGTATCAGGTCCTTTAGTACAAAACTAAGGAGAAAGTCACAAAAGCCATGTTGTTCACAGCTCACATGAGGTCAATGCACCCCCCACACACAAACACACACAAATGTCTTAGCAAAAAGTATTCTCTAGTATTTCTTTTTTTTTCAATGACAATGAAATCTTATTGGATTCAGGAGGCTTTTTATATCAGCAAGGGAGTCCATGAATGTTAGGGTTGAGGAGCCCTACATTGGAGGCAGAGCCTAAGAACACAAAATCAGAGAAGGAGAGACCTTAGAACATAGATGTGAGAACTTGGAGAGACTTCACAGTAGCTTACGTGTCTATAGCTAAAGGTTTGTATAACAGTTTTATCCTCTTGTAAGATAGGTACTATTACCAGCCTCATTTTACAGATGAGAAAACTGAGTCTTAGGGAGATTAATGATTAGTGTTTGTGGTTGTATAGCTAGTAAGATTTTAACCCAATTTTTCCCAACTCCAAGCCTAGTGCTCAATTTCTTATGTTGCATTGGCTTTCTGAGGACATAGAATGCCAGCTATGTCAGCGATCTTAGAAACCATTGGGTCTGAATTTCATTGTATACAGGAAGAGAGCAAGGCCAAAAGGGTGTGGCAATATGGAATAAATGCTAAACTTAGAATCAGAGGACCTAAGATTGAATTCCAGCTCCACCATTAATTATCTACATAACCTTGGTCAAGTCACTCAAATTCCCTGGGTCTCAGTTTCCTCTTATAAAATCAGGATGCTGGTCCTAGATGGCTACTTGGTCCTTTCTAGCTCTAGCTCTCTGACCTAATGATCCCAGAGAGAGAAACAGATTTGCCCAATCATACATCCAGTCTCCACCTGCCCAGCTTATTGCTCTTTTTTGTTTTTGTTTTTTAATTTTTTTTGTCACAGTTGGTTTAAGTTACTTTTCCAGGGTCACACAGCTATTAAGTATCTAAGATAAGATTTGAAACTCAGGTCCTCCAGACTTCAGGGCTAGCACCTAGCTGTCGTGCTCATTGCTCTTTCAATTATACTGTGCCATTAGACAGGCAATCTCACTTGATGTCAGAAGAATGGTAGAACCACATCCCTCCCTCTCCCCCAATATCAGCAGATGCCTTATGGAAAAGACATGGCAAGAGTCACATCAGATATTCAAGTGTGAATGGACTCTGAGTTACATTCATGGAGGGCACACCCCCATCCATGAGATCACAGATACACCATCAGCAGTGGACTAATATCTCTAGACACAGCTTATTTTAGCATGTGCTCATTTATGATTGGACATGAAAACCCACTGTTTCCTATGTGAAGCAGTGACCCTGCACTGCTGGACTCTAGTCATCACTCTCTACCCTCTCATTCACAAAGGAAGCAACCAGGTCTAAGGGAATTGTTTCCTTTTCTGCATTCATGTATCACATGTGATCATTGTGCAAAGCTTAAGCATCAGAACTTTCTGTTTATTCTTCTCTGCCCTGGGTACCTCCTTGCAGCCTGGAAACTGTGAGGATCAATTGTAATGCTTCTATTTTCAGTCGAAAGAGCGGTCCACTGGCTGTCTGTTGTCTTTCTGACATAGCCTCTTACAGCCAGAGTTGCACATCCATTAATTCATCCTTAATGACATTTTGACATTTCAATCAGTTCATCAGATGTTCCTCTTATGAGACTCCTCTGCCAGTGCCTGTCCAGTCTGCTGGGTTGTTCAAGATGCATAATGCATGAGACAGACAGCTTTTCTGGGTGCCCTCTGACAGGCATCCCGCTTCCATGCTGGTTACACATTCTCAGTAACCCATGGTTGGCTAGTGATTGACACCAGTGCTTTCATGGCATTTGCATCTGGATGTTCCAGCTGTTGTATTTATGGGAGGCCGGTCAGTGAGGAAAACATGAGCCCTGTCACTGATGGGATGTATCTGTGGCTTGGAAATGACTTTTCAAGTGTGCAATTTGAGGCATAGAAAGAAGAATGTTCTCAAACATATCTAAAGACTTTGGGTCCAAAAAATGTCTGCCTCACTTCCTATGGGAATCACAAGACAAGCCCTTGGAAGAGTTTGAGACTGGGCTAATTGGAAGGTAAATGTAGCATCATGGAGAGCACTGGATTTCAAATAGATCAACCTGTATTTGAGATAACAACAACAAAAATATAGCATTTATTAATATTATTATTCATAAATATGGTATTTACAGATATCGAGTTGGCAGAGCACTCTACATATGTTTAACCTCATTTGATTCTCTTAACCATCCTGGGAAGTTAGTGCTATTATGGTCTCCATTTTACAAAAATGTAAAATCAGTGTCCCAACTCTGCATTTGGTAGCTGTTCCTATAATAGGCCTTCTTCTGAGCCGCAGTTTCCTATGATTTTAACAGGGTATAATAATACCAAGCCCACATGATTGTTGTGGGAGAAAGGTCTACTTTTTTAAGTGGTTGAATGCAATTGAAATGGCGGTCATGATTATAATGGTTGGTTTGTAGAGGAAAACAGCTAGCTTTAGAGATGGAGGGTACCTTAGGGATCATTTAGTCGAATCTCATTTTAAAGATGAAGAAACTGAGGCCCAGGAACATTAAGTAATTTGCCTAAAGTCACATAGGTAATAAGTGGCAGATCCTCTGACTCCATATCTACTGCCCTAATTGCTGTACTACACTATCTCTTGTGTGATTGGGTTTGGACAGTGGGAATGAAAGAATCAAAGTGATACTTTTGTGCAACCAGCCTAATGTTTTCATCACTTGCCTTTGCTAATTTCTACTAGAATTAGAAAGGAGGATCAGGAAGACTGTGATAGTGAAAATTCAGAATGGTGTGTGTGTGTGTATGTGTGTGCATATTGTGAAGCCTCATCTACAGTTTGTTATTGTTAAGTTGTTTCAATTGTGTCCAACTCTCTGTGACTCCATTTGGGGTTTTCTTGGTAGAGACACTGGCATACTTTACCATTTCCCTCTCCAGCTCATTTTACAGATAAATAATCTGAGGCAAATGGAGTTAAGTGATTTGCCCAGGTTCACACATCTATTAAAATGGTAAAAAGGGACTTTCTCCAGTCCAGAGTGTTAACAAAAGAAAAAAGAAAAAGGGAGGACTGAAACCTTAGTCTTAGGGGATACCCACAGTTCGGTTTGGAATAATATGGCAAATAAAGAGATGAAAAGCAAAATTTTAAAAATCTCTCATTTAAATTTGGGAATAGGATAATGACCAAGGCACTTAGGGAAATAGAGTAACTCTTTCTAACCCCATAAGTGTTTCTCTGACCTGTTGGAGTCCATCTCATTAAAGTAGGGGGTAAGGTCACTACTGAGAGAGAGAAAGGGAAGAGAGAAGAGATCCAGAACATTGACAATGTGGAGCTTGGCAGGAAGTGTTGAGAGCCAAGTTACATTAGACATCATGAATGTATAATGGGCCAGGGCTGTACAGTTGTGCTTCCTCAAATCACAGCTCAGAAAAAGGATGGGGGAGGAGTGATTCAGGGTCAGGGCTTGGTATGGCAGACATGGCAGAAGGCCAAGGAAGCAACAACATTAGGAGTGGTGGTGAAGCCAGCATTCATTTAGTTGATTCTCAAGTCATGGCTGGGTAGGATGTCTGCGGGATCCAGGAGGAAACCAATTGACTGGGGGAAGTGAGGGGAAGAATTGAAGTCTCAGAGAAAGAAGAGAATAAGCTCATTGCACATGGGAGGGTGGACAATGTGAAGAGGGTGTGGTCTAAGGGAAGCCTGGTTTCAACAGACCTGGGTTTGAGTCCCCGATGTAGCATTTCCTTGAGATGTAACTTTACACAAGTTGCTTAGATTCTCTGATTCTCAATTCCATTATCTATAAAATGAGGATCAAAATATCTGTACTTCTCACCCTTCACAATCTGCTTCTGACCGATCTTTTCAGGCTCATTTGACGGTCCTTTCTTCTCCTGCACTCTACATTTCTGTCCTTCCTGATGTTCCCTCAGTATAAGAACCCATGTCCTACTCTGTGCCTTTGCATAGATAGGTGTATCCCCTGTGCTTGGAACACTTTCCTTTATCACCTTCTCTCCTTTCTCTCATTACTCAAGGGATTCGAGGTTCAGTTCAAATGCTAACTCCTACAAAGAGATTTTTTTTCCTGGTTTCTCCAATTGTTAGTTCTCCCTCCTAAGGTTTTTTGCATTTATTTTGAACATATTTTAATTTGCATACCTATATACATGTTGCCTCCCTCCAGTAGAATGTAAACTCTTCAAAGATTGAAATATTTCATTTTCTAAAACAAAAGAAATATCTTTGTATTCCTAGTGCTTGGCATGATACCTGGCATACATTTGTGTTTGTTGAACTGAATTGAATTGGAATTGATATCTCTGAAGGTTCTGGAAAAGCAATACTAAGACTCTTGTTGCAGATATTTCCAGATGCAAATATTCCAGGTCACAAATTGGTCTCCAGTAGGATTGGACCTGCTTACTTTCTCTTTTTAAAAAACAAATAGTTTTCATCTCATATGCATATTTCCTCCACTAGAATTTAGAATTGGGAATGTATTGTAACAAAGAGACCTGAATATTTTGGTTCAACAGGACCTAGAAGATGCTTGTGAATGAAAAAATTCATATATTTCCATAAATGTCTTTCTTACTACCATATCCTCTATCTCAAGCTGGTCTCTGTTCCTTTCTAGCTTGGTGATTAACTCTCCTTTTTGTTTTTCATTTCATGCCCTTCTTAAATGGTATGAACAGAGCTGGCTTAATTGAAAATTGGCCACATTTTTATTTTTTGTTCCTTTCTCTGTCATCTTATTCCAAACCTAAGTCTGAGGATCCCACAAAACTTATTCATCATCAGTGAATGCCGTGATGAGAGTAGTGGTGATAGATTCCCTTGTATAGCCGCTGTGATTTTATAACATTTTGAATATTACACCCTCTTTGAGCAGAGAGAGTCTAGCAATGTAATTTCAAGTCATCTTTTCTGAGCAGTCTGCCTTCATTTCTTGATACCAGAACATCTAGAGGAAAAGTGAAAAATTCATCCATGCCATTAGACAGATCTCCAACCATCCACCCACTAACTCATCATCATCATCATTCATTTATCAAATGCCCACTCTGAGTTTTGCACCAGGCACATAGCTAGCATATTACACAGCACATAGTAGATACTTAAAATGCTTTTTGAATGAATGAAGTTGAATAACTAGAATACAGACCCAACCCTCACAGAGTTTACAGTCTAGTTGTTCTAGCTTTGAGATATACCTCAAAAATTACCAAAATATTTTGAAGCTACCAGGTGGTCATTGGTTGAGTTCTTGCCTTTTTATCTGGATGTGTCCCAAACATGGCCATGCTATGCCATTATTCCTAGAACTAAGGATGGACTTATTTCTCTAGAAGCCAATGATCTATGTCCCAGACCAAGTTCCTGTTGGAATTCCATAATGCATGGGATAGGTTGGTCAACAGTTCTACCTCTAGGAAAGTCGCTGTCCCTGGTCCCTATTCTTTTCTAGTTTGGTGGTTAACTTCCTTTTATTGACTTTCTTTTTATTTCCTGCTGAGATAACAGAGCAAAGCTGGGGCTGGAACAGTGACTCCATAATATATCTTTTCAAATTCCTGATTAAGAAGGTCACATATACATTTTTAAACACTTTACTTTCTGACAATAAATGAAGAATGAAAGTTTCAAATGCCACGCACAGCAGAGATATGCATTATTCTTTCATACTCCCTCACCCTGCCTTAATGACTCCCTTTGACAAAGAGGCCCATTTCTGGACCAATGTGTCATCTATAAATGGTGATCTCCAAAGCAAAGCCCATCATAGAATAGTACAGATCTCTGATATAGGTGCTGGTATTGGAATAAAGCAGATGACACTGGACTTATAATTGCCAAGACCTGGGTTCAGCCCTTGGCTCTGTGGGTCTCTAAACTCTGTAAGCTTCAGTCTACTTGTATGTAAAATGAAGAGAACAATACCTACACTGTATATCTCATAGAGCTAGGAGAACAAAATGCAAGGATATACATGAAAATGCTGTGTAACTCAAGAGCTACATATGCATGAACTTTTATTACTCCATTCATTCATTCATTCCAGCTCAGCAAACATTTATTAAATGTCTGCTGTGTGCAAGACTGGGCATAAGGGATATGGAAAGCAAATGAAGCAACCCTTATGTCAGAGAGCTTATAGTCTCCTGGGAAAATATTGCAAGTACGTGAGTAAGTAAGTACACTGTAGGATGTGAAAGAGGAAAAGGAGAGATTAGACAAAGTGCACCAGGAATAGTAGAGGAAGAAGGATAAACTAACTGCTGGGGGGGGGGGGGAATTAGGAAAGGCTGCCTGAAGGAGGTGGTACCTAGACTGAGATGGAAAGATAATAAGGAATCTGAAAAGGGGAAATGGAGAGGGAATAGAAGATGGCCTGTTAGAATGCACAGACATAGGAGATGACGTGTTGGGTTTCATGATCAGGTAGTCAGACCAGTTTTGTTGGAATGAAAAGTGAATGGGGTGGGAAAGGGGAGTATAAAAACTGCTGGAAAGGAAAATTAGAGTCAGGTTATAGAGAACCTTCAATGATCAGCTGAAGAATGTATGTTTTAACCCAGAGGCAGGTAGGAGCCATGGAAGGATGTTGAGTGTTCATTAACAAGTGTTTGTTAGGTTCCTGTAGTATGCACGGATGGGCTCTGCTATGGTTAGTGAAGACCTTGTCCCTGTGTGCATGGAACATTCCATCTAGTCAGATAAGACACAAACACAGGGAGCTGTAATACCTAATCTTGCAGGAAAAGTGAAATAAAGGGATACAAAGTAAAAGCTTTTAAGTATTAAGTCAGGCAGACCCATCCAACATTCTACTCCCAAGTGACCTCCTAGCCAAAGCACTTTACTTTGTGCCTAAAGAGGAATCTTCATCCTGTATAGGTAGGAATCAAAGTCAGTTTCTGCTCTTCTCTGATCCAAGTTAATAAAAAATTCTTCTCAAACTGAGATTTACTTAGCAAGCTCCTTTCATGACAACGGGCTGCAGGATTATATGCCAGATTAAATAATAATGATAACCCACATTTGTATAATACTTCAAGTTTTAACAAAATCCCTGTCTCATGAATATTAAGTGGGGTAGGTAGGGCAAGTATTCTTCTCCCCATTTTGCAGATGAAAAACTGAGGCTCAGAGTGGGAAGTGGCCATACACAGAGTTATAGTTAGTAAGACTGACCCACATTATAGCATGAGGAACTGTATAGGATCTCAGAGATCAATTAGTCCGCTTTTACCATTATAATGATGAGGAAACTGAGGCACTAAATAATCAAATGACCATTTGATCACACAAATGGTATATAGCAAAGCCAGGAATCAAGCCCACATCTTCTTGCTCCCACCATTGCACGACACCACCTCAATTCTCCTGACTATATCCATCATTCTTTCCTTTCTAATCTCACTTGAGAAGCTATTAGCGCTCAATACCATAAAGTCCCCTTTCTCTTTGAGAGCGAATAGAACAACAAACATTGTGAAATGGTCAAATGATCCCTTGTTCGGGCCTCCAGTACACATTCCACGGATGATTATTGACATCACAAGATTGAGCAGCCCTGGAGCTCAATGTCTCCTCTCTCAATGTCTCAGTGTCTCCCTGTCTCCTCTGTCCTCATTTTTATTGTTTGCACGAGTCCTGAATGTGAATCCAAGCTCAGACCCCCAAAGAGTTGAATCATAGCTACTTTTCTTTTCACCCTGATTCAGCTGAAGAAAGCTGACCATGGTTTCTCCTCTTTTGAAATTACCTTCAAGGAAACTAGCCAAGAAGCAGAAGGAGACTCAGAGCAGCACCCAGCGGGAGATGGGTCCAGTGGTGACGACCGACAAGACCAGCACCAAGCTGAGTGCCACTCGGAATGAAGAAGGATTTTCCTCCAGCACTCAGGACGTGAATGGATTCAGTAAGTAGAACCTTCCTGTTAGCAATAGCAAAGTCTCTTTCCCATGGGCACCATTATTCCATGCCTAGCAAAGGACGTTCTTGACAAGATCCAGTGTTCTTACTGGTGGTGAGACTGTTGGCGATTTTAAACCTTCCCAACTGAAGTATATTGGGAAGAAACTAGATTGAGAAACCATACCCTTGGGTCTTCTTATTCCTACAAAATAAAAGACTTGTTACATACTTGTCAATTAATGCTTTTCATCAGACTTTGACCTGAATGAAGCAATTATAATAATTGCAATTATTATAAAGCTGCTAGGTGGCACAGTAGAGAGAATACTGAACCTAGAGTCAAGAAGACTCATCTTCATGAGTTCAAATCCAGCCTCAGATATTTATTAGCTCTGTAACCCTGGTCAAGTCACTTAATCCTGTTGGCCTTAGCTTTCTCATCTGTAAAATGAAGTAGAGAAGAAAATGGCAAACTATTCCAGTCAGTATCTCTGCCCAGAAAACCTCAAATGGGTCACAAGAGGGATTGAAATGACACAGCAAAAATAATTATTGTAATAACACCCATTTTAGATCACTTTATCATTTACGAAGCACTTTCCTCATAACCACCCTCTGAGTTAGAAAATGCAGGGATCACAATCCATTTCACAGGGGAGAAAACTAAGGTGCCCAAGGATTAAGTGACAGGCCAAGAGCACACAAATGCAAAGGGGTGTGTAGAATAGTAGATCCACCTGGGTTGATGCTAATAGGTGGAGCAAAGATGTATCTTAGACAGCTGTTTGTGCCCAGGCAGGCTTTTATAAAGTAATGATGACATTTTTCTCAAATTTATTAGCAAAGTAAATTTCTTTCTTTCAATTCAATTCAACAAACATTTGGAAGACAGGTTGACATGTGGTGGAATGGTAGGTAGCATAATGAATAGACCTCTAGACTTGGAGTTAGAAAGATCTGCCTCAGACATTTATAGCTATGTGACCTTGGGTGAGTCACGTGATCTCTCCTGGTCTCAGTTTTCCCATCTACAAAATGGGGCTGATGATAATAATAACCCCTATTTCATAGGGTTGTTAATGAGATGATATATGTAAAGTGATTTGTAACCTTTAAGACTATATAAATGCTAGTTATTATTTCTTTTTTCTTTGTTTTTGGTGAGGTAATTGGGGTTAAGTGACTTGCCCAGAGTCACACAGCTAGTAAGTGTAAAGTGTCTGAGACCGGATTTGAACTCAGGTCCTCCTGACTCTAGGGCCGGTGCTCTATCCACTGCGCCACCTAGCTGCCCCTAGTTATTATTTCTTAAAGACTCTTCTTTGCCAGGCACTGTGCCAGGTGCTATGAATACAAAATAAAAAGCAAATAGTCCCTGCCCTCAGTTGGAGGCTATGGAGTGGCAGGCACCATGTACAGACATAAGTAAATTTAAAATATTTACATGCTAAGTACAAAGTCATATGTGCAATAACAATTAAGAGCATCAGGGAAGACTTCTTGGAGGAGGTGACTCGTGACTAGCACTTTGAAGGGAGCTTGAGGTTTTAGGGTCTTAGAGGTCTGGAGGGAGAACATCCTAAAGGGAAAGGTGGGGGAAGGCCCCACTTTGGCAAAGTTATGGAGTCTGGATGTAGAATGTTGCATCGTGGGCTAAAATGAATTTAAGCATGTGTGAGAGGGAGTGATGTATAATCAGCCTGGAGAGATAGCTAGGAGCCAGATTGTGAAGAGCTTTTAATGCCAATCAGAGGAGTTTGTATTGTGCATTCTGTTTGCATAAACAAACAATCCTTTTCCTGTCCCCACCCCCACCCCTTATGGCTTCTCATTTGTCCTCGTGTCCACGGGGCTCCAGATGTCCAGTCATTAGCTCTCCTCAGTCTGCCCTGTCAAGCCAGTTTGCACTTGTCTGATCTAGTCCTCCCCAAAGGAGCTGTTCTCCTCAAAGTAGCCAGCCGGGCAGTGAGCAGAAGGAGAGAGGAGGACAGCAAATGGGAGAAGAGGGCCCCCCAACAGGATCTTTGTGTTTGGCCAGGGTATAACCAACTTCCATTCCTTGTTCACTGGAGTCTTGACCACTCTTAGCTCCCACTGGCCAGCCTGAGGTTAACAGGGTTCAGGCCTCATTATTCTGCTTATTTGGCCAGAATAATGATAATAATGTCAGCATATATAACACTATTACATTTTCAACTTCCAAAAATTTATAAGAAGATTATTTTATTCAACTTGTATATCATCTATGAGGCGCCATGCTAAGAACCCTGGACCTCAAGTCACAAGGTTTGAGTTTGAATACTGACTGTACCTTACTACCCTGTGTAACCCAAAGCGAGTCATGTAACCTCTATGGACCTCCATTTTCTCATGGGCGGGGGGGGGGGGGGGGGGGGAAGGAGCGGGAAAAAGGTTCCTTCCAGCTTTCAATCTCTTACACTATGACTCTCTCATTTCTTCCAGGAAGCTCTTATACACATTAGGGATCTCTCCCTTCTCTAAAATGCCATGCACACACTTAGCTGATGCTTACAGTTTCTGTCTACCCATCCAACAGATTGTTAACTCCTAGAGGTCAGGAACAGTTTTCATTTTGTCTTTTATATCCAGTGCCTAGAACAGTGTTTGGCATATTGTAGGTGCATGTGTGAATGAATGAAGATTGTTTATTAGGCATTTACTATGTACCAGTCACTCTGCCAAATACTTGGAACAGATAGAAGCAGAGCAGTCCCTGACCCCAAGGAGCTTACGTTCAAATGTAAAGACAACAAACATAGGAGATTAATGGCCCGCCAGAGAAGGGAGCTATGGTCTGGCTAGTGAATAGAATGACAGGGCAATCCACTGATGGACATTTTCCATTGACAATAGAAGTGTTGATTTGCTTGTAGTTTTCAGATCAAGAGGCAGAAAGGTGGAGAGGGGGTGTATTCACAAAATTAGAGTGGAAAATGACTGAATAAAGAGGAGTCTACATGGTCTCAGGAAGGGCCTAGCTGAGTGACTTAATAAGTTCTTGTTAGATTGAATTTCAGTGAATGGAATTAAGTGCGGGAGGTTGTATGGGTGGACTTACAGGCACATAGATTTAGAGTTGGAAGGGACTTGGGAGGCCATCTCTCTGACAAATGAAGAACTAACTTAAGTGACTTGGTCAAGCCCATACAGATACCTTCAGCAGCTAGATAGGAGGGGATTGGGAAGAATGGAGAGAAGACAAAAAATTAGGGAGCTATGTAAAGGGAATAGAAAGAAGGGTTGGACTAGCAATGACTTCCATGACCCAGACAATCTGTATGAGCTGTTTATTTGCTTTGGTCATTTATTTGGACAAGCCATTAAATCACTCTGAGCTTCAGTTGTCTCATATATAAAATAGTCCTTCCCTGGTCAATCTAAATGTTTGGGGAAGGTGAGGAGAGGTATATCACATGAGAGCAAGGGTATGAAAGCAATTTGGCAAGCTGCTATCCTTTCCTCTAAGAACTGCATGGCCAAGGGCTGAACTTAGATGCAGGAGGAATTTTTTAATATATTTGGTAAATGCCCATGGAGGACTTTGGTTGTAATCAATCTCTGGTTATTTTTTTAAAGCCATAAAATGTGATCTTGGAATTTCAGATGTCTTTCTCCCAATTTAACAGCTAGGCATTGAACCCAAAAGAGGGGAGAAAAAGATTAAGCCTCCCTTCCCACAGGATCTTTAAGTACTTGACTCAAAAATTTTCTTGTTCTTAAGAGACTCTCTGAAGTCTAGGATCTTAAAGTTTAAAAAATATATTGTGGGGGCAGCTAGATGGCGCAGTGGTTAAAGCACCGGCCCTGGATTCAGGAGTACCTGGGTTCAAGTCCGGCCTCAGACACTTGACACTTACTAGCTGTGTGACCCTGGGCAAGTCACTTGACCCCAATTGCCTCACTAAAAAAAATATATATATATACTGTGCCCTGTTCTAGAGAACAAAATGTACTTATTAAGTATTTAGTAAACACCTGTTATGCACTAGGCACTATCCTGAGCCTTGAGGATGCAGGGACAAAAAAAAAAACTGTCCCTACCATTAAGAGACACTCCCCCAACCCCCACCCCAAGACCAGGATAAGCCTGAATATGTTACCAAAAAAGCAATGTGGGAGAAAAAGATGAAAAAAAAAATTCTATCCAATTGAATTAAGTGTCTGAAGGAGCCAGAGTCAACCTACCCAAGTGAAAAATTATCTTGATTCAATTTACTGGCAATGGTTGGGGAAAAGTTTTAAATCCAGTGGCTGATTTGGTGTAATCATTAAGACACTCCATATGCATTTGAATCAAGCAAAGTTTCTAGATTCTGTCAGAATATTTGGTGCTGCCTCATCAGACATAGCACAGAAAAGATATGGGTTTTTTTTTTCTGTTAACCCTGGAATGCATCAGATGCCTCTTAGCATGCCCCGTGAAATCATTTTGATGAATGTTTATAAAAACTTAAGCAATGCTTGCTCTTGAAATGTAGAAATTGCTTCTGAAATTACCTTGATGTATATCAAATTGAATCTATTTTTATGGTATTAGGGAAGAGTGTCTGATTTCAGTACTGGTGGCTTTTGGAAGCACGGAGATCTCTTGTAACGGTGAGAAAAGTCAGATTACTCTGCAAACTGAATAATTGTCACTCCGGAAAAGATTAGAGGAGAACATACCCTGAGAACTTATTTCATTATTTCCTGTGCTGTCCCTAGTCTAATTGAAATTCTGCTTTTTACTGTGGGGGGCTTGCTTTTGGCATTATTTCTGTGAAGAAAATCCTAAGAATTTCAATAGCCTCAATTCCATCACAGCACTGGAAAGCCCAGAAGTCATCACAGGGGTCCCCAATGGCTCCACTGCTTGTTGCTCCTGGTTGGGATGTTGTCCTGCACCAGGCCACAGTTTCAGAATTTTTCAGATGCCCAAGTCAAACATTTATTTGTTTCAGGGACCAACAATTGGGTATTGGCTTTTATTGAACAAAATAATTGTTTTTAATCATCATCTACATTTGCTTTTATTACTCTGCTGTAATTTCATCATAAAATCATGTTTGTAGAACCAGAAGGGACCTCAGAGGCCATCTAGCCTAACTCCATCATTTGGTAGATGAGGAAACTGGGGTCTAGAAGGGCCCAGTGACCTGCTCAGGACCACACAGGGAATAAGTAGCAGAGCCAGGTCCAGAACACTCCAAATGCAATGTTCTTTTCCAATTTTCCATGGGGTCCAGAGATGGAGCATTGTGTGAGAGAGAAAGCAGGGAGGCTAGTATTACTGGATCTCATGTGTATACATGTGTGTGTGTAGAGACAGACAGAGACAGAGACAGAGAGAGAGAGAGAGAGAGAGAGAGAGATTCTTGCACTGGTGAAAGGAGTTTCTAATCCATATGAAATCATAGATCATTCGAGCATATGTATAAAAAACAGCTTCTTTGTGTCTTGCATACCGAGTATCATTTCCTCCTTGTTTATTTTCTATCCAAAGAAAAATACTTCAAAGCAAATCTTCGTTGAATCCCAATTACTTGGGTACTGATGCTTGGTTTGGGGGAATATTTGCTTTACCTCCCTCTCTGGAACAATATTTGATTCCCCTGAGGTTTCCGGTGGAGTCATAGGACCATATATTTAAAGCTGGAAGGGGCCTTAGAGGCTATCCAAGTCCTACTCTCTCATTTTACAAATGAGGAAGCTGAGATATAGAGAGAAAATAGGCAACTGCTCAAGGCCACATAAGCAGAAAGTGACGGAGCCAGTATTTGGGCCGAGGTCTCCTAGCTCCTCATTCACTTCCCTTTCTAATACATTATGACACCTTAGGCAGAGATGGAGATAGACAGAGGAGGAGACCATTACATGGCATGAAGAATGATGCAGGCAAATATGTAGAAGAATACAGCAAAATACTGAAAATGATAAGCAGTTTGGTAGGGCTGAAATGGAGTGTGTGCATTTCTTATTCCAGCACACGACTCTCTGTTGGGGCAGCAGAAATAACACTAGATTTGGAATCAATCAGAATATCACATTCTATTTCTGCCACTTAGCTAACTAAATTAGGAGATTTTAACCTTTTTTGTGTCATGCATCTTTTTTAGCAGTCTGGTGTAGCTTCAGAACCAACCCATTCTTCAAATGATGTTTTTCAATATGAAAGATAAAATATGTAGGATTGCAAAGAAAGACAATTATTTTGAAATGTAGTTTTCATTTTTTTTAAAGCTCACAGACCTCAAATTAAGGACCCTGCACTAGATGGTCCATTGGTATATTTTGACATTCTCTAAGCCTCAGTTTCTTATCTGTAAATTAGGCCAATAAGATTTGCATTGTTTATTTCACAGGGTAAGCAAGAGAAAAATGTGTGCATATTGTTAACTTTAACTTTATTTTTCAACTTTCAATGACCCAAGAGTTGCTGTGGCTAGAAAAAAAAAATCTATCAACCAGCCACCAGTCAGCCAGCAAGCTTTTATTAAGTGCTTTAGTATATTCTAGGCACTAGGGTAACTTTATCAGGCCTTTAGGAAGATGACTTAGGTAGCTGATGGGAGGATGGACCAAAAAAGGGCAAGACTTGCAACAGAGAGACCAATTTGGAGGATGTTAGAAAAGTCAAGGCAAGGTTGTAAGGGTCTAAGCTAAGGTGGTAGTTGTGTGAATGGAGAGGAGATGATATCAAATCTTGTGGAAGTAAAAATGACAAGATTTGGCAACTGATGCATTAGTCTCTTGAAACTTAGCTAGGCTGGTTCTCATGTGACCCACACCCAGTCCATTACCAAACCCATACAGAAAGCCTTTTTTCAAATGCATATGACCTGCAAGAGCTTGGGCTCTGCTAGGGAAACCTTCAAGAACCCAAGACCATCTTTATTCTATGAGGAGGCATTAGAGTGGGCCTTTTGTGAAGGAAAAATGTCAAAGCACTCTCCCAGTAGAAGCCATCATTATTAGAAAAGGGCGCTTTTTCAGGAATCTTAGAGACCAGTAGAAATCCTTGTCAGAAGAATTTCACAGAGCAGTATGCGGTGTGAATAAGCAAGCAGAATTTTATCCCTGATTATTTTGGGGGTAGGGGGTATGTTATATAATTAAAGAGGTCAAACCATAAGAAAAAAATGTACTGAGACATTTCCATAGTGGGAGACAGATATGATTTTTAAAAAATAATGAATCCAATTCAGCCCAAATGTAAAGCTATTTCACAGAAATACACAAGGCTTTTGATGGAACTTCCTTAACTTTATTAGCCTTTAGCATTCATCCAGTGCAACATAATAAGGCATGGGCTTGTGGTTAATCAATATAGAGAACTCCCTGAGGAGGAAAGCCCCTCTACAGTCACAATTCAGCACCTTGTTTACAATTGATTGTCTTAGATAATTTCCTGGAGTGCTGAGAAATTAAATGATTTGCCCAGGGACACAGAACATATGTCAAGAAGTCAGATGCAACCAGGTTGTCCCAGCTCTCAGACCAGCCCCATCTCCACTGTGCCATGTGACTCACTGAAGTGATCATAAAAACATGCTCCTGAGAAGATCCAGGCCCATTCTGGGCCTCAGAAGTACTTATCATGCTGATGTAACTTTAAGAAGACTCCAAGAATATCCCAAGAGATTGGGGATAATGAAAACTTCACAAGATGGGAGGGCCCTAGACAAAGCTTTTTCCCCAAAGGATTTTCCATTTGTAGACTCCTTTAAAAGTCAGGTTTACTGCTGAGAATCAAAAGGCATGTAGAAATGTAAATAAATCTGTCAATGTAATAGGCACCAGGTTGCCACTAGGATCATAACCCCTAGAGCTGGAAAGGACCTCAGAGACCATCTGATCCAACTCTCGGTGGTAGGATCTAAACCAAGTGACTCTAGAGCTAGTGGTCTTTCCATTGTCCCATGATGTTTCAGGTCTGTATACTACAAGTGCTGCCTTACATTTAGCCTAAATGTAGAACAATACAAAAGTTGGAGTGGGAGAAATTTCCAAGGGAACATGTTAAAGTTTCACTTTATATATGGAAGACCTACAGATAAAACCAACTAAGCATGAATAACCCCACATGCAGATAAGAATGGGAGAGCCACAGAAGGCTAACACCAGAATGTCCCTGAAAAATAATCCGTTCCAGCATTTGATTTTACAGGTTGGAAAACTGAGGCCCCAAAATGGGGAACAATTTCTTCAGGGTCATGCAAAAAGGAGAGGAGGGGTGTGGATTACTGACCAGCTAAAATCTTTACATGAATATTTATATTGATGTTCAAAACAAACAACCATGTCTTACTGGTATATAAATGAAACATGAAATAGGAAAAGAAAATATTTGTTCTTAAAGAACTTATAAAATAAATATTTTAAGGAATGTATGAAAAACTTAAATCAAGATCATAAGTGCTTAGATCATATTTCTGGACCAGCTTCCCCTGCCTCTTTTTGGTTCTAGTTATACATTAGTTCAGAGGAGCTTTCCCATGTTCCTCTGATTCTTTTTCTCCACTTTTATTTTTTATTCTGAACTTAATGAACACCAAAAAGATAGCATTTCTGTATACAAACTAGAACACCAAAAAGAATTTTATATGAAGCTATGAATCTTTTCCATGGCATTTGCTTTTTTTATATAAGCATATAATATGTTCTACCCTTTACTTTCCACACCATCCTGATTTTCCATCCTTCCTATGGAACTTCTTTCCATACATTTGTGGGGGGCAGCTAGGTGGCACAGTGGATAGAGCACTGGCCCTGGATTCAGGAGGACCTGAGTTCAAATCCGGTTTCAGACACTTGACACTTACTAGCTGTGTGAGCCTGGGCAAGTCACTTAACCCTCATTGCCCTGCAAAAAAAAAAAAAAAGAAGAAGAAGAAGCAGCATTTTATATCAGGCACTATGCTAAACATTAGAGATACAAAGAAAGGCAAAAACATGGTTCTTTCAAGGAGCTCACACCCTAATGAGGAAGATGACATGTAAACAACTATATACGTACAAGATGTATACAGTCTAAATTGGAGATAATCTCAGAGGGAAGACATTATTAGCCAAGAAAGCCCAAGGAAGGCTCCTTGCAGAAGTTTAGATTTTATCAGATACTTGAAAGAAGCCAGGGATCCAGGAGGAGGAAATGAGGAGGGAGAGCATTCCAGACATAAGAGACAGCCAGTGAAAAGGCATGGAGACCAGCGACAAAGCATTCTGTACAAGGAGGTATTACTGGATCACAGAGTACACGGAGAGCAATAAAGTATAAGAGGACTGGAAAGATGTTCAAAAAGAGAACATGCTGGGGCAGCTAGGTGGTGCAGTGGATAGAGCACCGGCCCTGGAGTCAGGAGTACCTGAGTTCAAATCCGGCCTCAAACACTTAACACTTACTAGCTGTGTGACCCTGGGAAAGTCACTTAACCCCAATCGCCTCACTTAAAAAAACAAAACAAAACAAAAAAACAAACAACAACCAAAAAAAAAACAGGCTGTAATGAGTTTTAAAACCAGAGTTTCATTTTTGATCCTGGAGGTAATAGAGAGCCAGCCTCTGGAGTTTTTGAGTAGGGGAATGACATAGTCAGACCTATATTTTAGGAAGATCACCATGGCAGCTAAGTGGAGGATGGACTAGAGTGGAGAAAAACCTAAATCAAGGAGATCAAGCAGAAGGCTATTGACCTTTAAAAATGGTTTCAGTGGCTCTCAACATTTTTCTCTCTCTCTTTTTTTTTTTTTTGCATTATGATCGATATCTCCCTCTCCTTTGAATTCTTTTTTTTTTTTTCAGGGTAATGAGGGTTAAGTGACTTGCCATGGGTCACACAGCTAGTTAAGTGTCAAGTGTCTGAGGCCGGATTTGAACTCAGGGAGTCCTAAATCCAGGGCCAGTGCTTTATCCAGTGCGCCATCTAGCTGCCCCTCTCCTTTGAATTCTAATACTTCTCAGTGTCTCATGGATTCACTGATTTCTGTTGGATCTCTTCTAATTTTGAAGGAATCTATTACTTGGATAAGGTTTGCCACCTTCTGTTCTAAGCCAGGTTTTTCCTCCAAAGCTTTTATTTCATTTTTTATGTCTTGCTTCATTTCTCTTAGGTAGCCCTGTCCTTGTGGAAAAATCTTTATTTTTTTCCTTTGAGTCTTTTTGAAGTTGTTATTCTTTTCTTTTAAGTTGGGTTTTGAACTGTCTCAATCTCTTATAAATCTTTATTGTAGTCTGTTTTCATCTTGTGCTCACTCATCTCTCTAGCCTTGTTTCCTCAAATGAACCTTTGTACCAGGGCTAGGAGCCACCTATTGCTGTGATTTTTGCTGGAGGGAGAGGGGTGAGGGGGCAGTTAACCCTGTTTGATCTAGACCTAGTTCACCTTGGTTCCTGTGCTGCCTCCTAGGGTTATCCCACCTCTTCCATGTGAATCTTTGAGTGTCTTAGAGGGCTAGTGAACTTGGAACCTTTGCAACTGGGGTATCCTGGTCTGAGTACTTCCATGCTTGGACTGATCAGTGCCTTTCTTGTTGTTTCCAAGATTTCTACTGTGGGTTACCAACTACCCTGGGACTTCATCATGGGAGCCCTCCATTCTTGCTTCATCCATATGTCCTTTCAAGCCCCTGATGTTCTCCAGTTTCACTGGAAAGCTATCCTTTTGTTTACCACGACTCATTCTGGCTTTTGCGGCTTCCTCCTTTCCTATTGGCTATGGGCTTTTGGCTGCCTTTTTATGCAGTTTTAATGTAGGAGAAACTAAAGTGGTTTGTTTTGTTTTTTTCATTTAATTTCTTAATTGTTATTCCATCTGGTATGATTTTTTAGGTTTTTTCAAGGGTTAGTATTTCAGAAGCTTCATTCAGGTAGCCATTCTGACCAGAAATCCTTCCTCTGAATTCTTTACATTCATCATTTCTTGTGGCATTATAATCTTCCATTATATTCATGTACTAGAACTTATTTGGCCATTCCCCAGTCAATAAGAAGTCACTTTGCTTATAGTTCTTTGCCACCATAAAAAATGATACTAAGGGGGCAGCTAGGTGACACAGTGGATAGAGCACCAGCCCTGGAGTCAGGAGGACCTGAGTTCAAATCCAGCCTCAGACATTAAACACTTACTAACTGTGTGACTCTGGGCAAGTCACTTAACCCCAATTGCCTCACCAAAAAAAAATGATACTAAGAATATTTTGTTCTTTGATTATATGCTTAACAGAGGGATCTCTGGATCAAAGGGTATGAGCATTTTAGTGACTTTTTAAGCATAATTTCAAATCGCTTTCTAAAATGATCAAACCAATTCACAGCTCTGCTAATAGGTATTAGTATACCTTTTTCTCACAACTATTCCAGTGTTGACTATTCTTTTCTTTTGTCACTTTTGTCAATTTTCTAAGTGTAGGGTAAATCCTTAGAATTGTTTTGATTTGTATTTCTCTTATCATTAGTTATTTAGATAAGTTTTTTATATAATTAAGATTCTTTTTGAGAAGTGTTTGTTAATATCTTTTTTTTTTACCATTTATCCTTTGGGAATAGTCATTGGCCATATATATTTTTTTTCTTAGTTCCCTATATATCTTGGATATCAGAATCTTATCAGGTTTGTATCTTATACAAAGATCTTTCCCCCTTGGATAATTTCTCTTCTAATCTTAGTGACATTCATTTTATAAGAGCAAAATCTTTTCAATTCCTTAAAAAGCTCTAGTTTGTCCTTTTTTGATTGCCTCTAAAACTCCTAATACTGTGAAAGGTAATCAAGCTGATGCTCTTTTATTTGTTTTTATGTTGTGACCTCTAAGTTAAAGTTGTGTATACATTTTGAGTTTATTGTGGTATTTGGTATAAACTGTTCATCTAAACCTAATTTCTGCCAACCTGCTTGCCAGTTTTTCAAGCAAATGTTGTAAAAATAAGGACTTCTTCCCCGTGTAATTTATATTTGTAGATTTATTGAACAGTGTTATTGAGTTAAATTGTTTTTGATTCTTCCATGTCTGCTTTGTTCTACTTATTTACTTTCCTATCTTACTCGATAGTTTTAATGATTACTTTTTCACAGTATAATTTAAGGTCTGTAATTGCTATTCCTCTTATGTTTCTACTTTTTTCATTATTTCCTCTGAGAATCTAGATTTTTTTGTTCTTCTGAATGGTTATTGTTGTGTCTAATTCTATTAAATATCCATTTGATAGTTTTATTGATATAGCACTAAATATGTAACTTTTGATACATTTCCATTGTCCAAAGAGCCCTAAGAAGTACCCATAGAGAGCTCTGTAAGAACTCATACCTCATCTCAGCTTTTATTGGAGAAAGAAGCATTCTGGTTAAGATAACTTTCCAGGTAACTAAGAGTAAAAGAGCCACTTATTAAGTACCTGCTATGTGTAAAATAGGATGAATAAGAGCACCACTTCTCATTAGTCATTAGTGAGGCTTAGGGAAGATCCTGTTTGTAAAGCATCTTGCAAACCTACCTGAATGTGAGCTATTGTTATCATTAGCTTCTCCAAGTTGTGTACATTTTTTTCAGAGGAACCACATTCTCCAATCAGAGGTCTTTCAGTTCCTGTTTCATTTCAGATGAAATTAGCATTGTCTCCGATGACTTTAGCACAGTCATCCTATTCCCAAAACTCACATGGTTAAGAAAAGCATAAAACTACTTTAGTTCAGGAGGAATGATAGGGCCACAGATAGGACCCTAGCAAGAGATGAGGCATTTGAAAAGCACTTGTTGAAGGAATCAAGTATAAAGGAGTAAGATATCAAGTTGCCTGTGGCCCTTTTAATTAGCAGAAGAAACTTCAGATAAAAATTGTAGTTTCAGTAGTTTGAAAGTATAGAGATAAATAGCAGTTTCAGAATTCCTGGGAAGTAGGACGTATGTACACTAAGCATAGTTTTTGGTTCATTTTATTTCACACACACATACACACACACACACACACACACACACACACACACAGAAATAATAAAGATACGTTTTGTATTTGTCATGGGCAAGACTGGCCTGCTGAGCATAGGTTTTCCCACCTCTGTTTATGTCCCTCAATGGCTGTCATTAAGCTATGTTCAATCTTTTGAAGTGACTTCTGAAGCTTTGCTGTTGTCTGAAATCTTCACAGAGTTTTCTTATGCAAGTCAAGGGAATGTTAAGTTTGCTTGGCCTTCCTGAGGACTCGGGGGTGGAAGGAGGGTCAGGCTGAATTGCTTAAGGTATCGGGATATCATAGGAACACAAATTTAGAACTGGAAGGACATGAAAGGTTATCTAATTTAATTCCTTCACTTTCAAGATGAGGAAACAGTCCTAAGGACTAAAAATTTGGAGCTTACATTCTAGTGGGTGGGAACATGTTCACCGACAAATAAATACAGGACAAAACACCATAAATACATATTTACTTGCTCTTGCGGCACTAATAATCAAAGTGATCTGGACAGTGTCCTTGTAGGAGCTAGACTTCAGCTGAGTCTTGAAGGGAGCTAGGGATAGAGACTATGAAAGGCTTTAAATGCTAAACAAAGTTTGTATTTTATCTTACAGGAAGTGGAGAGCCCTTGAGGCTTCTTGAGCAGAAGAGTGATATGTTCACATCTTCCCTTTAAAAGTATCAATTGGTGGCCTCATGGAGGATTGATTGGAAAGGGTGAGAGGTTATATGTGAGATCAGTTAGAAAGTTTTTTGTAATAATACATGTGAAGGATGTTGAAGAACTGAACTAGGTTAGCTGCATAAGTAAAGAAAAAGGGAAAGATGGTAGAGTTGTTGAAGAGGTAAGATCAAAAAAACTTGGAAAGTAAGTGAATGTGGAGAGCATGAGGAAGAGTGAAAGGTCAAGGGCAACTGTTAGATTACAAACCTTGGTGGTAAGAATTATGCTACCCTAAACAGAAATGTGAAGTTAGGAGGAAAGGTAGATTTAAAGGGAAAGATAATGAATTCTGTTTGGGTCATATTTAGTTTGAGATGCCTACCAAGATGATGTTTAGGAGGAAATTGGAGGTATTGGATTAGTGTTCCAAAGAGAAAGGAGGTCTGGATATGTAGATTTGTGAGTCATGGGCATAGAAATGAAAGCTAACTGTATGGGAGCTGATGAGATCACTGACAAAGTGTGTTGAGAGAAAAGAGGCAGCCCACTTCACTTCTAGATACCTCTAATTGTTAGGAAGTGTTTCATCACACCAAGCCAAAATTCAGTTCTTTGCAACTTATACATCCTGCTTTTTATAATACCCTCTGGGGTTGACCAAAACAAGGCTAATCCTTATTCTCCATAACAGTCCTTCAAATACTTGAGAATAGCCATCATGTGTCTGCTCAACTCCAGACTAAGCATCACTATTTCTTTCAACTGATTCCTAAAAGCCTTGAACTAGAAATTCTTCATACCCCTGGTTTGCTTTCCCTAAACACTGCCCAGCTTATCGATGTCCTTCTTAAAATGCGGTGCTCATGGGGGCAGCTACGTGGCGTAGTGGATAAAGCACTTGCCCTGGATTCAGGAGTACCTGAGTTCAAATCCGGCCTCAGACACTTGACACTTACTAGCTGTGTGACCCTGGGCAAGTCACTTAACCCCCATTGCCCCGCAAAAAAAAAAAAAATGTGGTGCTCAAAACTAAACATAGACACTGCACCTGTCAATCAAGGAATGATCCTTTACTATTCCTTCTCAATCAGTCCCCATATTCAGTCAGTTGTCATCTTATTGATTCTAACTCCAACATAGCTCTCCCCCTCTCTCCACTCACACCACAACCACCTTAGTCTAGACCCTAATATTGGGTAGAAACTTTTCTATTTGCTATTTAAGGCCCTTCATATTGTGTTCTTAGCCTGTCTTTCCAGGCTAATTATACATTATTCCCCCATCAAACACTTTGCATTGCAAAAGAATTGGCCTATTTGCTGGTCCCTAAATGTGACATACAAACTTCAGTTTCTGCCTAACCTGGAATGTACTCCTTCCTTAGGTCTACCTCAGTTCAAATGCCATCTCATTCAAGAGGCCTCTCCTGATTCCTCCAGTTGTTTGTGCCTCCCAATTACTTTTTATTTTTTGTATACATTTTTATGTACTTATATATCAACATGTTTTTACTACTACTACTACCACTGCCAGCAGGAGCATTCCTTTATCACTAGTAACCCTAGCACCTAACTCTAGGACAAGAATTCCATTTCTTCTTTTATTCCTAGAGCCTATCACAGGGTCTGGCACATAGTTGACACTTAAGAAATGTTTTTGAATGATTGACTGACTGATTTGTTGGTGTGGTCTGACCTCCTCAGGCTGGGCACTGTCCCTTTCTTAGGCCAGTCTAAGATTGTATTAGTTTTCTCATGTTCGGATTATATTGTTGCCTTTTTTAATTTAATTTTTTTTTGGCGGGGCAATAGAGGTTAAGTGACTTGCCCAGGGTCACACAGCTAGTAAGTGTCAAGTGTCTGAGGCCGGATTTGAACTCAGGTACTCCTGAATCCAGGGCTGGTGCTTTATCCACTACGCCACCTAGTTGCCCCATATTGTTGCCTTTTAATGAGCTTGTTATCCATGAAAATCCCCAGATCTGTTCATATGAACTTCTAGTTAGACATTTCTCCTCAGTCTTGTAGAATTGATTTTTGAACCCAAGACTTTGTTTCCCTATTAAATGTCATCTTATTAGATTCAGCTCAGTGTGCTATCCCAGAAGTGCCGAATGCAGCCCACAACACCCCAGGGTATAGCCTGAACCAGATCAAAATGTAATTGGGAAATATTTATCAAAACAAACAAAAATGCAATGAAGATAGATAATATTACATCTTTAAACTAAGTAAATATGCAGTCATAATGTATCTTTGTATGAGGATTAGTGGCCCCAATTTCTATTTAAGTTTTATACCATCAAGTTTGACACCACCATTCTAGCCTGTCATGATCTCAATAAATTGTGACTCTGTCATTCAACATCTTAGCTATATGACACTACTTTGTGCCATCCCCACATTTGATAAACATATTATTTTTTAATTGGTCCAAGTTATTGGCATTTTACATAGCACAAGGCTAAGAAGGGATTATTGGGATCCCCCACTGCAGACTTCCTTCCCATTTGGTATAAAACCATATGTGCAATATTGCTCTTTGCATCTGACCATTCAGTCTTCTGAATCAACCTAATTGTCTAGTCTTATAGACCAGATTTCTCCATTTCCACCCAAGGATTGCATGAAAAGGATTTATCAAATCCTTTATTAAAATATAGATAAACTGTTTTTACATTATTTCTTTGATATACTAGGTTAGTAACTGTTTAAAAAATTGAAATGAGGTAAGTTTAGAATGTTCTGTTTTGAAGTCATGTTACATTTGTGATGACCAATTCTTTTTCAGAATGTATGCTATCTCCCAGAATTTTGTCAGAAAATAAAGTAAGCTCACTGATCTATACTACTTAGTCTCATTCTTTTCCTTTTCTTTTAGAAATTAAAATGGCATTTTCCCTTCTTTAATTCTGGGGTTTGGAACTGTTTAGTTCTTTCAGTTGTGTCTCACTCTTCATGATCTTGTTTTGGTTTTCTTGGCAAAGATTCTGGAGTGGTTAGTGTTCTTCTCTAGCTCATTTTACAGATGAGGAAACTGAGGCAAACAGAGTTAAGTGACTTTTCCAGGGTCACAGAGATAGTACCTCTCCAGTTCTCAAAACTATATTCCAGAGATGTCAAAGATAATAACTCAACAGTAACATTTGTCAGTTCTTTTAGAAATAAGAGGCTCATCACTTACTGGCATTTCTGTACTGAGTTACACTGTATCTCAGACAAAAGATTTATATTCCATTGGTAGACCCCAAAACAAAGCTTCTTGACAGTAGCAATTGTTTAATTGTTTTCTATGCTCCTTACCACATTGACTAGTGTATAGTAGTTGCTTAATAAATGCTTTTTGATTGATTGATTTCTAGCTTGATAGGATCAGTCAGAACCTACATGCCATTGTCAATGCCTCTGTGCTGAATGATAAAACATCAGAGGAAGAAACCAGTGGTAGACTATGATACTCTATACACTGAGGACAAGAAAGGAAATGGTCTTGACTGGCAATATGAGCAGTTTAGATCAAATAAGCCATGAGAATAATGGTCCCTAGATAGCCTAGACATGTGCAAGGTCCCCAAGTGGGTAAACTTGTAAGTGAAAATCAGAGAAAGAAAACACTTGGTTAAATTATGGAATTCCATCAGATCCTAACTATCATGTGGTAGAAAGAGAACAAGACATATGCCCCAAGCATTTGAGCTCAAATCTTGATTCTTCTTCTTTGCCACCTGTGTAATATTAAGCAATTGACTTCTTTCTGGACCTCAGTTTCTTTTCTACAAAATGTGAGGACTTGATTACAATTCTAAATCTGATAGTCCCATGCTGGCCACATCTGCTTTCCCTCTGCCCCTGGCCTACCATACTCTCTGATAGTCATAATTATCCAAGAGGAATGAAGGAGAAAGTATCTTTTCAATGTACAGCTCTGGATCTAATGCTGTTGTGTCCTTCTGTGAGAATAAGAAGAATAAATCAGTGTTCTGTTATAATAACCTTCCCAGAAGCCTGGCATGGAATTCTAGGATTTAAATAATATATTGGAGTTCCTGGAATAGAATGATATAAAATTATATAATATCACATTTCTGTAATGCTTTGTGATTGACAAAACATTTTACTCCCAATATTCCTGTGAGGTGGGTAGTTACAAATATTGTTATCCACATTTTCCAAATGAGAAATATAAAGATCAAAGAGATGAAATGACTTTCAGAACTGGAAGGTTCTTGAGAAATCATCTCCATGTCTTTGATTTCACAGATGGGTGAAACTAAGGATGATCATAATTAGATTAATTTTTATCCAAAGTGGTAATATAGGTAGTAAGCAGAAGAAGCAGTACTAGGACCTTCACCTCCTGACTGCTAGGTCAGTGGTCCCAGACATCACACTGCCTCTGGCCTCCATTCATATAAAGTGGCTAGGGAAGACTTTTTCCTATACAGGTAATCTCAGGACCATGTTTCCTCTTCCAAGGAGATAAGCTCACTCCCCCAAGAGAAGCCAAAGCAATTCTGGCTTCTGACCTAAATCTGAGGAATGCTGATTTTTGAGTGGATGAAAGAATAAATTCTTGTGCATTTAAAATATTTAATGGAAACAACAAAACAATTTAGGGATCTGACTTCAGTGCTAGGCTTCATAGGTATGCCTAGAGTGATATAAAATGAAATTTTAAAAACAAAATCAGAAAGAGTTTCATCTGCTTTTCCATCTAGCACACAACCTTAAAGCTCATATATATTGGTTACCATCTGTTAGAAATACAGTTCATCATGGTGAAAGCTGGTTAAAAGCTATAAGTCATTATTTCAGTTGAGAAGTGGTTTGTTGACAGGAAAGACACAGGACTATAAGTTTGGTCCTCAGATACCCCTCCCCTTCCCTACTTCAATCCTTTTTAAAAGCATTTACTCTAGCACTTGTTATTCAAACTATACTGAGGCAATACTCTGGGCTTGGCATGTCCTGGAAATGAATGAGCATATACTTACCAGGAGGAATATGAACCAAAGCTAGCATTGTCTACTCCTCCCCACTCCACAAGTAAATAACAGATATGTGGATCTGGGACTTAGGCGACTAATTGTGTAATCAATGCAGATGTTTCAACCACTAAACTTATAAGGATTTCCACTGCCCCAACATAGGTAGGGAAGGACTGTGTTAACAAGGATGGGAAGGAAAAGAGAGAGGAATCTCTTCCACTGAACTAGGATTTTCTACTTCAAGGACCAAGTGAAGAGCAAACATATAACCCTCTGAATCAATTCTAAACCAATCCAGAAGATATGGCTCTGCTTTTGAACATGGATAACAAAGTTTTCTGGTTGGATGAAGAAGATCCCTCAGGCCTGATAGAACTGGTCCTTTTTATTTGGGGGGGGGGCAATGAGTGTTAAGTGACTTGCCCAGGGTCACACAGCTAGTAAGTGTCAAGTGTTTGAGGTCGGATTTGAATTCAGGTCCTCCTGAATCCAGGGCAAGTGCTTTATCCACTACATCACCTTGCTGCTCCCCCCCACACCTTTTTTTTTTAGAACTGGGCTTTCTGGGGCAGCTAGGTGGTGCAGTGGGTAGAGCACAGGCCCTAGAGTCAGAAGTACCTGAATTCAAATCCGGCCTCAGACACTTAACACTTACTAGCTATGTGACCCTGGGCAAGTCACTTAACCCCAATTGCCTCACTAAAAAAAAAAAAAAAAAAAGAACTGGGCTTTCTAATGAAGCAGAATGGTGCAAAGAAGGGGTAGATTTGCATTCAGAGGGCCTTCATTTAATTTCTCTGTAAATGCATTTTTCTAGGACTTGCTATTTAAAATAAGACTGAGACAGTGTACCTATCACAATATCCCTGTGACCTTGGGAAAAATACTTTGCCTCTCTGGGTCATGGTTTCCTTATCTATAAAATAAGATGGTTAATGATAAATTCAAAGACTCTGGCTTCTGGGATAATAACTCACTATTTTGTTGTTTTTTGGTTTTTTGGTTTTTTCTTTAGTGAGGCAGTTGGGGTTAAGTGACTTGCCCAGGGTCACACAGCTAGTAAGTGTTAAGTGTCTGAGGCTGGATTTGAACTCAGGTACTCCTGACTCCAGGGCCCATGCTCTATCCACTGTGCCACCTAGCTGCCCCAATAACTCACTATTTTGACAAAAATGGTAGGGGAAACTGGAGAATAGTATAGCAGAAAATTAGCATACACCAGCATCTTATACTGTATACCAAGATATGGTCAAAATAGGTACATGATTTAGACATAAAGGGTGATACCATAAGCAATGTAGGAGAGCAAGATATAGTTTAACTGTCAGATCTATGGAGAAGGAAAGAATTTATGACCAAACAAGAGAGAATATTATGAAATGCAAAATGGATCATTTTGATTTCATTAAATTAAAAAGTGTTTTTTTAACAAACAAAAGCAATGCAACCAAGATTAGAAGGAAAGCAGAAAGCTGGGAAACATTTTTTACAGCCAGTATTCCTGATAAAGGCCTTATTTCTCAAATATACAGAGAACTGAGTCAAATTTATAAGAATACAAGTCAATACCCAATTGATAAATGCTCAAAGGATATGAACAGGCATTTTTCAGATGAAGAAATTAAAGCTATCTATAATAATATGAAAAAATGCTCTAAATCAATATTGATTAGAGAAATATGCAAATCAAAACAACTTTGAGGTACTACCTCAGACCCATTAGATTAGCTAATAGGACAGAAAAGGAAAATGATAAATGTTGGCAAAGATGTGGGAAATTGTAACACCAATTCATTGTTGGTGGAATTGTGAACTGGTGTAACCATTGTATGGAGAGCAATTTGGAACTATGCCCAAAGGGCTATCAAATTGTGCATACCAAATGACCCAGCAATACCACTACTAGGTCTGTATCCCAAGGAGATCATAAGAAGGGAAAAGGACCCACGTGTACAAAAATATTTATAGCAGCTCTTTTTGTGGTGTTAAATAATTGGAAATTGGGGAATGGCTGAACAAGTTGTGGTATATGAATGTAATGTGATACTATTGTGCTATTAAAAAATGATGAGTAGACAGATTTCAGAAAAACCTGCACAGATTGATGCTGAGTGAAGTGAGCAGAATCAGGAGAACATTGTACAGTAACAGCAACATTACATTGTGTGATGATCAACTATGATAGACTCAGTTCTTCTCAGCAACATAATGATCAGAGACAATTCCAAATGACTCATGTTATAAAATGCTCTCCACATCCAGTGAAAGAACTATGGAGTCTGAATGCAGATCAAAACATACTATTTTCACATTTTTTTTTCTTTCTCATTGTTTTTCCCTTTTGTTCTGATTCTTCTTTCACAACATGACTAATATGGAAATTTGTTTAACATAATTGCCCATATATAACCTATATCAGATTGCTTAGGGAAGGGGGCAGGAAGAGAGAAAAATGTATAACTCAAAATCTTATGAAAATAAATGTTGAAAACTATTTTTACATGTAATTAGAAAAAAATAAAATACTATTAAGTAAAAAAGAATGGGGGACAAACTATATAATCTGAAGATTCCCTTCTACTTCTAAATCTATGATTACATTATTTGAACCAATCTTAACCCTTTAAGGCCTAGAGAGTTCTCTCTCACACCAAGACTGCCCTAGGAGCTCTGAACTGCCTAGGATAGAAGGTCAGACAAGACCTGTGGTCTTTGGAGCTCTCCTTGGTTCTGAAACCAGCTGTTGTAGTAACCTGATATTTCTGAAAGATTGTTATCCTTTTAACTAACCCTAGAGAAGACTACCATTTAATTACCACTCCACATCACTTATTTAGTATAAAGATTTCTTATTTATTTAGCAAATTTATCACTCAGCACCTTTTTACTTAGGAAAACATTTAATTAGCATTTAATTACTGGAAGTGGTGATCAACTACTGACTGATTCATTTTCTTGGTAGCTGAATATTTTACTGAGTAGAACAATGTTAAGTTAATTATTAATAATTATTTTAGGATAGGAAATGGCTCTCAATTCCCTTTCTAATCCTAAGGCAGTTAAAGCCATTTATTTGTCTTAATATTCTACATCTAATTCTTCCTTTGATAGGTTTAGGAATTAACAGCTAGAAGGGAACTTGGAGATCATCTAACCCAACTCCCTCATGTTATATAGGAAAAATATTTAACCTAGAATATTAAAATGTCTTGGCCAAATATACAGATATATTAACTAGCAGAGATGTGATTTGAATCTAGATCTTCTGATTCAAAGTCTATCCATTTTTTTATCTTTAAGCATTAATAGAGACTATCAAAGTGGCAGAGAATCCATGATAAAAAGAAAGATTCTTGATCTTTATCTCAGAGTCATGATTAACTGAGCTGCCTTGACTTCCTTAGTAGGACCAGTCAACCAGTACAGGCTGAACTTGTGAGGTGTTATATATTCATGGAATCCTCAAGTTTGTAGACACAGAAACTTATATCGGTTTGCACTAGGGTAACAAAGCCTTGGTGAACCAAGGCACAATTACCAAAATTATAATAGGCTGATTTATAAATCAGAGTACCAATGTATTCCTATAAAGCAAGGGCTATACCTTTTTTGTGACCATTATGTTTTGCCTTTTGTTCATGATGTCTCTGCCTATTATCTAAGCACCTGAAAAACTGAAATTGTAATTAGAAGGTTGCATGGTGAACTGGGAACTAGAAAATGAGAAGTCATAGGATAAGAACTAGAAGAAATCTTGGAAATCAAGTTGGGTGGTTCTGAGATATGTTTTATCTAGGCTATCACAAAGCCTGACAAATTAGCTCTATTCATGCATACCTTTCCATAAAATTGAAATGTTTAATTTGTCAGATCTAGTATTTCTCTTATCTAGATATTGTTGGAAATAAATATATTCTTGCATCCAGATCTTCTCTTCCTAGACTCTTTGTAGGCCACTATTGTAGGACCCCAGAGAATAGGGAAGAGCTAAGGAATTATGTCATAAGCATAGCTCTCATAAATGTTTTGATACAACCTTTTCATTGGTCTAGCTCCTTGTTGGTATGTTATGCTCAAGATCTCCACTGACTTGTTGCAAAAATTCACTATGTAGCACTCTCTACAAGGACACATACATTACATAGGAATAAAAATATAGATTTATAAGGAAAGAAAACCCATTTAACCACGATTCACCAGAATTGTCCTACTTTGCTATCAAGAGGTCTCACTGGGCTCTCTTGTTCTCCCTTCTGACACTCCAGTCAGTTTAGAAAAAATGATGCACAAAAGCTTGGACTCACTTCACTTTTATAATCTGGCTACTGGTGGAAGCTGGTGCCCTCATCAGGGTTATTACAACAGCTGTTGCCATTCTGCTCTAAAGATCAGTTGCCCAGTCATCATAGTTTGTTGGAACATATGGAATAAATTGATCTCTGTGGACATGTACGAATCTTAAGAGTCCAACCTTCTCTTCTCAAGTTGCTGAAAGAGCTTAATATTGGCAGACTATCAGAAGGGTTTTATTGTTGTTTCATTGCCTTGATGTTTATGTGGGCCAGAACGCAAATTAATAGCTTCAGCTAAATGTACTGTGCTCATGAGTCAGTGAGTGGCTGGAGTTTTACATGTGTTTGGAGTTCATTGTTGTTGTTGTTTTTAGAAATATGAGATGGGAAGAGTCTTCTTCTGGAGACAGTATTCCTTGACTTGGGATAAGTTACTAAACTTCTTCCCCCTCCCATTCCCCAGTGAGAATAAGCAAAATGTTATCTACCTTTTTGTAAAGTTCTCTAGAGCCTACAATGAAAAGAATCAAACATTTTAAATGGCTTTCCAGAGCATCTTGGCCACATTTTAAACTAGAAGACTGTAATAATGGGAACTCTAACCTCCCTCAAGTGATGGCATCAACATTTCATGCGTATTTTCTCCTTATACTGAAATTGGTTTCTTCCAAAAGGATATATTTTTTCATTAATCATTCTTAGTCATTGCTGGCAAGATTCTTGCAGAGTCTTCCTTAATAGGCTAATCTTTCCACCTGGAGAGCAGTGTGGCTTCAGAAAGGGACAAGAAACAGTTGATATAATAATTGCTGCTGGACACTCCAGGAAAAATGTCAAGAACAGAACAGAGATCTGTATGCAACAGTCAATCAATATGATCAAAGCCTTTGATACCGACAGTCAGGAGGGCTTGTGGAAAATCATGGCAAAATTTGGTTGCTCGGAGTCCATCAGTATTGCATATGAGTTTCATGACAGCATGCTTGCACAGGTTTTGGATAATAAACAATGCTCTCATGGTTTCTCAAGTCACCAGTGGAGTAAAACAGTCCTATGTGCTTACTGCCATGCTTTTTTGCATGATATTTTCAACAGTGTTGTCAACACCTTCAATGAGTATAAAAATAGCATCGAGGTCAGCTACTGCATTGACAATAAATTAATTAACTTGAAAAGGCTACAAGCCAAGAGTATAGTGGAGGGAGAGTTGGTGTATGACTTCTATGTGGACTCTGGAGATGAGATGCAACAAAGTATGGATTAATTCTCTGCTGCATGTGCTAATTTTGGCCTAACAATTAACACCAAGAAAACAGAGATTCTCCACCAGTCAGCTGTAAGGGGCTAAAATTCTAGCTATACTATCTAAAATCTAATGAGTGGTCACCAATAAATTATAAGCTTTAGCAAGAGTATTTAAGTGTTTAAGTATTTATTAAAGAGCATTAGGATCAGAGAGAAAGGTAAAAATCTAACTATTTCTAAGAGACCCCATCATCTAACCTGACATGGTGAGGTCAGGGAACAAAAAGAGGAAGAAGCCCTCTGCCAGTGTCTGCTTCCTACATCATGTCCTCCTCCCAGAAATGGGAGGCTCCTCAAGTTGAGTGACTGGTAGCCTTGATAGGCAGTACCCATGAGCAAACGTCACGTCCTGACACCAAGGACCTTGACCACATGGCTTGCCCTCAGACACCTTCTCCTCATGGCAGAGATTTCCTACAGTAGCTCTCCAAGAGGTGGTGTCATTCCAGTAATTACACAGCACACCATCCATAATTCAAACCATAAGTTACAGCAAGTGGAAAATTTTTGAATGCTGAGAATATGTTCACTTACTTTGGCAGTATACTTTTCAGGGATTGTTCACATAGATGTTGAGGTTGGTAGACACATTGTCAGAGCCAACTCATTGTTTAGGAAGCTCTAAACAAAGCATGGGAGAGAAGAGATATTAGAGGTATTAATGCTGTTTGAATGCTAAACATGTTTTCCTAAAAGACTTTTTGTTTTGTTTTGGGTTTGGGGGGTGTTTTTGTTTGGTTTTTTGGTTTTAGGGTTTGGGTTTTTTTGGGTTTTTTTGGTGAGGCAATGAGGGTTACGTGACTTGCCCAGGGTCACACAGCTAGTAAGTTGTCAAGTGTACTGAGGCCAGATTTGAACTCAGGTCCTCCTGAATCCAGGGCTGGTGCTTTATCCACTGCACCACCTAGCTGCCCCCTCCTAAAAGACTTTTTTTTTTAAGGCAATGGGGGTTAAGTGACTTGCCCAGGGTCACACAGCTAGTAAGTGTCAAGTGTCTGAGGCCGGATTTGAACTCAGTTCTCCTGACTCCAGAGCCGGTGCTTTAACCACTGCACCATCTAGCTGCCCCCTAAAAGGACTTTTAATAGAGAATTCACACAAGGCAAGTGCTCCCATGAAGGTCAGAAGAAGCAATATGAGGATATGCTCAAGGTCTCTCAGAATAACTTTGGAATCAATTGTGAAACATTGGAGACATTGGCACAGGAATACCCAGCAGAGTGTGCCCACATGAAAGAAGGCACTGTGCTCTACCAGCAAAGCAGAACTACAATAGCTCAAAATAAGTGTTAAGGGCTAAAATTCTAGCTAGTCTGTCTAAAATATCTGATGAGTGGTCGCCAATAAATTATAAGCTTTAGCAAGAGTTTGGCTTTTAAGCATTTATTAAGGAGAATAAGAATTTGGTAAAGAGAGAGAGAAAGGCCTACATTCATCTATCTATTAAAGGGAGAGCATGTTTCTAGCTCTCTTCTCCACCAGCGTCCCCAGGAAAAAGAGAGAAAGGCAGAGCGCCTGGCTCCCCCTTCCTCCTCCCACCAGCAAACGTCACTTCCTGACGCCAAAGAAAAGCCGCATGGCCTTGTCCTCAAAGACCTTCCTTTCGTGGTGGAACTTTTCTACAGTAAGTCTCCAGCAGGTGGCATCATTCCAGTTGTTTACATAAGCATGAAATGTGCAAATTTAGAGACATCTCCATTCAAATGTTAACATGGACTATTCTCACCTCACCTGTGGTAGGGCCTTTTAAGATCATATTGCTCTTATCAACCACAGTTGGACAGTGCTGACCCCAACATAGCGATGTTATTTTTATCATTTTTAGAACAAAGGACAACAACTTAATCAACTTTTTCATACATATAAATGAGAGATAAACTCACTACTCAATTATGAGGGTTGGCAAAATACACCCCCTCAAAAAAAAATTTAATAGGTACTGCTGATTTGTCTAAATAGTATGTGATAAGCCTATCAAGTTTGAACATGATAGATGGAGGGATGGCTAAATACTACACCAAAGGACAGAACTAGGATCTAAAAAGCAGCTGAAAAACTGAAATGTTGGACTGAAGCCAAATGGCATATCTTTCTTTCGAGAGATCAGGAATGATTCTTTCCCTGAACTTTATCTTTTTGTGTGTGTGTGTGCTTAGGTGTGAGATACACAAAATTTGTGTTTAACAAATTTTGATCTAATTTCTCTCATGTGAATACACCTTCTACTGATCAAGTCAAAAGCTTTCCATTCTTTCTCATCCCACAAATGTGATCCAAATCTTTCTGCAAATCCTCAATTTGTGTACCATCCAACAAGATGGAAGACTTTCTTTGGTTCTTTTAATTTCTTAGTAGAACCATTATAGTACTTGAATTGACCATCTGTTATCTCTCATTCTCATAGCATGACTGGCCAACTATTGCCATCTCCAGTGATATATTTTATGCCACTTTTCATATGTAATTCATTACTGGCAACATACTGTGGCCTAACTACATGTACCATGCTTCTTTTTATTGTATTTGCAGTTGCTTGTAATGTTGCTGAGCTCTTGGTGTCACATGATTCACAAGCATATAGCATGACTGGCATAATACTATTATTAAAAAAGATGGATATTTGTTGCAGAAAACAGATTGTGATCATTGAAAACATTGCAGTTTCCCAAAAGCCCCCTAGTCTGCCTTGTCACTCTTATTCAATTCTTGGCCCAACTCATTTTCCATTTGTAGTGCTTGTCCAAAATATGTGCACTAACTGACTAATTATATGGGATTTCCATCCAGCTTTCTGCCATAATCCTGACAATATGCATTTTTGTTTCATTTCTTTTCCAATGTTGATAATGAAATGAAATTCTTTGGTATTGCTGTAGCTTTCACTAAGATCTTAAAATGTTCTAGAGTTCAAAGCAATTATACAGTGTCATCTATAAATAAATACATTTTGAGGTCCTCGCCATCAATAGCAAATCCTATTGCTTAGCACAGTTGACATTTAATGAGGATAAACATAAAGTTGTACATTTAAGTTTAAAAAACCTGCATTATCACAGAGAGACATGCCCACAGAGAGCAACTCAAGTGAAAAATATCTAGAGGCTCCAGTGAATGAAATGTTTAATAAAACAGTAGTGTGAAGTGGTAACTAAAAAAGCTAACACAAACTCAATGTTCATTAATAGAAATATAGCATCCATAATGGGGGTTTTGATACTGTACTTTGCTTGATCAAGAAGAAGCTGGAGAAGTGTGCTCAGTTCTGGGAATTGCATATTGGAAAAGACATTGATAGGTAGGAATATTTCTATAAGAAGGCAAACAGTATAGTGAGGGGCTTGAAGCTATAGCTTATGCATATTCATTGAAGGAAGTGGGGCTGTTTAGACTGGAGAACAGAAGACATAGGGTGAGTGGAAGAGAGGGAAAAGTTCACTGTTTTCAAGTATTTAAAATGACTATCATTTAAGAAAGATTAAATTTATTCTGCTTGGCCTTTGGGGACAAGACCAGGAAAAATAAGTGAAGATTTCAAGGAGGTAGGTTCTAATTCATGATAAGGAACTTCCTAACAGTCCAAGCTGTCTGTCAATAGAATGGGCTGCCTTATGAAAAAAGAAGTTTGCTGTCACTGAAGTTATTTAAGCAAAACCTAAATTGTCCCTTGCTGAGGTATAGTAGTGGTTATTCCTACATTGAGTAGGGAGTTTGATCAGCTAGATGGCCTCTAAGTTTCCTTATAACTCTGATTCTCTCATTGTATTGTTAAGTAAAATGTTTTGTAAAGTTTATCAGAAGTATAGCTGATTCAGTAACAAGGGGAATATGAAGGGAGGAAGAAGGAGAAAGGAGGGAGTGAGAGAAGAAGAGAGAGATGGGAAGGTATGAGAGAGCAAAGAGATGTTGAGAGAGAGAGAGAGAGAGAGAGAGAGAGAGAGAGAGAGAGAAGCGCATACAAGTGACTTTATCAGTATGAGACATTTTAATTCAAATTCTATATCCTATAGTAGTTCATTTCCTAGGTGAAGACTGTTTGGCTTGTGCTGTGATACGACTATAACACCAAATTCTGAACTAATGCTGTAAATGGCACAGTGGCCCCAGAGCACTAGAGCAATGCCAATCTCAGGCTTCCCTGAGTCTCTCTTTGGAGTTGACAGGAAGCTGACAACCTTTACTCAGGGAGAGACAAATTGGATGGGGATGTAATTAAAACCATCAAGCGGTACTCCTCGGAAGCAAGGAATTCTGAGCAAAGGCAGCTTATCGCTTAACACACTTGCCAAGGCTAATAGAATTAAACCCAAAAACAAAGATGCTGCTTCTATCATTCCAGAAGCTGGAAATTATTGGGGGACATGAAAGAACAACTTTGAAAAGGAACAGTTCTGCATGCTTATCAGTGAGGGGGCAGTTGGGTTGGATGGTTGACTCTTGGTTTTCCTGCTGCCAGAAATCATTTCTTCTTCCTCAGGCTTCCTGCCCATCCCTTTGCTGAGGCCTCTAATTACAAAAAAAAAGTTTTGTGTTTTTTTCCCAAAATTGCTTTCCCCTTTTTCTTTGTGTATTTAGCTATTAGGAAAGACCAGCAACAAAGCTGTGTTCTTTCTGGTTCTTTATCATACCTTTTCCCAGATGGTGTAAGTCATGAAGCTCTAAAACTGGTAGTGTTTTCTCCATTTTGTACTTACTCATTTTCTCTTTGATAGTCTGGCCTGCAAAACTTGAGGTGGCAACATGCATTTCTTTGTATTTCCACTACCCATTTTTCTAGTAATTAAAAGGAGGAGCAATACATGAGCATAGAATCTTGGGGTTAGAAAGCACCTTAAAGGCAGCTAGGTGGCAAAGTGGATAGACTTCTGGACTTGAAGTCAGGAATACCTGAGTTCATTTCCTGCCTCAGGTACTTATTAGCTGTGCTACCCCAGGTACATCACTTAACCTCTCTCAGCCTCAGTTTCCTCATCTGTAAAATGTAAATAATGAGAAAAGATGTAAAGCACTTTGCAAGCCTTAACAGATTATATAAATCCCTGCTATAATGATAAGGAGGAGGAAAAGAAAGGAACATAATATAGTATAAAGAGTGCAACATAGAGTCAAATGAGTTCAAATCTGAACTCTGACACTAACTAGGTGACCATAGATAATCATTTCTCTGTTCTGTGCCTTAATTTCCTCATACTAAAATAAGAGGGAGAGCTGACTGATTGCTAAGATCAATTCTAAATGACCATTCACCATAGTTAGTCCAATCTTCCATGTTATTCAGAAATTCCTTCTACAGTATTCTTGACAGGAGGTTACCAAGTCTCTACTTGAACATTTCCAGTGGTGAGGACCTACCTACATCAAAAGATATCCATCTCAAACTTCTCTAGTCAGAAAGTTCTGCTTTATACTGAGCTGCAATCTGCTTCCCTGTAACTGATTCATTCACCATGTACTACCTTCTGAAAGCAATGAAAAATAAATGTCATATTCCTTCTACACCAAATCCTTTTACTTATTTGAAGACAACTATCATACATCCTCCATTTATCTCTTCTCCAAATAAAATATCCCAAATTTCTTTGATTGATCTTCATGGGAGATGGCTTCCAGATTCTCAGTCTTCCTCCTCTGAAAATGTTTCAAATTTATTAGAAGACAAAAGCATCTATCTCCCCACTCATGCTCATCTCTACTACAGAACAACCTTATGGCTCTAGACTCTTCTCCATATGAAATATCATTTCCACCTTTCCTCACTAGTTTCTTCTGTATTTTAAAAGAAAGCTATCCAAGACTATCTGTCTACCTTGGCCTTGTCCCCATCTCCTTCTGTTTCCTCTAGGACATTACTCCTTCAACTATATCTTTTTCTTACAGACATTTTCATTCTCCCTCTTCACTGTTTCCTTCCTTTTATCTTGAAACGTGTTTGAGTCTACTTTGTCTTGAGGGGGAAAAAAACCCCCTTGATCCTGATAGCACCTTCAGCTAATGTCCTCTACCTCCTTACTTTTATCACCATACCTAATACTAAAAAGGTTGTCTAAAATTAGCTACTTTTGATTCTTCTTTACTCACTGACTCCTTAAACCTTTGAAATCTGACTTAGTCCCTTTTCCTTAATTTTAACATGGAGGATCTGCACATAGTTGGAACTCAATAAATATTTGTTGTCTCATCATGTCGTTCACCAGCTCAAGATGGTTAAATGGCTCCCTGTTGTGTCTAGGATAAAATCTAAACTCTTCTGTCTGCCATTTAAAGTCCTTCATGATCCAGCTTCAAAATACACACAGTTCCAGACCGATCACATATTATCCTCACTATATTTCATATGCTTGTTTAACTGTTCTGCTCGATATTCCTTGTGAAGACCATTTCATCTCCCATCTCTCTACCTTTGCCACAGGTGTTCCTCATTCCTGGAATACTCACTTCCATTTGTAGAATCCCTAGCTTCCTTTAATGCACAACTCAGGTTTTTTCTGGTTCCGCCATTTGTTAAAGTACTATCCCTCCAATTATTCCGCATATATTTTGTATATGTTTATCTATGTGCATATTATAAGGAAAGGGTACAGACTGGGCTTTTTTTTCTTTTAACAAAAAATATTCTATAATAAAAATAATTATCCCTAAATGTTCAATACTTATTAAGCTCATAATAAATACTTTTTGAGCTGAAGTTATAGAATGTATTAGTTATCCTAGAATTTTGGATTCCTTAAAACAAATAAATGAAAAATTAAACCAGATTCTAGACTGTATACCTCCCACAAATCTGAATGGATTCACATCCACAAAGGTTTTCCAAAATCTTATTAAGTTTTTTTCATAAGTAAAAGTCACTTTCCCCCTCAATATTGATTTTACATTTACGGACTTAATACTGTCAATACTAATGTTGGGTTCGGGGGGGGGGGGGAAGGCAACAACAGCAACACATAGAAAATTATCCAATTTGGAATGATTGGTTGCCAAACATTTGGTTAGCATTTAGTTGGGTCTTAAAAACTTTTCCTAGTCTCGGAAAGCTACAAAACTTCCTGATCTCTTCTCTGAACTTACAACACTATAATTCGTTACTTAGAAGTCACTTTTTTCCTTCTCTGATTCTTTTCACCAATTAAAAACCTTGGTCAACTCAGTTATTTTCTGTAAACTACAAATGAGTCATCTGTTTTCAATTTTCAGCTGCTTTTGGTGGTATCAGGTAGACATGCCTTTCATTTCCATCAATTCATGCTTATTACCTTCCCAAGAATGCATGCTTTGTTTGTAGTATGGCTGAAGACCAAAATGGAGTTAATGTAGAGAATAGGGAATGTCATTTATTAGGGTCCTGTCTTTAGTTATCTGGCAAATTATCTCATCATTTATTAGCTTAAATCGACCCTTTCTTTTCTTGACAACAGTTACTATGTAGAGATTTTTGAATGAAGCTGAGCTCTTAGTAGAAAATGGCACTTGCCTTACTGGAGAGAGCACTAGATGTGTCTTCATAAGACCTGGGTTTGACTCTTAATTATGCTACTTCCTACCTATTTGGGCAAGTGACTTTACCACTCTGGAATTCGTTTTTCTCATCTATAAGATGGCCAGTGATGTTGGTCTCAACAATCTCAACAAAATTGACTTCTAAGTCTAATGCTTTTTTTTGGGGGGGGGGGGTGAGGCAACTGGGGTTAAGTAACTTGCCCAGCTAGTAAGTGTCAAGTGTCTGAGGCTGGATTTGAACTCAGGTCCTTCTGACTCCAAGGCTGGTTCTCTATCCACTGTGCCACCTAGCTGCCCCAGTCTAATGCTTTTTGATCCTTTGAAATTCATGTCCATTTCTCACATGTGTTGAGCTCAGAAACTTTTCTAATTATTGAGAAGTAATGACTAAATATGCTAAGAAGAAATCAATGTAAACATACAAATGATAACAATTCTCAATAGGAATGCCATGATACATTTGCTAATACTTGTTTCCTGTTTACAGATAGTAACTTAAATAAAATCTTAGCTGTGACACATAGCATATAACAATTCATAATTGCTCTCAGACTTTGACCTTTTTAATCTAAGGATTTACAGGAATTTCTCATATGTTAGACAGTAATGAATGTTGGTTGTTTTTGTTTTTCAAATGGAAAGCCTGCACTCATTGTACTAGTGAGGAATATCTGCTTGGGCTAGCTCAACATGTAAGATAACTAGGCATAAGTAGGAATTCTGGCAATTGAGAAAAGTTGGGAGGGGTCAAGCTAGGAGTTGGAATATGTGGCTCACTCATCACCAAAAGAGTCTATCCTGTACTCTCTTCCAAGGCAACTGGGGACAGAGACAGTCCTGCTATGGATGTAGAAAGGCTTGGTGCAGTGATAGTCCAAAGTAAAAAGACAACCTATAAAAAAAAAAAAAAGATACCTCTAAATTTATCACCATGGGGAAAAAGCCCTGCTAGCCTCATTAATGGTTATGATTCTGATGACATAACCCATCTTGACTTACTCTCCTGGAATCAGATCCCTGCCTTTTCTGACAGTGTCAGGCCCAGTGGATAGGGAAGATGACAAATTAACTACTGATAGAGAGAAGGGAAGAATGTTTCAGTTGCTATATTACTTCTATCTTCAAGCCAAAAGAATGGCCTTCACATCAAGAGAAGGGAGATAGTGTAAAGATAGAGGAGGAGATAATATGAGTATACTTCTCATCATTTTAAATGACAAATTGCATCTTAGAAAGGTAAATTATCTCAGAGTGGCTTGTAAATAATCTTATGAATCAGGTCAGGTGGGAGAGGTACCAGAAGATGGTATATTTCCTTCAAGGCCTACATCCTAGGTGCTACTCTGGATCCAATTTGTTTCATCTTTTGTGTCTCCCAGTAAATGGATCTCTGATCCGTCCTGGTCGATTCTATCTATATGGAGGTTGAGAATGATTTAGGTCCAAGTCCAGAGCTGGCTAAGTTATTAGTCAGTGATAAAAACTGGGCCTAAGTTGATTTGCATGATCTCATGCCTGAGAGTACAATTTTAAGGCTCTGCACTACATCTGATAGTAGAGAAGAAATAACTCATTTGAACAAGATCAAATCATAATGCTACTTTTGCCATACAGTATGACCTTGGACTTATTATTTGCATTCTGCATCTGCAACTCCTCTTCCTCCTCACCACAAGGGTAAAGTACTAGAGTAGATGAAGAGCACCTCCAGATTTAGGTGACCTATGTATGAATGGTCATAGAATCTCAAAATATTATTATATAATAAATAAGCTGATGTTATCCATAAAAGGAAAATTGAACATTCCTGAAAATTAAGGATTTGGTGACAAGAGAAGTGATTAATGGGCTCTCCAAAGGCTGGCTGGTTTGAGTTACATTTTATGAGCAACCTGTGTTTTCCTTATGCCCTTGTTGAATTAGCAATAGAACTACACATTAGTTTTAAGACTCCCTCTTGGATAGGGACATCATAACGTTTTTAATTGGGCTGATAAAAAACATAGCACCACTTGTAGGTTCCTGAGAGATAGTGAGTTGTGAAATTGGGTTTTCATTAAACCTAATGATGGAAAATTAAGCATAGTACGTCTACTGGAATGGTCCAAGATTGAAAAGGTGTCTTTTCTATATTATAGGAGGTTAATAAGGGAAATAGGTGAAGTACAAAACTTAGAGGAAGGCCTCCAATGAGGGTGGATTAATCACCTTGAATTCTTTCCATTCAGAATTTTCATACTGTCTTCCATTAGCCCGGGCATCATTGTCATTACACATGTTTTTAGTTTCTGCTCTAAAATTCCAAATGTGGTTTTTGTTTCATTTATCATGATCATTTTGTCACTGAATATCGATGGTAATAGCTGGTACTTACAAAGCATTCTGAAGTTTACAAAGTACTTTTCATCAAGTATGCTCATCTAAACATACCTAATAATCCAGAGAAGTAAGCAGAGCAAATGTTATCCCCATTGGTAACTGAGGATGTGGAAGCTCAGAGAATGAAGAGGACTTTCCTGTAGTCACACAGGTAATTATTGGTCAGGTGCAAAGATTCAGCTCCCAGTCTGTCATCATCACTACTGCACCATGTCTAGGAAAGTGCTTGAAGAAAACATGGATATGTTCACTGCTTTGGCTTTGAAAACCTTAAGCATCTCATAGTAATTCCCATGAGTTTCTTATCATAAGAAGATGACCAGGATGATAAGGCAATTGAGACATGCCTGTAGCTCTTGATATTTTTATGGCAACCCAGCAATTGAGCAGTTGAGCTGGGGTAATGATATGCAAGGATGTTTAAGCAACTGGGGAATTATCCTGCATCCCAAAGAATTTAGAGGGGACAGGATCATTTTGTTAAGTGTTTAAAGGGTTGTCACAAGGAACACTTTCTCTGCTGGACTCCATGAATTATTAGAAGTTGAGAGAGACAATATAGTTAAATATTTCCATTCAAACTATACAAACATGAAATGAGATTAGGGTCTTGGACTTTCCTTCCCTTGAAGTCTTAAAGACGTTGGATGATCATTTGTCATGGCTATTGGACTTTCAGGCACTATTAACTTGAAGCCCTCTGAGGGTCCCTCACAACCAGAACAACAACAATACTTTACTTGTATATAATTCTTTAAGTTTCAAAGCCCTTTCTATACATTAATCTAATTTGATCCAGCACAAAACTTGGGAAATGATTAAATGTTCATGGTAAGGGAGAGTGAAAAGTCAAGAATGAGTCTAGCTTTGAGCCTAATTAACTAGAAGATGGTGGTACCCATTAAGAAGAAAGAAATTGGTGAAAATTAATGAACAAGGATGAGTTCTCAAGTAAAGACATTGAGTTCTGTTTTGGACATATGTTTGAGATGTTTTTTTAGGATAGTTGGAAATACCAATAAACACTTTGTTTTTGCTCAAGGAAAAGGACTGGAGTTGGAAATAAAGGTCTAGGAATTCTATGCATAGATCATGGTTGCACTCATAACAGTTAATGACCTCACCTAGGGAGATGGATCAGAGGGAAGAAAAGAGATTTTGAGATAAAAATTTGTATTATATTTGACACTGGGGGAGCAGAACATGAATGATGATCCAGCAAAGGAGATGGAGAAGGAGCAGCAAGAGGAACCAAGAGAGAGCATGCCATGAAAACCCAGAGAAGAGAAAGTATCTGGGAAAAGGGAGGGGTCAGCAGTATCAAAACTTACAGAGAAGTTAAGGATGCTGAGAAGGGTCCTTGCATTTGTCAATTAAGAGGTCATTGATAACTTCAGAGAGAGAAATTTCAGTTCAGTGACAAGGGTAGAAATCAGAGTGCAAGAGGATAAGAAAAGAGGGGGGAAGTAAATAAGTGAAATCATTGAGTATAGCCAGGTCCCCCACCCACCCACCCAAGGAGTTTACCTGTGAAAGGAAGAAGAGATATAGGATAATAGAATGGAATGATCATAAAGTTATAAAAATGTCAGAGATTGTTGTTGTCATTGATAGGGGCAGTACAGCCAATATTTTCATCCAATATTTTCTTTATGCCAGTGACAAGTTCTCTCTTTGCACTAAAATTCCAAAAGAAAGGAAGGAAACAAATATTTGTTAAGCACCTTTTATGTTCCAGGCAAAACTTTACAAACATTTATTTCATGTGATTTTCACAACAACCTAGGAGGTAGGTGCTATTATCTCCAGTTTACAGTTAAGGAAACAGAGGCAAACAAAATAAGTCTTTTGTTTAGGGTCACATAGCTAGTAAGGGTCTGAGGCTGGATTTGAACTAAGGTCTTCCAGACTCTAGGCTAAAGTCTACTGTGCCATCTATCACCACCAAAAGAAAGAGACTCTATCCCAGAGGTTCTTAACTTTTTTATATCATTGATCCCTATGAGAGTCTAGAAAATCCTAGGGACCCCTTCTCAAAATAATGTTTTAACTGCATAGAATACATAGGACTACAAAGGAAATCAATTATATGAAATGCAGTCATGGAAGATATTTTTTAAAAAACAAGATCATGGACCCCAACTTAAAATCTCCTGCTCTATCTCATTCCTTGGAAATGTGATCTACTTTCATGGACCTGTCAATCAGGATACTCAATCCAACTTATATGTGTACACTATATCAATGTACTGTGGTATACAACCTAGGTGTGCCCTTAGAGAAAGGTGCTCCCTTCACCTGTGCAGATCACAAACACTCAACATCATCTCTTCCTGTGTAATTCTTATCTGTGCTTTATATTTCCATAAATTCCCCATTGCTCCATAGAAAAGTTAACCAGCAGGCTTGAGACATGCCTGTAGCTCTTTACATTTTATGGCTACCCAGCAGTTGAGCTGTCCATCTGTTATTATTCCTTTTAGCTATGTGATCAGCCCGTCTACTTTTGCACCTCTTGTCTCTCTCACCTATTTCTGCTTGCCTTTTACATACTGAAAAAAGAGAATAAATGCTTGCTGCTTTATATGAATATGATGTTCTTTGGTGCCAAGCCTTCTCTTCCCCCAAACTTAGAAGCCCATCAGCACATAAGATTCTTCTTTTTTTAATCATAAAAGCATTTTATTATTTTCCAGTTACATGTAAAGATAGTTTTCAACATTTGTTTTCATAAGATTGCTAGTTCCAAATTTTTCTCCCACCCTCCTTTCCCTCCTCCTCCCCCAAGACGTAAAGCAATCTGATAGAGGTTATATATGTATAATCACATTAAACATATTTCTGTAATAGTCATATTGTGAAAGAAGAAGCAGAACACAAAGGGGAAAATCTCAAAAAAGAGAAAAAAAATAGCCAAAAAGTAGAAACAGTATGGTTCAATCTGCATTCAGAATCCACAGTTCTTTTTTCTGGATGTGGAGAACATCTTCCATCATGAGTTCTTTGAAGTTGTTTTGAATCATTGCACTTCTGAGAAGAGCCAAGTCTATCACAGTTGACCAACATAAGATTCTTCTAATGGAGGAACAAACGAAAGGGCCCCTGGGCTCTAAAAAGCAAGTGGAGTTAAAAGCAGAAGGCTCAACAGAAGCAAAGATTAGGGTTGGTCCATTTCTCCATAAGACTGTGTGCAATATTCCTAGGGGAGTGTATATAGATAGACAGACTTTCACACTTTGTCATTGATTGATGGGATCCAAAAGGGAACCATCAGATGTGAGACAGTTTTCATCTGTTTCATAACAAAAATGCAACTCATTTATGTTTTATCATTGTCATTTGGAAAAATGCACCATTCGGTTCTATATAACAAAAATTTATTAAGCAACAACTATAATTAACTTTTCTAGTTTCTGGGCATACAAAGAAGGATACAGTATATATCCTACTTTCTACAAGTTTACAATATAATAGGGGTGGGGAGAGGGAACATACATATACATGCAGCATAGCATTGTAGATAGAGTTATGAACTGAGTTATGAGCCAAGAAGACCTGGATTCAGATCCTGCCTCAAAAACTCAGTAGGCATGACAGAAATATGTTTAATGTAATTGTGTGTGTGTGTGTATATATATATAAAACATATCAGATTGCTTGCTGTCTTGGGGAGGGGGGAGGCAAGGGAGGGAGGGAGAAAATAATAACTAGAAAATAATAAAATACTTTTGTGATAAAAAACATGAGCAGACATTTTACAGAATTCTGAATGAAGACTGATTCCCAGTTATAGTGGCATATACTGATAATATATAACATGAACTATTTTTTTAAAAAAAACTCAGTAGGCATGAGACCATGAATTATTAAGCTACTTTCCCTTTCAGAACATAATTTTCCTCATCTGTAAAATGGGAATAATATCTGTATTGTCTACCTCTTAGGGTGATTTTAAGGATAAAACCAGATAATAAATATAAAGTTATTTACTAGCTTTATAATTATTTTATTATTACATGAATAACTACGATACAAGATAGAATGAGATAAGTGCAAAGATGCAGGCAAGTGATTTGACATAGATGGGGTTAGGAGGAATGGCATCTGAATTGAGCCTTAAAGGAAGAAAAAAAATGTCAGTAAATGAAGATGAGATGGGAGGATCATCCTAGGCACATGATGACATAAGCAAACTTCCAGAGAAAGAATATGGTAGGACTAGAACAGGATACTGTTGACTGGCAAGAACAGGAATTGTATGAAATGTTTGAAAGGTAGGTTAAAACCAGGTCATGGGGAAGAGGAGGAGATGGAGAAGGGGTCTTACAAACCACTCTCAGGAACTTGTCCTTTATTCAGAAGGCAATTAGGAGTGACTGAAGGCTTTTGAGTAGAAGGATGATGTGATCAGAGTGGTTAATTAGGAAGAATACTTAGGCAGCTAGCTATCAGAAGGGTGTTTTGGACTGGGGTTGGCCTATAAGTAGCAAGAACCATTTGAAGGTTATTAATGTAATCTAGGTGAGAAGAGAAGGTGGCCCTTTTCTAGGGCAGTTGCATTTGGGGAGAGAAGATGGGCGTGATGGATAATATTGCTCCATATTCATATGCACTCTGCAAATAGAAAGGACTGAGGGTCTTTACGTTCTGAAGTCACCGCTGGCATTCTTGCCACTGCTTAGCAGCCAGCCTGTTTCTGCTGCCCCAGCCTCTTATGACAGATGACCCTAGAATACTCCATTGGTGTGTCATCCCCCTAGGCTACCTCAGGAAAATGTACCGCTACTCTGTTGATTTCCAAGGTCAGCTTCTGCCAAGCTGCCCAAGCAATGGGAAAAGAAAAGAAAAAAAAAAAAGCCAAGGACATGGGGAAGAAACAGCTAGTGGGTGACAGTTTCTTTCGCCTTCCTCTCTCTGAAACAGGCAGCAGCCGTGGGGACTTGGCCCAGCCCACACTGACCATCCAGACCCATCCGTACAGGAGCTGTGAGCCAGTAGAAATGTCCTACCCTCGGGACCAGTTCCAACCTGCAATCCGAGTGGCAGACCTATTGCAGCACATCACACAGATGAAACGGGGTCAAGGATATGGCTTCAAGGAGGAGTATGAGGTGAGAAACTGGGGTAGGAAATGGGAGGGATAAAGGGGAGGAAAATTTCAAAATGTCAATCAGACTGAGCAGGCCAATTGATCTGCTACCATCCATTCTAAGGAAGAGTTTACTTTAGAGGTATTGCGCCTCACTGACAGTGTGTGTACAACATTCTGGGTGTTGCCCCAGATGTAGACAGTGAAGACTTCTTAAAGTAAACACCACTAATTTCGAATTTGAATTTAATGCCATCTAGCCTGAACTAAGTTGACCTTGACACTCTTTGTTTGCCTTTAAATCTTTTAATAATGCCCTTTTAAAAAAAATATCTCCCTTTTCAGTGATTCCACCCACCCAAAAGAACTGTGTAATTTAAGATTCTAAATGTGGATTCTAATGTGTTCCCCCAGTTTGGGGGAAACTGACTAAAAATCACTGATAAAATGAGTTTAGGTTTTTAAGGGTTTATTGGAAAATAGAAAGAAAAAGATTGAGAACAGAATTCTAACAGCCTGGCATTCCTATCTTTCCTCAAATCTCCTGTGAAGTCCTCTGCCGCCACCACCATCAAGTCCAGAAGCCAAAAAAGGCCAGCGCTCTCTGCGCAGGCTCCCTTTCCTCCTTCCTGTCTCCTCCCAGACCATAGGAGGCTCCTCCAGTTGATTGGCTGGTAGACTTGATAGACAGCACCCATGAGCAAACATCATTTCCTGATGCCAAGGAAAAGCCACAATGCCTCTGAGGCATTTTCCTCATGGTGGAGCTCTCCACAGCAAGTCTCCAGTAGGTGGCGTCATTCCAATCATTACAGTCCCCCCTGTTGTTCCTCAAGAAACAAAATGTTTCCTTGATGGAACAGTAAAAAGAATATAATAACTATTGCTAACTAATAATATGTGAACAATAATATAGAAAAGGAAGAGAGGAAAGTTTTGTCCAGAGGGGCGATTTTTTTTTTGTCCTCATGAACCGACGCTTTGACATTAGTCTTGCAAAGGGAGGGCCTCTGCAGAGGGTACATGTTACAGATGATGTATATTATAACAGAAAGGAGATAGTAAAAACTAACAAAGCAAAACAGTTCATATAAAGTCTCTGAGTTCTCTTGTCTTCTTGAAGTGGTAAGATGTCATCAGGAGGAAACTGGATTCTGGTCTGGAAAACTGGATTCTGGACTCTGATCTGGAAAGCTGGATTCTCTTCTTTAACTGTTTGAATTGCTGTATTTTTACTAAACCTTAGCATAGCATTGTCAATGATCAAATTAATAAATTCCATTACATACAGAACCCTCCTTGTAACAAAGAAGTATACTTAAGCAAAACTCTCCACCAGATTGGCCATGTCTGACAATGTCTTCTTCATTGTGCACCTGTAGGCTACCACCTCTCTGAAAAGAAGTAGGAGACATGCTTCACCATCAGTCCTCTGTCATGATTAGGCATGGCATTGTTAAAATGTTTTTCAGTGTTGTTTACTTTATATTGTTACTTCACCCTGTTTATTAAATAAGTGCTTACTGGAGACAACAGTGGAAAGTACATGGAATTTGGAGTCAGGGGCTCTGGGGTCATAGCCTGCCTTTATCACTACCAACAGTGTGGCCTTGGGTAAGTCATGTTATTTCTCTGCATCCTCCTCTGTTAAATGAGGGGGTTGGCATAGAGGACCTTGAAGGTCCCTTCAAGCTCTATGTCTATGGACCTATGAAGCTAAGTAGAATGGCACAGCTATAGATGAAGACACTCTGCGTCTGGGAGCCAGGAGCCAGCTCAGTCCTTGTCCGAATTCTGCATGCTAACTGTGTGACTCTAAACAAGTCACATCCTCACTCTGGGCCTTATCTTTATATATTGAAGAAAAAAAAATGAGATTAGACTTAAAGATTTTCTGAGAGCTAACATCCTCATGCTAAGCAACAGAAGGCTAGATTGAACCTGGTACAAAGCCTGAATATTGCTTTTTAAATTTTAAATTTGTATTTTTATTTTCTGTTTTTCCATTGCCTCCATTTCTTAATATATACCTATCCTCTTCCCTGTCCAGCAAGCCATTCCTTGTAACAGAAAAAGAGGGGGGGAGGGGGGAGAGAAAAAAAATTCAGTAAAACTAACCAACATATGAAATGAATTTGACAGCATATGCAATGTTACACATTTAGAATCTCCCACTTCTTCAAAGGAGGGAGAAAAGGAGTTACCTTCTGAATATTGCTTTTAAAAATCCATAAAACCATTAGCTGTGTGACCCTGGGCAAGTCACCTGGCCCTCATTGCCCCACAAAAACAAAACAAAACAAAACAAAACAAAAATCCATAAAACCAACATTGTCTTGGCATTTCCCCCAATTTCCTAAAAATTGAAGGCAAAAAAACCCCAAAATATTCTAGTTAATTGAGACTCTAATCTAATAAGATCTGACTGGGAGAAATTTGGTCTGCCTTCTAGGGACATTCAAATGTCACCAACCATCCTTGATTCATATGTAAATCTCACACATACATTATGCATTCAGACACATGCATGAATGTGCCTTGAGTAGAATTGTTGCAGAGTTCACTTTGTAGAAGGACTCCAGTAAACATTTTTTTTAACATTATGGTATCTTCAGTAAATATATGCAGACCATTTCCCCCCTTTCCTTAAAGAAATGGGGAGGCCATGAGTGTAGAAAATGTTGCAAATAACATCAGAAGCCATATCTGTGGTGCTTGGCTGTTGCTTAATTGTTTTCTTCATCCCAAGGGAAAGCTAGCTTGTAAGGGGGGTGCTGAAGAGAGGACTAAACCCAATACCTACCAGGATATTTTTTAAATGGCACAAATAAAGTTTTAAAAATAAAATAAATGCCCCCTTCAAAGGGAAAGAGAGGAGCATCTGCAAACCATAGGCTGACCAGTATTACTTCCAATACTGGCAAAATTCTAGGACATGATATTAAAGCGATAGTTAGTGAACATCTAGGAAGGATATGGTAATCGCTAGGTGCCCACATGATTTCAGCAAGATCTGGTCATGTCAAGCCTAACCTCATTTCTATTTTTGACACAGATTTGCCAGACTGGTAGAGCAGGGCAGTGCTTTATCTGTCATTTACCCTAGATTTTAGCAAAGCATTTGTCAAAATCTGTCCTCCTCTTCAGTATAAACTGAGAGACAACATGATAGTCAATAGTACAATTAGGTGGATTCCAAGTTGTTGGGGCTGGACCCAAATAACAGTCATTGATTATTTGAAGGTCGGTATGGAAGTTCTCCAGCAGAGCCCTCTTCCTCAGGGCTGGGTTGGGCTTTGTGCTGCTGGAAATATTTACCAGTGACTTAGATAAGATGGCAGAGGTCTTCTTATCAGATTTGCCGATAGCTCAAAGCTAGGAAGAATAAGCCCATTAAGGTGACTAGGTCCAGATCCACCAAGGTCTTTATTGGCTGGAAGGTTATCCTAAATCTAATAAGATGAAATTTAAAAGGGATAAATGTCAAGTGTTACACTTAGGTTCAAAAAATCACTGTATAAATACAAGGTAAAAAGACCAGTGTCTGGACAGTTCATTTGAAAAAGGATCTTGAGGGTTTTTTTCTTTAAATATTTTATTTTCCCCCAATTACATATAAAAACAATTGGGGGGGGGGAGGCCATGAAGGTTAAGTTATTTACCCAGGGTCAGACAGCTAGTAAGTGTAAGTGTACTGAGGCCAGATTTGAAAAAGTTTTTAACATTCATTTTTTTTTTTTAAATTTGTGTCTCCATATTCTCTCCCTCCTTTTCTTTCCTTCTTCTTTACTGATTCAAACAATTTGATATAGATGATACATGGGCAGTCGTGTAAAACATATTTCCACATTAGTATTTTGTGAAAGGAAAACACAGAACAAAAGGGAAAAAAACAAGAAAAATAAAGAAACTTAAGAAAAAGTAGACTTCAAATCTGTATTCAGTCCAGTTTCTTTCTCTGGAGATAGATAACATCTTTCATTATAAGTCCTTCAGAATTGTCTTGGATCATTGTATTGCTGCAAAGAGTTAAGTCATTCACAGTTAGATCTTCAAGTTTCCAAGAAATACAAGCTCAATGTGTCAGAAGCATGGTCTACAAGTCAAAACAGTTCATGGAATTTCAGTCCACAAGACCAGGGATGTGATAGTCACATTGTGTTCTGCCCTGGTCAAACCACATTTGAGGTCCTGTATGTATTAATGGGTGCCACAGTCTACAAAGTAGAAAATCATCCAAAGGATGACAAACAGGATGGTGAAGGGGCAGCAGATCATGTCATTAAGGATGTTTAGCCTGGAGCAAGCAAACAAGCAAGGATTTATTAAGTGCTTGCTCTGTGCCAGGACTGTTCTGTGTGTCAAGCATTGGGGATATAAATACAAGCAAAAAGAAAGACAGTCTTTGCTCTCAGGAAGCTTAAAGTCTAATGGAGCAAGATAACACATGAAAAGGGACTGAAAAGTATGGGAGAAGAGCTGGGTGGGAAGAAGGTAGCCTATAATGGCCATAGTAGCAAAGTTTTTAAGTTAGTTGCATAGCAATGAAGGGAATGAAACATGGCTGGCTTGAGCCTGTTCCCAAAATGGAGGGCTCAGGAAGGAACCCATCAATAAGAGAAGGGGGCCAGTATGGTAGAAGGATTTCCAAGGTGAGAAGGCAGTGGAGACACTGCAGTGAAGTCCAAGAGTCAGAATCACAGTTAGGAAAAGACTTAGGTAGAGCATTGTAACTGTCTTCAAATCTTCATAGGGTTTTCATTTAGAAGAAGGTTTAGACTCACTAATCTAGAACCCATAAGACACAACTAGCAGTAATGTGTAGAAATAAAACAGGCACATTTAGAGATGATTTAAGTGGAGGGAAAAAGTCCTAAAAATGAAAGTTATCCAAAACTGAAGTAGGTTATTTGGGAAGGTAGTGAGTTTCCTCTTCACTATAAATGCTCAAGCAAAGACTGCATGAGCACTTGATCCTTTTATATATGGACCAGATTCTCATCAACCAAAAGGAAATTTTTTGTTGAAGTCATGCTAGACTTCCTTTAAGGTATTTTCCAAATCTAAAGTCAATTAAATTCAACTCGACCAACATTTATTATGCCCATACTATACCTAAGGCATTGTACTGGGTCAGCAGTGGGGTTGACAGAGGGATACAACAAAAAAAATTAAACCATCCCTGCTTACAAGGAGCTTACATTGTGCTATTGAGTTACAACCTGTATACAAATAAATATAGTATAAGAGTCATCAATCTAGGGTTGGAAGGGCTGTTAGAGTTTACCTAATCCAAATTGCTCATTTAGGGGCAGCTAGGTGGTACAGTGGATAGAGCATGGGCCCTGGATTCAGGAGGACCTGAGTTCAAATCCGGCCTCAGACACTTAACACTTACTAGATGTGTGACCCTGGGCAACTCATTTTATCCCAATTGCCTCACAAAAAAAAAAAAAGTGCTCATTTTATGAAGTGTAGTGATTTGTCAATATAGGTAATAAGAAGTTGGGATGGGATTTGAATCCAGGTCCTCAGATTACAAAGGGCAGTTAGGTAGTACAGTTGGGGGAGCTCTAGACCTAGAGTCAGGAAGACCGGAGTTCAATTCCAGGCTCAGGCACTTCCTAGCTCTGTGGTTCTGGTCTAGTCATTTAACCCTGTTTATCTCAGTTCCCCCATCTGTAAAATAAGCTGGTGAACAAAATGGTGAACCACTCCAGTAACTGCCAAGAAAACATCAAATGGGGTCATGAAGAATGGGACATGACTGAAACAATTGAACAACAACAACCTCAGATTACAAATCCAATTCCCTTTCAAACAGACCTCGATGACTCATTAAGTTCAGGAAAATTAAGGCAGGAAAGATCTCTAACAATAATAATTGAGGAAATTAGGGATCTACCTCGAACTGGATGTCCCATAAATATCTCAAATTCAACATGTCCAAAACAAAACTCTTTCCCTGAAAAACCCACAGTTCTTCAAACTTCCCTTTTACTGCCAAAAACACCATCATGTTCTCAGTCACCCAGTCTACAACTTAGAGTAATCTTTGGCTCCTCCTTTCATCACACATATCCAATATCTTCATCTTGTCATTTCCACCTCAACAACATCTCTCATTCTATCCCCTTTCTTCATCACATCCACAACTCCAGGTCATCATCTCCACATACCTAAGCAATAACCTTTGACTGTCTCCCCTACCTATAGTCTCCCCCCAATCCAATCCATCTTCCACTCATTTACCAGTGTACTTTTTTAAATGTAGGTTTGTCCATATCATCTAATTTCCCTCTTCCCCCCGCTCCCTGGTTCAGTAAGCTCCAGTCATTCTCCATAATTTCCAGGATCAAAAATAAGGTACACTGGCACTTGAAGTTCTTTATCATCAGCTCTCTCCATGCTTTGCTGTCCTTCTTACAACTTTACTGTGTCCTACACATTCTGCAGTTCAGCTATATTGGCTCACTGACATTCCATCTTCTGATCTTTGTTTTCACTAGCTACCCCCTATGCTTGAAATGACTCGCTCCCATCTTTGCCTCATACTTCCCTGTCCTTGCTTCAAGCTCAGCTCAAACTCAAATTTCTACAGAAAGGCCCTTCCTGGTCCCACACCACCATCCTTCACCAACTGCTAATGACTTCCCCCTTTCAGAATCAGCTAGGTGGCACAGTGATAGAGTGCCAGGCCTGGGGTCAGGAAGACTCTTCTTCCTGAGTTCAAATCCAACCTAAAAGAAATTTAGCTATTTGATCCTGGCAAGTCACTTAATCCTCTTTGCCTTGGTTTCCGTCCTCTGTAAAATGATCTGGAGAAGGAAATGAGAAACAACTGCAGTAGCTTGCCAAGAAAACCCCAAATGGGATCACAAAGAATCGACATGCCTAAACAACTCTTTATATATCTTATATATCACTCATTGTTTACATACTTCTGCCATTGAATGTAAGCTCTTCATGGAAAGTGATTTATTTGTCTTTCTTTGTATCTCCAGCACTTATCAAAGTACCTGCATCATGTTTATGTGCCAAATAAAAGTTTATCGACTGACTACCTGAAATCCAGTGAAATCACCTTCTGTTCAGGTCCCCCAAATATCTTGCTTTGGCATTAGCCTTTGCCTGACAATCTAGGGCAATAGGGGGCCAGTGAGGTAGCAAACATTTGAGGCTGCTATCAAGGAAAATCTAACATCTTTTCTGAGTCCCCTTCCCTCACCTTTCAGACTGTACACAATCTTGTCAGACCGCTACATGCTATGATCCTTTGAAGTATACAGAATCTTTTGAGGCACGAAACTGTTAAAGTCACAAAATCATAGACTTCGTCACAGCTATAAGGCATCTTCATTTAAGAAAGTAGGAAACCAACACCAGTGAGGTGCCTAAGGACACAAAGCAATTTAGTGGCCTGGCCCAGGACTAGAACCCAGACCTCCTGATTTCCCAGGATAGTGTACCTGCCTGCTCTGCTATTACCAGGTGCTAACAGCATGAGGAAAACATTAGCCCTCTCTAGCCCAAGAAGCAGGATTAGGGGTGACAAGGACTCTCCAAAGTAGAAGGGGTTGAAAAGGAAGGAATAAAAAATGAAGGATGAGAAAGGCAATGAGGAAGGGACTTTGTGATGGAGGGATAAGAGGGAGTGAGAATTGGTAATGAGGCAAACTGGGTTCCAGGCAGTCTGTAATTGTAATGAATGAAACAAGCACTGCAGGGTGGCCATAAGGTAATATGTTATTACAGCTCCATTAAAACTATTTAAAGAAGCCAGGAACAGCTGCGAGAAATATGATGTAACTTAATGAAGGGAAAACATTTGCTCATTTTTCAGCACTGGAAGAGCATGTTCTATGGTTAAGGTTATGAAGGCAGCCATCTCCCTTAATCATCCTTCAGAGCCATATTGCTGCACTTAGGACATGGTGTTGTCTAGAAATGGAAATTATTCAGTACCTGAGCTGAAAAAGGTCGTTGTGATCATATAGCACAACCTCCTCATTTTACAGATGGGTAAAATGAGGACCAGAGTAGGGAATTGGCTAACCCAAAGCCACATGATGAATTAGAAGAGGACCTTGAGAACAGAACTGAGTTCTCCTGGATCTCAGGTCACGTTACCAGTCTGTGCCATGCTTTGTGCTTGTATGGGAACGAACACTTTGGCCACCATGAAGTCATCCTTTGTATGGCCCGTAATCAACCAGTGATGTACCTTTTTGTCTCCCCCTCAATTTGTCTTCCATGTAGGTATGAGAGTCCTAGAATTTCAGGACTAGAAGGGACTTAGTCTTCTTCCTTTGTTTTACAGGTGGCTGAACTAATACTTAGAGAAGAGAAGTGATTTTTCTGAGGGCCACACATAAAATTAGCAGCAGATGTATGGATGAAACTTGGTCCTCTGGGCTCCAAATCTACTGTTCATTTCTCTACATCTGAGATACTTAACCTAGGATTCACAGGACCCCCAAGTTCTCTGGCCTGGAATAAGATAAGGATTTCGAGAAATGTCTTCCTACCGAGTAACAAGATGGTATAAATGAGAGAGTGCTAGACCTGGAGTTGGGAAGACTTGGGTTCAAATCCTGACTCAGATATTTACTATCTGCGTGACCTTGGGCAAGTCACTTAATCTCTCTTGTCTTAAATTCTTTGTCTGCAAAATGAGATTGGGGGGGGGGGCATTAAGGTCACTTTTAGCTATAAATTTGTTAATCACTGTTAATGAAAACAGTAATTTTTTATTAACAGCAAAAAAGACAATTACATGACTTCTCAAGATCAGAAAAGTAAGAGAGTAGAACAGAAAGTGAAGAGAGCCTAAGACAGAACCTTACCATACACGCATTTCTGGAGGGCAGTAGATGGATGGTTATAAAATAAAGGAAAATAGAATTTGTCAGACACCTAGGTGGAAAACTAGCTGGGTTACAGAAGCCAAGCAATGAAGGCATGTCCAGCTACAAGGTGTGTTGAGCAGTGTTAATAGCTACAGAGACAAAAATAAAGCAAAGAGGGTCAGGGCTGTTAAAAGACCACTATATATAGCAAAGAAAAGGTCATTGGTAACATTTGGAGGGAGAAATTTCAGTAGAGTAGTGGGACTGGAAACCTGACTGCAAGAGGTTGACAGGTAACTCCAGACTGAGAAAGGGAAATCAGCAAGAGTGGACAGCTCAGGGGGGAGCTAGGTGGCACAGTGGATAGAGCACTGGCCCTGGAGTCAGGAGTACCCGAGTTCAAATCCGGCCTCAGGTACTTAACAACTTACTAGCTGTGTGACTCTGGGCAAGTCACTTAACCCCAATTGCCTCACTAAAAAAAAAAAACAAACCAAGAGTAGACAGCTCAGCTGGACATGGTAATCCCTGCTGGGAATTCTGAGCCTAGGAGTCCTAAACTGCAGAGAGCTGAGGTGATTGGGTGTCCATACAAAGTGTAGCATTAATATCTTAAGCCCCTGAGAGTGAAAGGCCGCCATGTTGCCTAAGGAAGGATGAACCAGCCTAGGTCAGCAATGGAGAGGGTCAAAACTCCCATGCTCATCAGACTGGGATTGAACCCATGCAGCAGGCCTTGTTCTTCCAGCCTAGGTGAAATAGGGTAACCCAGGTTACCCTGATAAACGAGGAAAGCTCTTCTACAGAAGGTAGGATTTGAGCTGTTGGTTTGGTTTGGTTTTGTTTTGAGGACCCAACAAATATAGTTGTTTTAACAGTAGAGGAAGGAAAGATACATGATGTTACCTTGAGATGGCAGGATTAAGTGTTGCAGATGGTAACTCTGAATCACAGGGATAAGGAAAGCAGAACATGGGAGTGTGGAGTCCATAAGAAGGGAGAAGAAGCAGCTGGGCAGAGATGCTGCTTTTCAGGATCCTATGATGCCTAAATGAAGCACCTGTGTAGGGAGAAACTGATTGCTCCAGACACCAGCAATCTAGGTAGTGGATGCAGTGAAGAGTTCAAACAAAGCATATGGGCCAATAAAGCCTTGTTGATCTTCCCTAGGGCCCCCTGAACTCACCTTGTGAGCACTTAGTGAGTACTTACTATGTGCCAGGAATGTGCTAAGTTTTGACAATACAAAAGAAGGCAAAAAAAAGTTCCTGCCATCAAGGAGATCACATGGAAGAGATAAAATGGAAATAGTAAAGTACACACAAGAAACATACAGAGGAGATGGAAGAAGCAGCCGGGAGGGTCAGGAAAGCTTTTCTACCAGAATATGGGATTTGAGCTGAGTCTTGACAGAAGCTTGGGAAGCTAAGATGTAGAAGTGATGAGGAAGAGTATTCCAGGCATGGGGAACTGCCATACTAAAGCATGGAGATGGGAGATGGAGTTTTGTATTCTAGGCCCTCCCAAATCACTCTGGCTTCCATTCAGTGACCAACTGTAGCCCCTAGCCCAAGCCTCTATGGCTTATTATTGAGGTTTTTTGTTTGTTTGATTTTTTGGCAGGGCAATGGGGGTTAAGTGACTTGCCCAGGGTCACACAGCTAGTAAGTGTTAAGTGTCTGAGGCTGGATTTGAGCTCAGGTACTCCTGAATCCAGGACTGGTTCTTTATCCACTGTGCCACCTATGTGGGGACCAATTTTTAATTGGGGAGTGTAAGCTAAGCGGCTCACCGCAATATTGGGGCAGCCTCCCTCAAAACAGAACAGGATTTATTTTAACAAGAATGAACTTAAAAAAAAAACACAAACAGGATCAGGAGGATTAAAGGAAAGGAAATAAAATGGGGAAAGAGAAATTATACAACCTGAAAAAATACCACCTCCCAGGAATCAGCTGAGAATATGCAGCAGAACTCCTGTCGCCTTCCAGCATCCTGCTAGAATGCCCAACTCTCCTCCCCCAATTCCAGAAAAACCCCACACAGCCCCAGCCAATGGGAAGGCCGCTCTGATAGTCACATGACTGCCCTCACTAGGCTTCCAGTCATTATAATTTTGCCAGGCCCATGCAGGCATCTCAAGTGGTGATGACATGAGGTGCCAGCACCATGGCAACGGCTACAACCAGTGGGTGGAGCACCTGTGGTTTGCAGAGCCCCAGGCCAGTGTGCACCAAGGCATAAAAACCTCAAATAACAATTCTTTACACCTAGCTGCCCCATTATTGAGGTTTTGATGGAGTGTACACAGCAATTGTTTTCTGTTCTGGCCAGAAACTATAAGGGTCCTCCCCTTCCCAGATTGATATTTTTATGATGGTTAATTAGGCCATCTTCTGTTTCAATTCTTCCCTAACCCTTAGTCAGTGAATGGGCATTGCCTCAGACAAACTAAGGCCTAGGAAAGACTTCCATGGTCATATACTGCATCCTGGCCCATCACCAGTCATCTTGAATTTTGCCTTGCCACTGGATTTTTTTTGGCAGGGTAATGGGTGTTAAGTGACTTGCTCAGGGTCACACAGCTAGTAAGTTTCAAGTGCCTGAGGCCAGATTTGAACTCAGGTCCTCCTGAATCCAGGGCCAATGCTTTATCCATTGTGCCACCTAGCTGCTCCCTTTGCCACAGGATTTTGATGACTGCAGGAGAAAGTGAGACTGAAGACTTTACACAGCTCTGCCTCACTTAAAGTCAAGATATTACCCTTGTGATGTCATTGGTCCTCTTTGAGAACAAGGACAACAGCCAATGTAGCTAGATGGTATAGTGTGTACGGGAGAGTAAAGTGTAAAAATATAGGCACGGTGGGGGCAGCTAGGTAGCACAGTGGATCTAAGAGCACTGGCCCTGGATTCAGGAGGACCTCAGTTATGAATAGCTTTAAATGCCAAACAGAGGATTTTATATTTGATCCTAAAAAGTAATAGGGAACCACTGGAGTTTACTGAATATTGGGAGTAACATGGTAAGACCTGGGCTTTATAAAAATCAAGTCAGAGAATGAGTAGAAGATGGTAAAGGAGGAAAGGTGAAAACTAAGGCAGGAGTATCAGTGAGGAGATGGGAGGGGTGATGAGGTCATGAATTAGGGTGGTAACTGCATGAGTAGGGAGAAGGGAGGTATTCTACCTTCACAATTTGAAAGATGTTACAAAGTAAGAATCAGTATTATTTGGCAATGGATTGGATATGAATGATGAGTGAGAAGAGTTCAGGTGACAATGAATGAGGCCTAAGTGACTGGGAGGATGTCAATGAGAAAGTTGTAAAGAGGGAAGAGAAATTGGGGAAAAAAATGAGTTGTTTTATACATTTTTAAAATGCCTAGGGGACATCCAGTTCATGTAGTTCAGAATGTCCAAAATGCAGTTAATGATGCAGGACTGTAGTTCAGGAAACAGGCTAAGGTTGGCTATATAGAGCTGGGAATCATCTGCATAAAAGTGCAAATTAAATTCATAGGAATTGATTAGATCATCAGTCAAGATACTATAGAGGAAAAAGAGAAGAGGACCCAGAACAAAGTCTTGGGTTCACCATTGGTAACTAAGAAGGATATGGACAAAAGAAAAGCAAAGGAATCTGAGAAATCAGACAGATAGGAGAAAGTAGTGTCCCCAAAACCAGAGAGCATATCCACCAGTTCCAAAGCCTTACCTAAAATGGAAGAGGAGAAGGAGGAGGAGGCACATGAAGAAGATGCCCTGATCACAGTGGCTGAGACCTTCTAATGCTTCTGGCTGCCTAAAGTCTGGGATCATGGATAGGATTATAGGTTTTGAGCTGGAAGGGTCCTTGTTGTTCATCTAGTCCAACCCTGCCATTTTACAGAGGATGGCACTGAGACCCAGAGAGGTTGAGTGAGTCTCCCAAGGTAGCAGAGCCAAGATTTGAAGTGCCTCTGACTTCTGATCCAGGGCTCTTCCCTGTGTACCTTACTGAAATCCCAGCAGTGGTCCCAGGGACTGGACTAACTCTCAGGTAATATCCCAAGATGGCAGGAGATGACACCCTGAGAAGATAGAGACCCTGCATGTAGAGCAGGTGCTCAGCTCTTGGCTGGGTGTTTCCCCAGCAGCTTTAGCCCTTTGGCACCTAATGGGGCTGAATTCCTTGTGCACACAGGCCATCTAGCTCTCTGAGGCCCTGATTTCTTAAGATTCTAGCTCCAACAAACAAAATCTCTGTTTCTAAATGAGGTTCTTTTCTCATGAAATGTAGAACCTTCCTCCCCCCACCCTGCAAAAAATAAACAAACAAAAAAACAGTTTGTTGATGACTGAGCAACCTTCTCAGTTAGGTTTGTGGTATAATAGAAAATCCGTGGGTCAGGAAACATGGGTTCTAATCCTGGCACTGCCCCTAACGGGGTTGTGATCTTTGCCCAGTGACTTCCCCTCCCTGGGTCTCTGAGCCACAGCTCCCCTGTGAAATGAGGGAATTAGATTTAGTAATCTCTGTGGTGACTTCCCTAACATTTTCAAATTCTACTTGTGATGCAGTGTCCAAAATATCAAGCTCATATTCTCTAGGAAGGGACCCCCCCCAAAAAAAAACCAAACAAAAATAAAGTTCTCCATAAAAGTAAAACTTCAAGAAAAGAAAGTAGAATCTTTCAATCTTCCCCTTTTTTTCAATAGTAAGACTCCCATGAGACTCCAGATCACTATGCCTAGCAAGGGCAAGGGCACCGAAAGGAAAAAAAAAAGATTCACAACGTAGGAAGATTCTCCTGTGCTCATCTAAGCCTTCCTCCTGCCACCGATCACCCGGCAAACTCCCTGAATGATGTCTATCGCCCCTAGAGCAAGTAGTTTGTGAGGCATTCCTTCCCCTGCGTGCTAGTCTGGTGCTAACCTCCTGTAAGAGACTTGGAGAAGGACTGGTACTGGGGAGAGGCCCCAGGAAGCCTCAGAAGCCCCATCAGTATTCAGTTTGCCTTACAGTCGGGTTCAAAAGCTTCATTTAGTGATTGCCTTACTTTTGACCCAGCTGCCCAGGCAGGCACCAGAGTATATGAGAATAGAATAGACTCCTCCACAGATACTCCCTCTTTCTCCAGAGGCCTGGTGGTACCTTTCCATTTGGCCTTTCTGAAACGGACCGTGCCTAGATGCAGACATGTGCACACAGACCCATGCCCAGACACACACATAAGTCAATCTTATTTCATACACAAATGTATTTGTCCCTTTGAGAATTATTTTCTACTTTCCTTCACTTGGCAAAGCTCATCAGTCATGTCCTCTTTAGTGGCACAATACCAAATGATGTTCGCTCTCCCCATGAGTCTCCAGTCTGAGGCATCCGCTGCCAACTCCTACAAGTGCTTTTTTTAACCCTGACCTTTTGGGCTCCCTGCAGCATGGGATGGAGAAGGCCTTGCCCACTTGCCTTCTGATGCCCATCAGTTATTAGTTTAATATTTCAAAGGCTGTTAGAGCTTGCAGGAGCCCTGAAGCTCATCTAACACAGAGGAGGGAGGTGACACTCAGGAAATTGGAAGTGCTTCACCAGGGTCACACAGTAAGGTAGTAACAGAGGAACATTGATCAGAGGTAAGGGGAGGAGCAGAAAAGGTGAGAAAGGGGAAGGAAAATATTCTCTCATTTGATCCCTACAACAACCCTGGGAGGTGGATACTGTTATTATCTTCATTTTGCAAAAGAGAAAACTGAGGCAAACAGAGGTCAACTGACTCGCCCAGACTCATACAGCTCATAAGTATCTAAGGCCAGATTTGAAATCAGTCTTCCTGACTCCAGGCCCAGAATTCTATCCTGGACCACCTAGGTGCCTCAAGGAACTCAAAGATGGTCTAATAAGGTGGTATAGAATCCAAATAGAAATGTATCCCTGTAGACCACATGCTGGCTTAGAAAACCACAAATTACATTATCTGTGTTGTACTATATTTTTATTTATTTTATTATTAAACATCTCCCAGTGACATTTTTATCTGGTTTCCACTGCACTCAGAAGTTTTGTAGGGATGCAGGCAGTGAGTTTGATTCCATACCCTAGACCAACTTCTTCATTTTACAGATGAGGAAACTGAGGCCCAGAGACGTGAAGTGACTTGTCTAAGACCAAATTAGAAGCTGGATTTGAACCCGAGTCCTTGGACTTCAGAGCACAAAGATAGTCTCCTGGGCCTTGTGAGCTCTATAGAGCTCCATCCGCACTCCTTCCTCTCTCTACCATGGATAGACTGAAAGTGTGATCAGAAGGATTGTGCTAAAATGGGAAATGTCCTGGATTGAGAGTAGGAAAACTGAAATTCTAATCTGTAATTAGTTGTCTGATGTTAGGAAATCCCACCCCTTTTCTGGGCAGGTTTCCCTATCTCAAAATAAAAAGGCTGCCCTACATAATTCTGAAGTACTCTTCAGCCCTGAATTCAGGACTGAGTACTGTCTTGCAGAAAAATTTGTCACTAAATTTTCAGTGAGGTCATTTGGGTCTCAGAAATCAACAATCCTTACAAATTGGAGCTTGATTTATTGTTTTGTTGATTTTCTAGACTTGTTCAGTCATTTCAATTATGTTCAGCATTTTGTGACTCCAACTGGAGTTTTCTCAGCAAAGATGCTGGAGTGGTTTGTCATTTCCTTTTCCAGCTCACTTTACAGATAAGGAAACTGAGGCAAACAGGATTAAGTGACTTGTTAGACTCGGGTTTTCCTGACTCAAGGCATGGCCCTCTCCACGCATCACTTAGCTGCCCTGTCTAGACTTAAGAAAGTATTAATAATGCATATTAAACTTAAAAAGTATATTGAATACAAAAAATCCAGGTTGTTAAACATTCACCAGTACACTTCTGTATTGCTCTATAAACATTGCTTGAGTTCAGCAGGAGTGCAGCAGAAGGCTGAGAATGAACTCATCTCCAGACAGGAAGTCTGGTGATTGTAGGCAGGGCAGTAGCATCATCATCACCACCACAATCACCATCATCATCACATATAATAACAGTGACAATAATAACTGGTATCTATATAGCATTTTGAGATTTGCAAAGTGCTTTACTTTGGTGTAGTCAGGTGGCACAATAGTTAGAGCCCAGGGCCTGGAATCAGGAAGACCCAAATTCAAATGCAGCCTCAGATATTTACAAGCTGTGTGACCCTGGGCAAGTCACTTAACCCTGTTTGCCTCAGTTTCTTAAATCTATAAAATGAGCTGGAGAAGGAAATAACAAACCACTTCAGTATCTTTGCCAAGAAAACTCCAAATGGGGTCACAAAATGTCAGAAATGACTGAAACAGCTGAACAACATCATCTTATATCTATTATTTCATTTGAGCTTCACAACATCCCTGCCTAAATTCTATAGCGAATTAAATGTTCTTCTACAAGCCTAAGTGCTGGTTCAGAGATAGGAACCCAGTTCTCTCACCTGCCCATAACAGTAGTCCTGGGGAGGCAGCCCCACCCCTAGTTTATTTCTGCGGTTGCTTAGCAGATTCCACCCTCAGGCCTGCAGCTGTTTGTATAATTGCCTTTTCTCACCAAATGTCTTAGGCCCAGGGCTATTTATTCATGAAAAGTTTCCTTTCATATGTAATGTCAATAAGCCTGTCCCTTCTACTCAAAAAACTAGGACAGACTTGGGAGCTTAAGGGACATCATTCTTTCATTCATCCATCCATCCATCCATCCATCCATCCATCCATCCATCCATCCATCCATCCATCCATCCATCCATCCATCTATTTATTTTTTGAGAAGGCAATGAGGGTTAAGTGACTTGCCCAGGGTCACACAGCTAGTAAGTGTCGTGTCTGAGGCTAGATTTAAATTCAGGTCCTCCTGAATCCAGGATCTGTGCTTTATTCACTGTGCTACCTAGCTGCCCCACCTTCACATTTTTTTACTGGGCCCCAAGGGATTGGGTGACTTGCTCAAAGGCATGCAGCTGGTTAAGTAGCAAAGGCTGAATTTGAACCCAGATCTCAGGAGTCCAAATTTCTTTTAGTTGCATCAGATTCCTTCTAAAATGGTAGAACAGGCTTACTTTTCTTTCCTCAGACTACTTATTTATAATTATTATAGCACTTTCCCTTGTGCCAAACTGTGAGGGTGGAGGAAAAGGAGTCCTTATAGGAGGAAACTTTATAGGGAAGTATCAGGAAGTAGAGCTTATTTGAGAAGATCTGAGATTTCATAAGTTTGGGTCCTTCCTTCACTATTTGTAACCCATTTATGCCTTAGTGTATGGTCTTTGTGACTTGCTGTAGATGAAAGGAGGGAAGGAGGGTGGGAGGGAGGGAGGGAGAAAAGCAAATCATTATTTTATGCCTGTCCTTCAGGTAATGTGTCTCTTCAAGTTTAGCTAGAGTGGTGCTCAGATGGCAGATCCATACTATAATCACTGGGCTCACATTCAATAGACTTCCATTTCAGTCGGACCTATCAGAGCAGGTACTCTGCTACCACAACTTTCTAGAACCCAGAGGCACATCCTTGTTATGATGAGGAATTCAAGGAATTTAATTCATAATATTCCAAGGAATATTATGAAATCAAAAACAATGCTTTCAGCAAATGAAGAAAAGAAGAGGACACAGAGCAAGTGCTAAATAATCAAGGACTTTGAGGATTCCAAGTGGGGAAGTGCCATAGTAGACCAATAGGCTTGGTTAATACCTATACCATTAAGGTTGGAGCAAAGGATGAGTACAGTGGAGTGTCCTATCCCAGGATTTACATGCCAATTGTCAGAAGCCTTGTTTTGTTGCTATCATTCTTACTGTCTCATGAAGGACTTGAGATCCATGGAGAATGACCAAGGCTTCCCACTCACCAATGCAATGGGGGTTCAGTTCAATTCGTTAAACATATTAAACACCTACTAGGTATAAGGTACTATCCCAGGAACTGGGGATAAAAGATAAATATAGGATGGTCCCTGTCCTCAAGTAGCTGACATTCTACTGGAGGGATATAAACATGGATACAGATAAGTATACACAAATTTTTAAAGGACCTATAATTTTTTTTTAATTTATTTAATTTTTTTTAGTTAACAAAAAAATTTATTTTCATCCCCTCCCATTGAAAAAAAACCAAAGACCTTGTAACAAAAATGTACAGTCAAGCAAAACAAATCCCTGCATTGTCCATGATCAGAAATGGTTTTGCCTCATTCTGAACTTTACCTCTCCATCAGAAAATGAGTAGCATGCTTAATCATCAGTAGTCCGCTGGGGTCATGGTTGGTTATTGCATTGATCAGAGTTCTACAAGTCTTTCACAGTTGTTTTGGAGAATTTAGGGTTTTGTCAGTGAGGGCAGCTCCTGGTATAGAAAAATCTTTCCACTGAGTTGGATTGCCATCTGTTTATGACCCAGTACATGAATTTTAGGGAGTTGCCGGAAGCACTTAAGGGATTTGCCCAGATCACACAGCTATTAAGTGTCAGAACCCAAATCGTCCTGAAGCCACACCTAGCACTCTATCAACTACTCCACCCAGCTCCTACAGAAAAGTACAATGCAAGGTAATGTGAGTAGAGAGAGGGCACTGGCAACCTAGCAACCAGGAGGATCAGAGACCTAGGTCCTAATTAATAGTGAGACCCTAGGCAAGTCACTTCCTCTCCCTGTGCCTTTGGTTTTTCTTCTATAAAATAGGGGGATTTGGTCTTTAAGGACCCTTCTGGCTTTAACATTCCAGAAGTTAAGTCTATGCCTTCTTGGTCTGATCCCTTCTTAGTAAGGACAAGGCAAGGGTCTAGTTGGCCAAGATTTCTGCAGCGACTCCTTCAGGACTAAAAGAAAAATAAACAAATAACAAAAGGCTCTTGGATAGTGGGAAATCTCTCCAAGCTCGAAGACTAAAATAAAAATAGAACTCAATACTCGAAGGGTAAGAGAATGAAAAGGGAGAGAGAGATTGATAATGGATTCATATAATGAGATGGCAATTTTGGTCTCAAAAGAGTATGATTAGATTCCTAATGACTGTCACCATTCTCTGGTCAATCTACTGTAACCAGACACTAATGCAAAAGTAATGCCCCTCTTCCCTCTCACTTTGAAGATGGAAATGAGCATCCCTTTCATACTTTCACCCCTTCATTTGTTTTTGGCTCAAGAGATTATCTTGTATTAGGTAGCAGCTCTCTGGAAAGAGAAATGGATGTGTGATCAAAGTCCAGCAATTACTAGATTATTACATCTCCTTCCTGGACATTTGAATTAGGACTCAGTAAGTCTGCCTTTGTCAACAACGTTCACAGGAGAGTCTGGTGTTGTTTCTGCTGGATCCTATTAGAGATACCCATGTCTGTGGGTATGAATGACATAGCTTGTTATGATGTCAGGTGAATATGTCCTGTTTTTTATATCTCCCCATCTGGAGGGCTGTGTTCTGAATACCATATTTTAGGAAAGACTCTGACAAACAGGTGGCCAGGAAAAGGAGAAGGATGTGAAGCCATGGCATGCAAAGAATGATTAAAGGACCTGAGATGTTCAGGAAGAAATGACTTAAAGGAGACATATTCACTGAACTCAAATGTCAGGGGGCCTGTTATGTGGAAGAGGACTGTTATGTATTCCCTAAGGTGCATAGTAGTTCCAGAGAGACAGATTTCCTCTCAATATGAAGAACTTCCTAACAACTTGAGCTGTCTAAGAAAGAAATCGGCTACCTGGTAAGGTATTGAGCATCCTGTCACTGGAAGCATCCACATACATGCTGAATAACCACCTGCCTGGTTTGAATCCTAACTCTGTCTTTCTACTGTCATTCCACTTTTCTGGGTCTCACTTTCTCCATCTGCAAAATGAGAAGGCTGGATCAAATCTAAAGCCCCAATTAGTTATAAATCTTGTGATCCTTTGCCCTTCACATTAACTTCATATTATACTTATCTGTGAATGAATGGATGAATGAATAAGTGGATGAATGAATGAATGAGGCAAACATTTCTTATGCATTTAGTTCTGGAAACTAAACTAAGTGAGACAGTCCCTGCTTTATGAGAACTTATATTCTAATAGGGAGAAACAACACATATAGGGGAATAGTGACTAAAGAAGGTCACTTGGTTCTGGTGAGTTTCAGGGATAGTGATTTGAGGGGAGAGGATACATGGAAGATGACCAAGGTGAATTAGGTTAGGAATTTGGGGGAAGCTGGATATAATGGGTTCTTATCAACCAGGTGCAATAGTTCAAGCTTGGTAGCAGCAATAGTAGGGTGACATGTCAGGAAGATTTGGGATGGGGATAACTAAAGCATGTAATCTGTCCATGCAATATCCCCCTGGCTAATGGTAAAGCCCTTGTGGGAAAGAACTGTATTTTTCATTTTTGCATCTGTCCTTAACTGAGAGGAAGTTTAGACTGAATGACCCCCAAAGCCCCACCTAAATTTGAGATTATATGATGATCTTTTGTTTATTCTGCCATCATTGTCTCACAGTCAACAGCCCTGGAGAGTCTTTCACGTGCAGGGTATGTATGTACATGGTATGTTTTATAGATCCATTAAATATTCAGAGTTGTATCAAAATCTTCCTAAAAAATCCAAGGACATTTACGTGTGCACTGGCGAGTAATATTCTTTCAAATGTGGGCCCTTTTCTGGGTCTGTGTTTTAAGGAAAGCAAGACCCATAGAACTAAGTGAGTAGGACAGAGAGGTCAAGTGGAATGTTCGCGCAGGAAGGATACATTCTATCATCGATGTTTCCAGTGTCTTCACTGGCTCTGCCAGTGGTAGACTAGGAATATAGAGCTCTGGCCATGTTGATAGAGAAATTATAGCACGCCATAAATTTACACCTGCTCTGAGCAGGGGAAGGAAGGGCATTGCTTTTGGGCAGGGCTTAAGAGAGCAGAGCAGGCTTGAGAGTCTGGTAGGAGAAAGTCTGATACTTGGGTTGTTCATAACCCTAAGACCTATGATTTATTCTTTTTTTTCTTTTTCTTGCAGGGCAATGAGGGTTAAGTAACTTGCCCAGGGTCACACAGCTAATAAGTGTCAAATGTCTGAGGCCACATTTGAACTCAGGTCCTCCTGAATCCAGGACTGATGTGCTACCTAGCTGTCCCACCCCCCCATGATTTATTCTGAAGGCAAAGTATCATGGTGTATAGAGCTGTGGATTTAGAACCAGAGGGTTTGAATCCTGACACTGTCTTTTTTGGCCTCCATCATTTCACCACCCTTCTCTCCTGCCCCATGCCACAGCTTCACTTTCCTCATCTTTAAAATGGGAACTTTGTATTAGAAGATCTCTAATGTCCTTTCTGGATCAAAATCTCGTGATCCTTTGCCTTTATAACATTCTACCTTATACTTACCTATGTATATATTAAGAGAATCCCCCCTAATAAACTATGATAGCTTTGGGGGCTAGATTTGTCTTTTAAAAAAACAATACTTGACATATAGTGGGTACTTAATGAATGCTTATGATTTGATTAATTCATATTTATATCCTGAGAATAGGCATAATAGGAGCCTAATAAATGTGTATTGGAAAAATGAGTGAATGAATGAATGAATGAACCCTGTGATCCTGCCTCAAGCCTAAAAGAGTTTTCCCTGGGCCCAGCTAAGGATATAAAAACAGAATACCTAATCCTTTCTTTGCTATAGGAGTTTGACCCACAAGCCCAATTACTAACTAGAAAAACCCTTTACATCATCTCTCCAAATGAAAACATCGGTCTTTCTATTGATTTTCTACCGTACGACCGGGAGAACACATATACTTTAATCATTTGGGGAATAGAGAGTGAAAGCCGTCACTCCTTTGAAAGGGAGGATGTAATTCAGCACAAGTGCTCCAGACTGCTTTCCTAGGACACCCACTCACAGACATCAGTCTAGATGAGGGGAGATAAGCTTCTATTTCTTTTTACTAAGGGACTTCACAGGGCTGTCCCAGAAAGAAAAAAAAAGTGACAATGTCGTCTCTGTCCCAACTCTAGCTCCATTGCAACATCGCATGTATGACTTGGCATCTCACAAACTAGACATGATAATAATAGTTCACACACATAATATATACAGATATATATGTGCACACATATGTACAGATATATGTGTATATACACACTGCTTTAAGGTTTGTGAAGTAATTTACCTATATTATCTCATGGGCTCCTTTTAACCTCCTCATGAGTTAGGTAGCCCCTATTATATAGGTGATGGAATTGAAGCTCAGAGAGGGTAGATGATTTGCTCAGGGTTGCACAGATACTAAATTTCTAAGGTAGAACTTGAACTGGGGTCTTCCTTTGTTCCAAGTCTAGCATTCTATCCAGTGTGCCCCACTGCCCTTCATTTTTGTTACCTTTGAAGGGAGAAACCTAAGATATCCACAATAGGGCCCATTTCCAAGATTCCACCAGTCATGCTCAGTAGTCATCCCCTGTCATTCTCAGTATTCCTGCCCCTTGGGACAAAGCTTCTTAAACTGTGGGCCGTGACCCCATATGGGGTTGAGCAACTGAATGTAGGGGGGTGGTGAAAAATTTGACAGTAAATGTTTGATTTGTATACCTATTTTAGATACCTGTATACCAGGGATTGTGTAAAAATTTACCTGGCAAAATGGGGTCACGATTGGAAAAAGTTTAAGAAGCCCTGCCTTATGACAGATGAGCTCAGAAAGCTGGGTCCTAAGCACATGCTCCTTACACATTTGCTTCTCATTCACATAGCCTGACTTAGCCAATGGCCTCGTGGGGAAATAACTAGCTATAATTGGCAAACTATCAGCCAGCAATATCTGTCCCACTTCTCAAAGCACTAAGTGAATTTCGGTTGGGCTCCAGGTCCTTTGGCATTCACACATGATAAACAAGAGGTACATTTTATGTCCTTAGCAGTTGGAAGCCATTGTTCACAATGCTTAGGCTGGATGAGGGCAGGAGTTGGGGGATGCAGGGAGGAAAAAACAAGAAGGACTGAATTTCCCAATAACTTGAAACTGGGCTCTGCTTTTTTCCCTAGATCTTTTTGACCACAAATTACAAAACATATTATATCTGCTGTGATAAGAAAAGGCAATGTTTACATGACCCTGTTCTCCCAGATAGAATCCTCCAAGCACAGCTAATTGAGACCTGAAAAGAGAAAAGAGATATAATAGTGATGAGGATAATTATTGTATCAATAATAATAGCTAGCATTTTATAGCTCTTTAAAGTTTCAAGATGCTGTTTCATACATTATCTCATTTGAACCTGAGCTTATTTCCTTTATTGCCATTTCTTGGAAATCCTGGGTCTCTGCTCCCTGTTTTGTAAAAATGATATCTGTTTAAAAACCAAACTGTAACCAAAAAAACTGTCTTTGGTTAATAGAGGGGAAAATGAAATTCTGAAAAGTTCTATGCAAGGCTCTAGGTGAATCTAATCTTTCATCTCCTTCCGAAAGGCTGGTTTAAGTTTGAAGATGTTTTCCTTAAAATCAGGCTGAGAGCAAATAGTCTGGCTGGAGGAGATAGAAGTCCTCCAGGCCGAATGCTATATTGGAAAGTGGCATAAGAGAATATGAGTTCAAATTCTGACACTGCTAACTACTGTATGACTTTGAGCAAGGTATTCAACCGTTCAGTCTGCTCATGGGGAGGGTAGATTAGATAACCTTGAGCACATGGTATAGTATGTGTATGAGTATCACGCACAAGCTAGACTTAATATAGGCCTTATTAAGGAAAGAATACGAATAGCAGTTTATTAAGGTAAATTATTATTATTGATTATAAATATTAAGTAAAACTCTATGCCAGCCACGTGGCTAGAGTGCTAGATATGCAAATACAGGCAAGCAAAATACTCCTTGCCCTGGCAAACACTCTTGCTATTAGACAGGGCCTGCAGGGAATTTAGAAGCAGGGGAAGATAAGGTGAAAGATCACAGATCAGTGTCTGGGGTGAGTGGTTCCAAGGCAGACTCCAAGATCCCATAAAAGAGGGGATAAAGAAAAATGAGGGCAATGTGACATTATCTCAAATATACTTTCCATGCAGCTTGAAAGATTTATAATCTCTTTATGAGCATATTGGGGAAAGTCCTAGACTGATTGTCAGAGAGACAAGTTCTTGTCAGCGGTGTGCTGGGTAAATGGGGGGGGGGGGGGGGGGCGGGGAATGTATACCGGATACACCTGATATACTTTAAGTTTAATCTGAATTATTGAATGGATTTCTTCATATGTTTTCTTAGTCCAGTACAATCAACAAAGCAATAACTCAAAGCCCTGATTTGTAACATTTGCCAATTTCAGAGATGTAAATGCTTACACTGAAAATATAACGATCAGCTTTCAGGAGTTTGTTCCAAACTAGCTGTAGCACACCCTGGTCTAGTCCTGGTCCCCAATGTCATCCATGCTGAGCCAGCGTCTCCAGATGCTTCTTTACAAAGCTCACTGGAAGGTAGTCATCTCGATAGGCTCTATGGAGGATACGCTCCAAGGATTGTCTTGGTTTGTACCATCTTTGTCTGGGCCTTGGGGGTATGAAATAGGCATGAAGGGTTAGTATGAGGATTCTATGGAAAAGGGCAGCCACAGCTCTGGGTCAGGTGTCATTATAGCAGGCTTGAGGCAGATGTGATTAAAGTAAAACAGGGAAAAGCACTCTCACTTCTATCTCTAGGGATGTTTAACTATCTGAAGGGAACAGGAATAGAACTTGAGACCCAGGATACAAATCCTTCATTTACAGATGGGGAAACTGAGGCCCAGGAAGAGAGAAAGGAATTCCTCAGGATAAACATCCAAGAGCAAAACATTCATTCATTCATTCATTCACTCATTCATTCAGCACTACTTAGTATCTCATGTACTGGTACTCTGCTAGGCTCTGAGAGAAACAAAGTGCCCCCTCCCCCCTCAAAAAAATGAATATGGTTCTTGCTTCAAAAAAGCTGTTGTTTCAACTTGGCTCATCAGGGTGATTCCACCATTAAGAAAAACAGCAGCAAAAAACACTCCTTCCAAGTGTCCATAGCTAGTCATTCCCACTCCCAGTCAGCTGGCTTCTGAGTCTCAAATTGCACAAGAGAATGGTGCTCCAAAGTGCGTTTTGGATACTCATAGACGGCAGGTTGATATATTGGGGAAAATCCTGAACTGGTTGACAAGAGACATGGATTCTAGTCTTATGTCTCTCACCACTGAGTCCGTTGCCTTGAGCAAGTCCATTATCCTCTCTGGGCCTTACGTTTCCCATCCATAAATGAGGAAGGGTTTGGGATGAAATGTTCTCTAGAGGTCTTTCCAGGTCTAATTGCTAGGACTGTCTGAGCCAGGGATATTTCTATTTTTTTTTTCAAGGAACCTATCTTAAACACAGGCTGTTGCTTGGATGAATTACTATGCCAAGTTTCTCTCAGAATCCTTATCTCTGCTTCTTAGGGTTGTTTCACCTGAAGGAAATCTTTTTCCCCCCTACATATGTCTCTCTTTCTTCTTCTAACTCTCTTTCCTGTTGCTTTCTAGGCATTACCTGAGGGGCAGACGGCATCTTGGGATACAGCCAAGGAAGATGAAAACCGCAATAAGAATCGATATGGGAACATCATCTCCTGTAGGTGCAAAGGTGGATGCTTCTCTCTGGGTTTAGGAGTACACTTTCTCTGGTGGCCTGTACCTTTGTGCCTGATGTGGTTTATCTTGCTATGGTGGCAAAAAACATTGGCTCAGCTGTCAGAGGACCTAGGTTCAAATTGTGCCTCTGATATGACATGCATGATTGTAGGCAAGTCACTTAGCCTCAGTTTCCTCACCTGTCAAATAACAGGTTAAATTAGATGACCCCTGAGCACTCTTCTACATCTTTATCTATGATCTTGTGATGGTAAAAGGGCCTTGCTTGGGTTGAGTCAGCTAAGAACCAATTGAAGGATTCCTGATTCTGGAAACATACCCCTAGTGTTTTTCTTTCAGAACAAATTCATCTTTTTTTTTTGGTCTATAGTTATTTTATTTTTAATAATATTTTAATTTTCCCCAGTTATATGTAAAGACAATTATTCAGATCATTTGAATTTTTTTTATTTCCAAATTTTCTCTCTCCCTCACTCAGCTCTCCCTTCCCTGAGATAGTAAGCAATTTTATATGGGTTATACATGTTCAATCATGCAAAACATATTATCATATTAGTCATGTTGTGAAAGGAGACACAGACCGAAAGGAAAACACACACATACACAAATATACAGTTAGTGAAAATCATGTGCTTTGATCTGCATTTAGACTCCATCAGTTTTTTCTCTGGAGGAGGATAGTATCTCTTATCATGAGTCCCTTGGAATTGTCTTGGATCATTTTATTGATCAGAGTAGCTAAGTCATTCATAGTTAATCATCATACAGTATTGCTGTTACTGTTTACAGCGTTCTGGTTCTGCTCACTTCAGTTTGCATCAATTCATATAAGTTTTTACAGATTTTGCTGAAATCTGCCTAGTCATCATTTTTGTAGCACAGTAATATTCAAGTACAATCATATATCACAACTCAGAACAAGGTCATCTTGTAAGCAATTGTCACATGTCCACTGAGAGTGGAATCCATACTTGCTATCAGCAAGCAAAGCTGTATGTTTCTATTTGTGCTTCATCCTACTTTTTGCCATCGTAATCTTGATGATTACAGTACACATCCCCAATCCTGATTCATTTATCAGGGGATGGTCTTTACTTGATGTCTTTGATGTGCAGACTTAGGACTTGCCCAATGCCCTGTGGGTCACATGTATTCTGTGCATAGCTCAGGAGAAGAAGGATAGAGAGGAGAATGATGTATTGGCCTCTTGCTTTGACTTCTTGTCCTCATCTACTGATACCATAGAAGTTTTCCCTGTCTCCTTTGTGAAAGATGATCACCCTAACCCTATGGATAATGGTGAAAATGAGTTACATGGACAAATGGCATTCATGCTCTCTAGAAGTCCTCACTTTTGCAGGAAGAGAGGGAAAATAATTGTAAAAAAAAATCAACCTTTGAACACATAGAAAAGTGACCAGCATGGAATAAAATGTCCACAGGAGATCCTCAGGGAATGTGCCAACTTCTTAGTGGCAGAAATAAGGGAAAGAAAAGAAAGAAATTGTTAAAGAATTGAGGCATAGTACAAAGGGCATTAGAGTAGGAGGTGTGAAACCTGGGTTCTACACTAACCGGATGGGTGATTTGGGGTAAATAATTTCTTTCTGGGCCTTAGTTTGCTTGTATATAAAATTAGAAGATTGGATGGATGATCTTTAAGGGCCCTCCCAGCATTCACATTAATAGCTAACATTTATGTAGCATTTTATAGTTTGTAAAGCACTTTGCATATACTTCCTCATTTTATCCTCCTCAATCATTATGACAGGCAGGTACTATTATTATCTTCATTTTACATTTGAAGAAGATGAAAATTAAAGAAGTTCAGTGGCCTTCCCAAGGTCATACAATTAGAAAGGATTTGAAGATGGGGCAGCTAAGCGGCACAGTGGATAGAATGGGTACTAGAGTGAGGAAGACCTGAATTCAAATCCAGCTTCAAACACTTACTAGCTGTGACCCTTAACTACATTTGCCTTAGTTTCCTCATTTGTAAAGTGAGCTGGAGAAGGAAATGGCAAACCACTCCAGTATACTTGCCAAGAAAACCCCTAATAGGGTCATGAAGATTCAGACATGACTGAAACAGCTGAACAACAAAACAAAAACAAGTTTTCTGTTTCCATGTCTACAGAACTATCCATTACAACATACTGCTTCCCAGTGGGGATCTGTAAGATCCTATAGTTCCAAAATGGCCAGGACGCCATAGAATTGGTCTAGTCACATAGTAAGCAAGTCTTCCCAGGGAACATTATAAAGTGTTTTGAATATATAGGTTCAAAACCTGAAGTCTTAGATAAGAGACATTGGTACCTCAAAGCCTTCCTGAGACAATATGAGCTTAGTCTGTCTTTCCAACTTTATTTCGTTCTGTTCTTTTCTTTCCAGCCAAACTGGACTGATCACCATTCCCACCATTCCCACCATTCCCACCTCCATGATGTTCATATCTTTCTTTGTATCTGGAAAACTATTATACCCTCCAATCCTCATTTCTCTCTGTTGAAATCCTATCCTCTCTTCAAGGCTGAATTCATATGTCACCTCTTCCTTGATGTCTTCTCTGATCCTCCTGGGCAGGTCTAATATTGTTCTCCTCTGAACTCCAGTTGTATTCTGTATCTCTCTAATGCATTTATTGCATTCTGTTTTTATCATAGTTATTTATGTATATGTCTCATCTCCTTGATTAAATTGAAATCTTCACTGGGGGCAGGAGCTATGCTTCATTTATCTTTGCTTCCTCCTCAAGGAGTCACAGAGTCTTACTTACAGTTGGCCATGATAAATGTTCATTGAATTGTTAAATAACAGAGAAGATAAATTCAGATTTATTAGACAGGCTTCGACATAACTGAAACCATGGATTTATGTTCTGGTTCAATGGCCTGTGGTGTGATCAATCCAAAATTTTTGACCAACTCACTTATTGAGCATGCACTGCACCATTCAGTTGACTCAATGATGTATTGGAACAAAGAAAATCCTAAATGCCAAATTAGCTTTAGCACAGTCCAGTTTATTTAATGTCTAGACATTGCCTTAGAAAGAACTTGGAATATGGAATTGAGTAGAAGCATCTTGCAAAGGAGAAACGAATTGGAAATTTTCACACACACACACACACACACACACACACACACACACACACACACACCCTTTTCTTATTCAGAAGTAGGATGTGTAGATATGCACAATATCAAAATGGTGACCATTCCTGTCACTGATGAACACCATGTAAGTGGCATAATTACCTGCGAGTACAATAATTCAATGAATCTGTGACTTCATCAGTATGGTCATTCACAACAGTGATGCAGATTGAAATCCATCAATTACGAGCCACAGGATGAGCTTACTACAGAGGGGCCATCCATTTGTCTGGGGACATTCTTTGCATTCTTTGGTATTTATATACCGAGGTTCAGAGATGGGGAACTTTAGGCACACAGTGAATTAGGAGTAAATCTAGGACCAAAACCCACATCTCCTGACTTCTAATCCAAGGCTTTTTTTCCACTGAATTAACCTGTTTCCTTTAGAGAAAGATTAAAGATCATTCTTCTTTAACAAAACCCCCACAGGGCTCACTCATCATTACTGGATACTTGCCTTCCAAACCTCTTGCTCAGCATGACCATTTTGTTCAAGCTAAACCGTTTGGTCTGTGACTGCTACACACCAGGAGAGTCTGTCTTCTCTGTCTGTCACTTCCTGGGCAATGAAGTTCATAGCATCCTATGCATGGCTGTCTCACAGAATCTTGAAAATATTTCTGCTCCCTGTCTGTCCTTCACTTTGCCCTGCTTTGATGTCTTGGCACAGTCTATTCTTCTCATGCCATTGACCTTTCAAAGACAGAAAAATAATGGTCCCTTGTGTGAAGCCCATTATACTAAACAAGGTAGAACGGTAAGATCCCTAGACAGCATGGGGAGGCAGCTAGGTGGCACAGTGAATAAAGCTCTAGGCATGGAGCCAGGAAGACCTGAGTTCAAGTCTGGCCTTAGATACTTCCTGGCAGAGTGATCCAGGGCAAATCACTTAACCTCTATCTCAGTTTCCTCATCTGTAAAATGGGGATAATAGCACTTGTCTCCCAGGGTTGTTATGAGGAACAAATGATAATATTTGCAAAGCTCTTAGCAAAGTGCCTGGCACTCAATGGGTGCTTAATAAGTGCTTATTTCATTCCATTCCAGTGAGGAGAACTTGGTTTGAATATCAACTCTGCCTCTCGCTAGCTTTTGTAAATTCAGTAAACATTTATTAAGCACCTACTATGAACTAGGTAGGCACTATACTAAAGTCCTGAGTTATATAGACAAAAATTAAATAGCTTACACTCTACTGAGCAATACAGCAGGTACACAGATCATTAAAAATAAGACATTCTTAAGGGACCCTTGATAAAAATCACTTCCTCTGTCTTGGCCTTAATTTTCTGATCTATAAAATGAGAGAATCGAGTAGATGATCTGCACTGTTCCTTTCAACTCTATTTCATTTCAGCTATAAGACACCCTTGTACGATTATCTCCATTTTATGCAAGAAGACTGAAAAACAGACTATGGTCACTTAGGGTCAGAGCATCCAAGTGACTCTTGCTTCTGGAATTTAGTACAACTCTATTATTTTGCAAAGTTTGGGTTTGAGATGTGATACTTAGTTGTAAAATGCTGTCAATCTTTTAGGAGAAAAATTGGATTCGTTTCCCTAGTTGGGCAGTGCTAAGTCAATTAGTGCATCATTTCACAGTATATGGCTTCCAACTACAGTTGATGGGGCTTTATGGCAAGCTGTATATAATACAGGCTGATCTATAACTTCAGCCTTCATCGGGATGATTTTCAACCCAGCATATTGTGCTAAGTCTGCAGTATGCACCTTAATCCAATATATGTCTTCTTGTGTGTCTGATTTTTGAGGCAGCAATCAAAATTCAGAAGATGTTGAATTAGCGGCTCCAGAATCATAAAAAAGGGTCTATGAAACTGGTCTGTTGATGTGTTGTGAAGTAGCACAAATCTAATGGGTGTGCAGCCTTAGCTACTGGGTGATAGTCTAAAGGAGGTGCATGCAAGACACAGCCACATAGGTAAAGATACTTGTGTGGAAGGTCAGCAAATGCCCAATTAAAGATCCACAATCTGAAAGTTAGGAGAGAGCACAAAAGGAATCTCATGCAATCCATATTTGAAACAGTGGTAGCAGGTGTTAGGCATCGAAGGCCTGATAGTCTAAAGGTCTAACAAATGGATAGTCTAGCAAATGTGTGTGTTCCCCCCCAACCCCTCAGGGAAATGAGGGTTAAGTGATTTTCCCAGGGTCACACAGCTAGTAAGTGTCAAGTGTCTGAGGCTAGATTTGAACTCAGGTCTTCCTGAATCCAGGGCTGGTGCTTTATCCACTGCACCACCTAGCTGCCCCTAGCAAATGTTATTGAAAGAAGGAGAAAGTGGCAAGTTGGGGAATTTGCATGGATATCTCACCTCTACCTATTTATTCTTTTCTTTCACTCATCTTTTCTGTTCATGCCAGAGAAGAGAAGAACAGTATTATTTTGGGAGGTTCCAGGAATGAGCTAGAGAAGTGAAACAAGCCTGGGAAGATTGAATAGAAAATAAGGAAGCTGAGGTTTACAGACTTCCAAGGCAGTCCTGATCTCTCAGTTCAGGCATACTGGCTGCCAATGGCACCACACACAAAATTGCTAAGTGTTTGGCAGGTGGAACAAGAGGGAGGAGGGCTGTGTTGCTTTCCTATCTTCTGATTCCTCCCATGGCTGGCCTCCTTTGAGCACTCTGGACCAGGACTAAGCAAATTTTGAGAACTGTGTGTTGAGTGAGTTCTTTGAAAGAGACAGAGCTAAATCACTTTCAGCTAAGCTGCATTGCACCACTATTAAATTCATGCAGGTGTGGCATGTAGTAGAGAGAATGGATCGTATCACAGGTAGTTATAGATTGCTGCTTAATAAGGACCCTTTTCAGTTTTATTTGTCTTTGGAAGACAACTCCAACACAAGTTTGAGTTTCTAAACCTTCATGGAATTAGGAAAGGGCATGGCTATACTTCTAGGGTACCTGGGAGGACTTCCCTGATAGGAACATGCCAATTTTCACTTCCTTTAGATCTCCAGGTCCACAGAAATGTAAGCAAAGGAACCCTTTGTGGAACCATTTCCCCCTTCCTCCTGGGTATCACATGTATTGTAGATATGTTTACCTCCCACTGGCTAGGGATGAGTCATTTATCTTTAGGTGAGCCTAATCTCTGATATAACATATGTCTGAGATTTCATCCCATTGAACATCTGGAGGGGTTTCTTGACATGGTGCCTACTGTTCTTGCTTCTCAGATGCTCAATGTCCTCATGCTGCCTTCTGCATGTCCAAAGTTCCCTGCTCTATCAAAATTTGTACCATATCCCAAAAAATTTTCTGTTCCTCAGTCATATTGCCCATTCTAGTGCTGCTGTCCCATTTACTTATTGATCTTATCATCCCATCAAAATAACCCTTGCTAAGGTATGAAAGAGGGGGACATTTGTATTTTCACAGAGGAAAATGCTAACTCTTTTTTTTTGCAGGGGCAATGGGGGGTTAAGTGACTTGCCCAGGGTCACACAGCTAGTAAGTTTCAAGTATCTGAGGCCGGATTTGAACTCAAGGTCCTCCTGAATCCAGGGCTGGTGCTTTATCCACTGTGCACCTAGCCACCCCCCTAAAATGCTAACTCTTAAAAGCTACAATGTGGAGCATGGGAAAGGTACTTCTTGAACATGATCATAACTAAGGTGGTACAACTGGTACTTTGTTTTAAGCACCAGTGGGGGTGCTGTTTCTTACTCTGGGAAGAAGGTATTACTTCATCTCTACTTCAGTCTAGAGATGACATCCCAACACATTCTGAACCTATGCCTGCCTATAGCCCTACAGGGTTTGGAAGTAAAAGAAGTGGCAGGGCATAATGAGTCAGGGTATCTGAGGGGAGGAGGGAGGAGAAGAGGAGGAAGAAAAGGGCTAGCCCTTCTCCTGCTGATATTTCATACATGATTATTGTCTTTCCTGTAATTTATCTTTCTTTCCTCCACCTTTGAAACCTATTTCCTCTGTTATATCTCCTCACATTCTCAATCCCTATCCAGCTCAGCCCTAGCCTTCCCCCATCCCTATCTTCTTCTCTCTTTCCACTGTGCCTCTAGAACCCATCTAGAACTCTTCTTCATCCTAAATACCTTGCTCTCACATTTCTTCCATGTTCTGGTTCTCATTAAAACTTAGCTTTTTTTCCTGAAGTCATCCTGTCTCTCAGTACCTTTTCCAAATCTGCTTGTTTTTCTCTTATACTGCAGATGCCTCATTCCCTGATTCCTGCTTCTGCGATTATACCCTCTATCCCTTTGCCTCCAACATTCCGCAATAGCCTTTTGCATTTAAAATTCACTCCATCCTGGTCATATGCTTATCTGTGGACCTCCTGTCCTCCTTCCTCCCCAATAACTTCAATATCTCAATCACCATCTTCTCCACCCTAAACTCTGTCCCCTTCAAATACCATAGCTTCAATCTCCTTAATTTTCATGATCTGTCTCTAGTCTACCTCAACCATAGGTGGGAGTGATCATGCCTTAGACACCCATCTTTATTACTGCTCCACTGAATATGTCCCTGGTTCCAGATTTCCTAATTATGGCTGTGTTTGAAAGCAGGGGTTTCCCATGCTGTGTATCTCCTCTCACTATTCTTCTCACTTCAGACAGGCCCTCTAATCTGGTCTCTCGGAGAACAAAGTACGTGGTGGTTTCCCCATTACCATCACACCCCCTTTTTTTATGATTCTGGAGCTGCTAATTCAACATCTCCTGAATTTTGATTGCTGCCTCAAAAATCAGACACACAGGAAGCACCTTTATAAGCAAAACCCTCAGAGTTCAGGAAAAGCAAAAAGTCACTGATTTGGGGAGAAACTAGGGGTAGGCCCAGTAGAATATGGCAGTGCCTTTTATATTCAGCTTCAAGAAGAGAGAGTAGCCACTGGTTCAGCAAAGAATGAATGCAAGAGACAAAGAAAGCTATAGAAAAGTATTGGAATGGAAATTAAGCAGAATGGGGGGGGGGGGGAGGGTGAATGTTGCACAGAGCAATGGAAAGTGTTCACAAACCTTGTATTTTTATGCCCCAAAGGTGAAGCCTGCCTGGGTGTGATAAATACAAATACATTAGGAGTCAGAAAGAACCAATGTGATTAAAATCCTCAGGCAACAGAGAAAGTGAGTGAGAATAAGAGGCCAAGGACACAACATCAGGTCCAGGTGAGGACAGAGAAGATTAAGGAAGGAAGAAAAGAATAAGTGGAAAGAAAAAAGAGAGAGAAGGGAAAAGCAACATTTTTTCTTTTTTTTAAATGAAAAGATAGAAAACCTTTTGCTAAATAACAGAATTTCTTTTGGATCTATATTTGGCACTTAGAAAAGGAAACAATGGCCTTCTAGTAAGAGAAAGGAAAGCAACTGACAAAAAATAAAAAGAATGAAAAGAATCACCAGTGAATTCCTTGCCTTGGTGTTTATAACACAGCCTGGGGCAGATACTCTCACAAGCAGGAAATTCAAGAGAAAGAAAAGTGTAGAAATCATGAAGCATGAGTCATGTAGGTGATAAAGTAATTGGTGTGTCAGAAAACCATAGCAGGGAGGGAATTTATGATTTCTTCTTTTGCACCAGGACCCCCCCCACCACTCCCTAAACAGTAAGAGGAGAGTTTTGCCCTGCCTCCTTCTGGGCTCCTTTCCAGAACCCAGAGCATCCTTGTCTTGAGGGTAGAGTAGTTCTTCTATCAATAAGGTCAGAGAAATAGAATCAGAGGGAGATAGAAGGAAGGGAGCTATACACTCCATCGTTGCATAGGAACTGCCAACTTAAGTAGCAGGTATACAGGTATGAGAAGCATACTGCTCAACAGTCTGTGTTATAAGGGCTTTAATTGCTGCCTCAAGGAAAGAACTGAAAGTAGTTTAAATAGATTTTCTGGCCCTGGTGACTGGCTAAATGGTTCTAGGAGAGCTAGAAGATGGTGCAGCAGTGACGCATTTCATAGGTGACACTGGACCAGAGTCAAAAGATTCAGGGTGGGCTTCCACATTCATGATGGCATCAGGTTCATGCTCCATAATCACCTGTTCTTTTGTGAATTTGTGTGACTCTTCTAGGTCTCTTTTGTGGGTTTTCAATGTGAGGAAGTAAATCTTGTTGCATATTATCTGGGAGAGATGAAATTTCTGGAGAGAGGGGCACTGATTTTTGTTGAGCTATTACAAGAGTTCTCTATAAACACAATCTGGATTGGTTAGATAAGTGTTCTGGAAACCCAAATATACTGCAGAGCGGTAAAATATTTAAATTCTCTACTGCCGATGACTCCACTTCCCATAGACTCAACATGGTGGCACTCAGCAGTGGGTGAGAGAACTGAGGAGAAAAAAGGAAGCTAGGAAGAGAAGAGCAGAGGTTGGAGAGAAGAGACAGAAGAAAAAGGGAGAGGGTTTTTATGCTTATATGATTTAAGAAGTAAGAACCTTATAATTTTGTTGACCAATAAAAATTTGATGTGCCAAGATCTGGCCCTAGGCTCTTCTGGATAAGATGTGCCCTGAACTCTCTGGGGAGTGTCTTCTCACAAACTTCCTCCATCCAATGGCCTCTGAAGCTTCAGGGCAGATTTAGGGATGATTTAGAGAATCTGCTACCAGAAGACTCAACTCCCTCAGCACAGGACTGTACTAGACTTCATGGGCCCTAAGAGAAGATGAATTGTCCCTGTTCTGTCTGGGATAAACTTGAGGAGTAGCTTCTTAGTCAAGGGAGTGGGGAGCCCAGTTTCTATTTTGTGAGCTGGAGAATCAGGCAAAGCATTTTCAAGGTTTATAAAAATGCTGCTCTATTCAATGCGTCTTGGTAAAAAAGATAAAGTTTTAAAAGTCTTATTCTTTATTAATATCCCCGCCCTACTCTTCCCATCCAAGGAAAATAGGTGTTTAAAATATCTCCATCACTGATTTGTTTATTCAACAATTACTGATTATTCACTTGCTGTGTACTAGACACTCTGCAATGTGTTGGAAATACAAAAACAATAACAAAACTGGCCCGGTCCTCAAGGAGCTAATATTCTATTTGGTTATAGGTAGTTACAAGGTATACACAAAAATATTGAGGGAAGGTATTAACAAGTGGAAGAGTGAGGAGAGAACTCTGGGAGAAGAGGAAGCTGAGACTTAAAGGAAACCAGGAGTTATAAAATGTGGCAGCTAAGAGGAAGGAAGTGGATTCCAGGAATTAGGTCGGCCTGTGCAAAGGCACAGAAACAGGAGGTAAGATGGTATGTGCAGGGAATAGAAAGTAGCCCAGTTTAACTGGTATGTAGAGTACATGAGGACAAGTCATGTGTAATCTACATGGATAGTTAGGCTGGAATTAGATAATGGAAGGTTTTAAAGGCTAAACAGAAGAGTTTGGTTTGATTTTTTTTTAACATATGGTAAAAGAGCTATTGGACATTCTTGGCCAGAAAAGTAACATGGTCAGACTTGTGCTTTAGGGATATGATTTTGGAAGTATTTTGGAAGATGGGTTAGAGAAGGGAAGTCTGAAGACAAGAAGACCACTTTTGACAATATTCTATTGGCAGTAGTCCAGGTGAGAGGTGATAAGGACTTGGGTTAGGGCAGCAGCCATCTGAGTGCAAGGAAATAAGAGATGGAAGAGTTTGGGTGGAGGTTTTGAGGCAGCATCTACAGGATCCAGAAAGCAGCCAAAGTTGGTCCCCTTAAGTCATTGCTCCCAGAGGAATGTCCACTATCTATATAAAATCCAATCCTTGACTCTGAGGTCACATTGTATTTTAAGTTGCTCTGTGGACTAAGGCTAGATGGTGGGTCATTATCCAAGATGATTGGGAACAGCTAGGTGGCCCAGTGCATAAAGCACCAGCCCTGGATTCAGGAGGACCTGAGTTCAAATCCAGCTTCAGATGCTTGACATTTACTAGCTGTGTGACCCTGGGCAAATCACTTAACCCTCATTATACCAGGGGGGAAAAAAGAAGAAAAAAAAATAAGCATATTATCCAGGAGGATTTATCTCCAAAGTAGATTGCCTAGTAGGAGACAACTGGTCATGGCACCCAGGATCTTAAGGGAAAAGAAAATGAGACAAGGTCTTGAACCCTAGCCCATCCCCTTGAGGAGAAGCCATTTGAAAAGAATACAGTCAGTAGCAATGGCTGATAGTGCCCTTCCTATGAGATATAAAGATATAGAACAGCATAATAGTAATTGAAAGCATTTGGAAGGACTTATAATATAGAAGACACTTAGAATACACTCTCTGGGTTATCCGTTGGAGCATGAAGAAGAAGAGGAGGAGGAGGAAGATTGATAGTGATGACAGTGGTGGGGATGATTATAATTACATTGATGGTACTGTGTGGACCTTTACCTTCTACTAGGTATCCAAGCAATCTCCATGGAATTACCTGTCTTCTTTCAATTCACTCTTGTATGATGAGAGCATTAACATTTCTAATACTTCTAGGAAATGATTTTTCAGCTACACAATTCATTGTAATGAACCAAATCTCTTTCTCTGAGAAATAATATCTTTTTATCTTTCTTATTGCCCAATGGACAGAAAGAAGGAACTGATCAAATATCTTGTCCAAATGATATTCCCTACAAAGTTTCCCTCTCATATGTGCTTCTCCACTTTAGGGATGTTGGAGTGGCTGGTTTATTATGTAAACCTTCATTTGTTGCAAAGTTGGTGGTTGAATAGGGAATGGAAGTGCTCTACAGAAACAAGGATTGCAGTGATTTATGTTTACAAAAACGCTTTCCTTAGATGACCCTGGAAGTGAAAATGTTTCTTCTTACAAGGCTCTGGACCTTAGAACCCCACCTATTCCAACCCCTATTTGAACAGACATAGACATCCCTTCTACCCCATGCCAAACAGATGCTTATCCAACTTCTGTTTGAAAATTTCCAGTGACCAGGAAATTCACTACCTCCTGAGGCAATCCATTCCACTTTTGGACAGTAAATGTTATGAAATTAGTCCTTTGCCCGTCTCTTGACAGAGAGGTAGATGATGGATGCAGGAGGCAGAATAAGACATAGATTTTCAGAGATGAACAATGTGGGAATTTGTTTTGCCTGACTATACATATTAGTCACAAGGGGTTTTGTTCTCTTTTATTGTCAATATGGGTGGGAAAGGAAATAAATTTTGATAAATGAAAAAATAAAATTAATTTTGGAAAAAAAGGTGGTTCCTTACATAAAGCCTAAACCTGATGCTCTACAATTCAACTCAATTCAACTACACAACCTTTTGTTAAGTGCCATCCCCTACTCAAGGCCCTGGAATACAAAGATAACAAGACTCATTTTCTGACTTCAAAGAGCTTACATTCTATTGAGTGAGAAGGGACAGCAAGTAACTTGTTCACAAATAACTACAACAGAAGGTAGATTATTGATGGAGACAAAGGACAAATACAGACAGAAAATAATCTTGATAAATATGAGAAGGGAAAGAGCATAAATTTGAGCTGAGGGAATCAGTCATCGAAAGTTCCATGGAGGAGGAAACCCAAGCTGATCTTGGAATAGAAGGAATAGCAGGGGGCAGCTAGGTAGCACAGTGGATAGAGCACCAGCTCCGGATTCAGGAAGACCTGAGTTCAAATCTGGCCTCAGACACATGACACTTACTAGCTGTGTGATCCTGGGCAAGTAACTTAACCTTCATTGCCTCACCAAAAAGAGAGAGAGAGAGAGAGAGAGAGAGAGAGAGAGAGAGAGAGAGAGAGAGAGAGAGAGAGAGAGAGAGAGAGAGAGAAATAGCAAAAACCTTCTGATTGCTCTCCCTGAATTGAGACTATATTTCTTCTTCACACAGCTGTCAACCTGATATTCCTAAAACATAGATTGGATCATTCCCTGTTGAAAAAACTCCAATGAGTCTATTTCCTCTAGCATTTATCTTTCCCTCTTGATTACATCCCATTCCTCCTTACAGATTCCATATTCCAGCCAAACTGACATACTACTGTTCCCCATACACAGCATTCTAGACTCTCACCCCCTACCTCCCATTCAAGGCTCAGCCAAATTACCACCTTCTGCAAAAGACCTTTCTCATTTCTCTCCCTGTAATTAGGAAAATGTCTTTGGATTTATTCTGTACATGTTCTGGTTTTTTTGTTTTTTGTTTTTTTAATGGGTAGCTAGGTGGCACAGCACATCGATCTGCCAAACCTAGAGTCAGGAAGATTCATCTTCCTGAATTAAAATTTGGCTTCAGATACTTCTGGCTATGTCACCCTGGCAAGTCACTTCCTCAGTTCCCCATCTTTAAAATGAGCTGGAGAAGGAAATGACAACTGCTCCAGTATCTTTACCAAGAAACCCCCGAATGAAGTCACAGAGAGTCAGACATGACTAAATGCCTCAATAAAAACAATAAAAATTTTGCAGTTATCTCTGTTTATTTTGTTGCAGGAAGGTACTGTGCTTTGTTTCATTTTTATCTTCAGCATCTAGTTGCAGTGCTTGTTATATAAAAGATGCTTAACATTTTAAAAATTAGATTGAACATGAACTATGTCAGCTAGAAATAAGAACGCAGTATATTCTAAGCATGACATATATAAGTGTATGAATTCATGAGGTTGGAGGATAATATGTTGAGCTCAAGGATGACTATGGTATCTGAACTAGAATGTATGAAGGAGAATAATCAAAATGGGAAACCAGAAATCCCGTTGGAGAAGATCTGAAATGCCAGATGGAAGAGTTTCTATCTCATCCTCTAGCAATAGGGAGTCAGTGTAAGTTTTTGAGCAAGGATGTACCAGAGTTATGGCCTTAACTGGGGAAGATTATTTTGACAACTTTGTACAAATCAGACTGCAGAGGAGAGAGACTGGAGGCAGGAAGACTAATAAGAGTTATGACTGTAGCAAAGGTGAAAAAGGACAGAAAACTCAACCAGGTTGGTGGGCAACATGGACACGATCAAATGTGCAGCTTCCTACCCATTTTACAAATGAGACAGGTCACCATTTTATACATCAGGAAACTGAGTCTCTGAACATACAGCTAGGGCAGGGGACTAACAGTACCATTACCGAACTCCAAATCCAATGTTCTTTTGTTTTGTTTTGTTTTTTTAGTGAGGCAATTGGGGTTAAGTGACTTGCCCAGGGTCACAACAGCTAGTAAGTGTTAGAGTGTCTGAGGCCGGATTGAACTCAGATACTCCTGACTCCAGGGCCGGTGCTCTATCCACTGCTCCACCTAGCTGCCCCCCATTGTTCTTTTCACTAGCAAAGTCTGAGTACTTGTTCCATCCTCCCCAAGAAAACTGGCTACTCTATACTTGTCTATAAATTGATGATCTATTCTAGAGCCCTTACCTCCAGCATAGGTTTGATGACAGTAAAAGATAGATACTCCCATTTCTCTATCCCTTAGTTTTCAAGTGTTTTCCTCAGTGCAACTCATGGACTTGGGCATCTCCCATCTGATCCCCCCCTCCCTCCTGTTCTAGCTGGGCTCTGCCAGAAATATCCTCCTACATCCCATGTGTCTGTATCTAATCCTTGTCCCTCAGATCAGTAAATCTTTCTAGTGACGGGCCTGGAACAGACAGAGCCTCACTTTTTCTCATACATTTTCCTCCTCTTCTGGCAACTTCAACTCCTATGGGCTAATTTGTAAAAGAGCTTAGTGGTCTGAATTTCTGGTCCAAGAGTGACAGACATAGACTTGAACTGCAACTGGAAGAGACCTTGGAGAGTGAACCTTAAAGAGTCCAACTCACTTATTTTGTCTTTCGGGGAAATCACATTTACAAACATCTTCTTTTCACAGAATAGACATCAAATGGCTAGTGGAAGTGTAGAAAGCAATGAGATCAAGAGTCAGAAGCCTTGGGCTTGATTTCTGGCTCTGATACTTCCTAGCTGTAAAACCCTGGGAAAGTTTGCTTAATCTCCCTAAGTCTCAATTCTGTCATTTGTAAATGAGTCTAACACTTGTTCTACTCCTTCAATAGGACTGTTGTGAGGAATGAGTTTTGTAAACCTTCAAAGCACAGTAAAACATGGTATACCATGGTTAGTAGAAAATAGACTTGTCATAGGAAGGAGTCTGGTTCACCAGGAGCTCAAGTCACTTATACCCAAGCATGCCATCTATCTGGCTCAATGATAATCTTTTCAAAAGCATTCCCCTTTCTTCTTCCAGGAGGACTTATAACTTCCTCTCCCAAGATATGTCATCTGTTTTAATAACCCTTCACACCCACCCTTCCCCTATAGCTCCATAGTTGCTTTGTAAAATCATAAACTGGAAAGAATCTTTGAGTTCACTCAATCCACTTCATTTATTTTATAGGAGGGAAATTGAGATCAGTTTTCAAGTAGAAATGTCTTGCCCAAGGTCACAGAGCCATAGATGACAAAGGGCAAAATTCCAACCCATTGATGTGCTGGCAATAAACCAGATCTTTCCTGAGTTTTGCCATCATGAGTCTACTAAGAGAAGTTCTCATTCATTCCATTCACTCAGCAGGCATTTATTAAGTGCTTACTGTGTGCATACACTATAATGTGCAATTCTCTCAATGCAGGTGTTCAAGTTTATGCAGTCTGTTTTCCTATTGCCTAAATGCTAGAGCTTTTTGCTTCCACATGATTCTCTCTAGAACTTCCCTTCTTGTCTTGAATATCAAATGAGGGACACCAAATTAGTTTCTTTTCAAGCTTGCAGAATGTAGATAGCGTGTAATGAGCATTCTGGCGCTCTTTGTAAATTGCCTGGTATAACTCCTCATGTTGTCGACGCTTCCCTATCTTTCTCATGTGTATGTGTGTAAACATAATTTTTCATCCACCTAATTATATAAAGTTAGAAAAATAAGGGACAGGAACAATATGAGCATCTCCCATAAGTAAATAAATAAACTATAAAGATAATGCTACCCTTCCCTTTATAAAATCCTGGAGTGGGGATTTCAAATTGGATTCTGGCCCTTTAATGAAAGCTCCCAATCTCTCCTTGGTTCTGCTGTTGGAGGAATGTGCACTTGATGTGTTATAAGGGTCATCAGGGGAACTCTGAGGTTCTTATTTGCACCCAAGAGCTGATAATCCAGGTGTCACTGCTTCTCACCACCTGTTTTCTCACATCTAACTTATGTTAGAAGAAGTACATGAAGAACCTGGGTTTGGGTCCTTTGTTGAAACTCATAACATAGTTGGCCTGTGTCCCCATTGCTCTGTTTGGCATCATCCCCAGTCAATACAAAAATTGAAGGAGCTCTGGGAAGCTCCTTTTCCCACATCTATGTTTCCTGGAGGAGTGGTTTCTAAAAGGTATGCCATGAATTGGGTGCAATTTACACTTGGCAATTATGTACACATGTCCAAGTTTCCTTATTCTCCTCAGTATGTCCCCAGCAAAGATTACTACTGTGCTATGATCGAAAGAAGTTTGAAACATTTTTTTTTTAACCAGAACCACCTCATCTGGGCAAACCTTCCTGTAGCATCTCCTGCTCTCATTCACTCTCAATTGCCGTCACTGAAAAACTCTTACTAGGAAGGATGGGGAAATTAACATACCCCACTTTGTATGAAATACCAATCTGGATTTGAAATAGTCTTCAAATAAATCAGATATTCAGGCCAGGATCAAAGTTCCAACATTGCCATAGTATGAAAACATGAATCTGGAAAGGATGTTTGATGTTTTCATAATGGGGATCTCCCTGGACCCACAGCAGCAATAATGACCCATCTTTAATTTAGCAGATGAGCCCCAAGGAATTGCTTGAGAAACAGAGACATCGAGGGATTTGCCCTAGGTTACACAGCTAGCAAGTATCAAGATTAGGATCTGAATCCAAGTCTTCTTGATATAAATAGTATATATGGATGCACATAGAGTTTGGTTTGGTTTGAACACATCTGTGGTTTTCACTGGTACAGACATCTTTTCTGCAGCTTTATATAGTCTTAGACTGAGATTGTCAAGAACTTTGGGAGGCTGAATAAATTGCACAGAGCCATAGTCCGGTATGTGTGAGAGGCAGAATTCAAACATCAGTCTTCCTTATTCTGAAACCAGCTTTCTAGCCACTATATTACACTACCTCCCGTTATCATATTACAAAAAGTAATTAATACAGGATTTTACCATAGAAGAGTCTTGTAGATTCTCAAGACTGTTGGGACCACACTCTGAGAAGCACTGCCTTAAAATAAAACTAATGTTGCCATAGGGAATAGCTTTATGTAGAATGAATTTGGGAGCTAACCAGTCTTCCCAACCTCTCCATTTGACTTTTGGCTGTAACTACAATCCATTATAATGAACTCTAAGCGACTATCCAACTTCTTTTTACCAGATGGGTTTCTCCGCCCCCCCCACACACACACACAAGTGGACTTGCAGTTATTTTTATACCAAGATTTTGGATGAATGATCACTTTTAACATGAAGTCTTTGATCACTGGTGGATTTATTTTTATTATTACTTTGTGTCTGGTTATTTTGGTATTTATAACAATATTAACTCATGATAGATTATTTTAAATGCTCTAAGATGCATTCAGGAAAAATAAAAAATTATATAAAATACAGAAAAAAGTTTCCATTTAAAAAAAATTAATATAAAAGAGGCAATTTAGCCTAGTGCCAGACTTGGAATCAGAATGACCTAGATTCAAATCCTATTTCTGACACTTACCATATATATGATCATAGGAAAGTCACTTAACTTATCTGAGCCTCAGTTTTCTCATCTGTAAAATGGGTTAGGGGAGGAGTGATTGAATAGCCTTTAAGGTCCCTTCTAGTTCTAAATCTCTGATCCTATGAAAACGAAGCCTGCATATAGCCTAATATATGAGAGCAGTTCAGTCAAATTTTCTTTAGCCTCCCCTTTCACATCTCCTTCTATAAAGGCACAAAAATTGAGTGGCCTGTGAAGTCATGACTAATGAATTTCAACAGCTAGGCCCAAGCCCACAGGAGGCTAGCCACAGGCTAGAAAAGATCTTCTCCCTCCCCACTCTGGTCTTTCGGGGTGCAATGTGTGATTTCCTCCTCTCTTCTTCACTCTTAACTGAGAAAGGTCCATTTTCCTAAAACCCCCCTGACTTTTCTCCATTTCTTTTCAGATGACCACTCAAGAGTCAGACTGCTGATGCTGGATGGAGACCCACACTCAGACTACATTAATGCCAACTACATTGATGTAAGTGTCCATCATGGAACTGCTATGATGAGAATGGTATTTAATAGCCCATGATGCATTAACTTTTGGCCATAATGAGATCATTGCTCAGGAGCAGCACATTTCTTCCTGCACAAAGCATGCAATTCCTTTCTCCCCTCTACCTCCTTTACCTCAGCCGTAGATCTGCCATCAACTGTAGACCTGGGGCAATTGAGTTTGAGACCTTAGCTTCTCACTTTCATATTCTGGACCCATATATTTCTGTTAGAAATCTCCAAAGTCTAAATAACCTAGGGTGTCCCCATTCTCTGACTTAGCACTGCAAGAACAGAAATAGAAATAGTCCTTTATCCACATCTTGGTTTTCTTCATCAGAAAGATGAGGATAATGTGACAATATTTTGTGACAATAAATGAGTCAACTGAACAGGACTCCCCAAGTGATGGAACAAAGTAGATGTGCTTTTACTTAGGTAAAAGAAGAAGGCTTCATGAGAATTTCTGGTTTGAGTTAACTGAGGATTCACTTCAGCCAGTCAGCTAGGATTTAATAAGAGCCCCCTGTGAAGTTGTTCTTGTTGTAGTTGTTGAGTCATTTTAGTCATGTCTGACTCTTTGTGAGCCCATTTGGGGTTTTCTTGACAAAGATACTGGAATACTTTACCATTTCCTTCTCCAGGTCATTTTTATAGATGAGAAAACTAAGACAAACAGGGTTAAATGACTTGCCCAGGGTCACAAAGCTGGTAAGTGTTTGAGGCTGAATTTGAACTCAGGTCCTCCTGACTCTAGGCCCAGCCCTCCATCCACTATGACACCCAGCTACTTTCCCAGGTAAAGTGGCAAAGTACATATATCTTTCTTGGGTATGAGAAGAAAGGCCCCATAGGGAATTCTGGCTTGGGTCAACCTAACTTGATTTGGGAGTAGCTCTTCTTCCCTTCCCTTCCCTTCCCTTCCCTTCCCTTCCCTTCCCTTCCCTCCTCCTTCCCTTCCCTTCCCTTCCCTTCCCTTCCCTTCCCTTCCCTTCCCTTCCCTTCCTTCCTTCCCTTCCCCTTCCCTTCCCTTCCCTTCCCTTCCCTGTCCCTTCCCTCCCTTCCCCTTCCTTCCCTTCCCTTCCCTTCCCTTCCCTTCCCTTCCCTTCCCTTCCCTTCCCTTCCCTTCCCTTCCCTTCCTTCCCTTCCCTTCCCTTCCCTTCCCTTCCCTTCCCTTCCCTTCCCTTCCCTTCCCTTCCCTTCCCTTCCCTTCCCTTCCCTTCCCTTCCCTTCCCTTCCTTCCCTTCCTTCCCTTCCCTTCCCTTCCTTCCCTTCCCTTCCCTTCCCTTCCCTTCCCTTCCCTTCCCTTCCCTTCCCTTCCCTTCCCTTCCCTTCCCTTCCCTTCCCTTCCCTTCCTTCCCTTCCCTTCCCTTCCCTCCCTCCCTTCCCTTTCCCTTCCCTTTCCCTTCCCTTCCCTTCCCTTCCCTTCCCTTCCCTTCCCTTCCCTTCCCCTTCCCTTCCCTTCCCTTCCCTTCCCTTCCCTTCCCTTCCCTTCCCTTCCTTCCCTTCCCTTCCCTTCCCTTCCCTTCCCTTCCCTTCCCTTCCCTTCCCTTCCCTTCCCTTCCCTTCCCTTCCCTTCCCTTCCCTTCCCTTCCCTTCCCTTCCTTCCCTTCCCTTCCCTTCCTTCCCTCCTTCCTTCCCTTCCCTTCCTTCCCTTCCCTTCCCTTCCTTCCCTTCCCTTCCCTTCCCTTCCCTTCCCTTCCCTTCCCTTCCTTCCCTTCCCTTCCCTTCCCTTCCCTTCCCTTCCCTTCCCTTCCCTTCCCTTCCCTTCCCTTCCCATCCCTTCCTTCCTTCCTTCCCTTTCCTTCCCTTCCCTTCCCTTCCCTTCCCTTCCCTTCCCTTCCCTTCCCTTCCCTTCCCTTCCCTTCCCTTCCCTTCCCTTCCCTTCCCTTCCCTTCCCTTCCCTTCCCTTCCCTTCCCGTTCCCTTCCCTTCCCTTCCCTTCCCTTCCCTTCCCTTCCCTTCCCTTCCCTTCCCTTCCCTTCCCTTCCCTTCCCTTCCCTTCCCTTCCCTTCCCTTCCCTTCCCTTCCCTTCCCTTCCCTTCCCTTCCCTTCCCTTCCCTTCCCTTCCCTTCCCTTCCCTTCCCTTCCCTTCCCTTCCCTTCCCTTCCCTTCCCTTCCCTTCCCTTCCTTCCCTTCCCTTCCCTTCCCTTCCCTTCCCTTCCCTTCCTTCCCTTCCCTTCCCTTCCCTTCCCTTCCCTTCCCTTCCTTCCCTTCCTTCCCTTCCCTTCCTTCCCTTCCCTTCCCTTCCCTTCCCTTCCCTTCCCTTCCCTTCCCTTCCTTCCTTCCCTTCCCTTCCCTTCCCTTCCCTTCCCTTCCCTTCCCTTCCCTTCCCTTCCCTTCCCTTCCCTTCCCTTCCCTTCCCTTCCCTTCCCTTCCCTTCCCTTCCCTTCCCTTCCCTTCCTTCCCTTCCCTTCCCTTCCCTTCCCTTCCCTTCCCTTCCCTTCCCTTCCCTTCCCTTCCCTTCCCTTCCTTCCCTTCCCTTCCCTTCCCTTCCCTTCCCTTCCCTTCCCTTCCCTTCCCTTCCCTTCCCTTCCCTTCCCTTCCCTTCCCTTCCCTTCCCTTCCCTTCCCTTCCCTTCCCTTCCCTTCCCTTCCCTTCCCTTCCCTTCCCTTCCCTTCCCTTCCCTTCCCTTCCCTTCCCTTCCCTTCCCTTCCCTTCCCTTCCCTTCCCTTCCCTTCCCTTCCCTTCCCTTCCCTTCCCTTCCCTTCCCTTCCCTTCCTTCCCTTCCCTTCCCTTCCCTTCCCTTCCCTTCCTTCCCTTCCCTTCCCTTCCCTTCCCTTCCCTTCCCTTCCCTTCCCTTCCCTTCCCTTCCCTTCCCTTCCCTTCCCTTCCCTTCCTTTTTGGTGAGGCAATTGGGGTTAAGTGACTTGCCCCGGGTCACACAGCTAGTAAGTGTTAAGTGTCTGAGGCCAAATTTGAACTCTGGTCCTCCTGAATCCAGGGCTGGTGCCCTATCCACTGTGCCACCTAGCTGCCCCTCTTCATTGTTTCTTTCCCCTCTCCCTGCCAGGCCTAGGAGTCATTCCACTTATTGATCTGATTAATAATTACAAATCTTGTTATTTGATAATAACAATGATTAATAATGATGATACCTTGAATTTTAAAATAAACACAATACCAAAAACATTTATTAAATACCTCCTATGTGCAGGGAACTGGACTAAGTGCTGAGAATGATCTAAAGTTTAATTAAGACATGACCCTGTCCTCCTGGAGTTCACAGTCCAATAAGGGGATAAGACATCAACCCAGGTGCACTGCAATTTTACACACATAATAGCACAAGATATGTGCATTAGAAAGGTGCAAAGTGGTATGTGATATCTGAATAGGAATGTCATTATAACCAACAGGGGTTAGAGAGGGCTTTCTGGAGGAAATGGGTTTTAAAGGATAGGTAGGAGATCAACAGGCAAAGAGGAAACTAGAAAGCGTTATAGGCATAAGGAATAACATGAACCAAGAGAGCTTGGGGGAGCAGGAGGTGGAGATACCAATCTACTCTTGATGGACTTTAGATTGTGGGGAGGGGGACAGTGAAATAGGACTGGAAAGGTAGAGTAGAAGCAGACTGTGAAGAGTTTTGAATGTCCAGAAAAGGAGTTTCTATGTTATCTTAGAGGTAAACAGTAACCCTTGAAGATTTTTTTTAAGCAAAGAATGGCATTATCAGATATATAGATTTAAAAAAACAATTCATCTCCAAGGATTATGAAAAATGGATTGTAAGGGGAAGGCTTTCCCAAATGGCTTTAGGGTTACAAAACAGCTTCAAACACATTCTCTTTTTGTTGTCTTAGAAGCCGTGGGTAGGGATCGTTATCTCCAATTTTCAAATGAAAAAAAATTAAGGATTAGAGAAGAAAAATGATTGGTCCAAGCTCACATATCCAGTAAGTGGTAGTCTGCTAACTCAGAAACAGGTCTTTGGAGCCCAGGGTCCTTTCCACCATCCCATTCCTATGTGGAGAGGCAGCATCTCCCCAAGCAGCCGGCTGGCTATCCATGATATAATCAGTGCATCCAAGAATGGGTCATTAATTCACTACAAAAGGAAGGAAATAATAAAGCTTCATTAAAATGAATCTATTTGGATAATTGGAATGGACATTACGAGGCATGCCTGTGTCTCAAGAGTCTGTAGTTGTCGGCTGAAGCGTCTGTTCATTGGCTTTATTTCTATGCCTCTGAAAGCACTGGCTACTTGAATCTGTTATAAATGACTAGCTTAAAAATAAATATTGTATCTGGGTCCCAAATAAGTAACAGATGCATGAGTGTAGAGTGAGATAAATGTATTTTGGATACAAACCTATTTCACATTCCCCATAGTCATATGGGGGAAGGCCTATTACTGGTTTTCAGAGTATTTGTGTGCTGTGTAGGTGGGATTTAAATGAATTAAAAGTTCTTTTCTGGCTAGAAGTTTTCTTATACCGAGTTAATAATCCATCTTCCTTTATTAGAAAACTATATATGTTTTTGTTGTCAAAGGGGGTGGGAGCTGTGGGAAGAGAAGAAAGCTAAAACACTCTTGTGGGACTGCAAATTGGGCCAACCATATTCTGGAAAGCAATTTGGAAGCATACCAGAAAATAAAAGAGACTAAAATTGTCCCTACCCTTTGATATAGAGGTTCAACTGCTAGGTCTATATTCCAAGCAGGTCAAAGAGAGAGAGAGAGAGAGAGAGAGAGAGAGAGAGAGAGAGAGAGAGAGAGAGAGAGAGAGAGAGAGAGAGAGAGAGAGAATATCCTACATTAACTAAAATGTTCATAGCAACCTTTTTTTTTTTTTTGGTAACAAGACCTAGAAACAATGTAGGTATCTATCAATTGGACAAGGGCTAATCAAATTATGGTACATGAATATAACAGAATAGTTATTTAGTCTTTTTGTTTCAGTTGTGTCTAACTCTTCATGACCCCATATGGAGTTCTTTTGGCAAAGATACTGGAGTGGTTTGCCATTTCCTTCCCCAGTTCATTTTACAGATGAATAACTGAGGCAAATGAGGTTAAGTGACTTGCTCAGAGTCACAGAGATAGTAAATGTCTGAGGCAAGATTTGAACTCAAGAAGTGGAGTTGTCCTGACTCCAGGCCCAGCACTCTATGCACTCTGCTACCTAAGTACCCAATAGAATATTACTGCACCATAAAATATAACAAATAGAAAAGATTTAGGTGAACATAAGAACACTTAAATGAAGTGATGCAGAGTGGATTTAATAGAACCTAGAAAACAATATACACAATGACTAGAACAATGTAAATAAATAATGTAACAAAACTAAATGCTGAATAAATATAATGACCAAGCTTAGCCCTGGAATAATACTATTTTAGAGTCCTCTCTCCAAGTAGAGGTGGGCTGACTAATGACTATTTTAATATTCTACACTGAGACTTCTCTTTGTCCTTCATGAAGCCTGGTACAGGCTGGCACTAGGTAAAGGCTTGGTGAGTGTGGCTGAGTATAAAGAGTAATGGACTCCTGGATCAAATACCTCCTCCAGCAATAGAGCATGACCCAAGGCAAATTATTTAACCTTTGTACTGCAGAGAGGCAGATTTTAGCTCAATCTAAGGGGGGAAATGGCAGCTTGGTGGTACAGGATTAGAGCAAGGAGCCTGGAGTCAGGAAAACCTGACTTTAAATCTGGCCTCATTTACTTTGTGACCCAGTTAGAATCGTAAATGACTAAACAGAAAGGGGGAAATCCTAGTAATTAGAGGTTTCCAAAAGTGGAATGTGTTGCTTCAAGAGATTGTAGCTTCTGTGTGACCATGTGTCATGGGTGTTGGAGAAGTGTCTACTACTCTGTTAGGATAACCTTTGCCATCCTCTCTAGCTTTGAAATATGGGATTTTTGCTAGCCCTCAGTTTCCTCATCTGTAAAATGGAGTTAATACCTACCCTCCTTCCCATGGTTGTCATGAGAAAAAGGCTTTGTAAAGCACTAAATTAACATTATTATTGATTCATTGACCTGTGTGCAATGAACAAGTCTTTTTTCTGTCCTGCTTCCCTTCTGAGCAGCTTAGGTCAGGCCACTATGTACATGAAAAAGAGTAGTATTAGCACCCATGAGCGTCTTTTTTGTTTTTGTTTTTGCTTTTTTGTGGGGCAATGAGGGTTAAGTGTCTTTGGCCGGATTTGAACTCAGGTCCTCCTGAATCTAGGGCCAGTGCTTTATCCACTGCACCACAGAGTTTCCCACACATGTGCTTCTAAAGCTGTCTGTGCCAGCAGTGACACCTGGAAGGAGCAGTTGAAACTGATCTTCGAAGCCAGACAATGCACTGTATCCTCCAACTCTGCATAGTATCCATTGACTATCTCTCCTTCTTCTCTTATCCAGGGATACCACCGACCTCGTCATTACATTGCCACTCAAGGTAAGTGCATTCCTTCCTCACCTTCTTTTGGCGGCCAAAGGGTCTGTCAGAGCAAAACTCCATCTGAATGACCATAGGAGAAGGGAGATGAAGGATCACAGATTCTTATCTACCCACTCTGCCTAGTCATGCCTTTTTATCACTCAGGAAAGACCTCATGTAGGAGGCAGCACTTGAACTAGGCTCCAAAAGGATCCAAGGACTCGGAGAGGTTGTCAGTGCATTCCAAGCTTGGGGGTACACTAGGCAATGGCAAAACATCTGTAAATGGAACACCATGTGTGCGGAGCAGCAGGGGGGTCAGTTTGTATCCTAGGGGGAATATGAAGGGCAGTGATGCAAAACACACCTGCATAGGTAGGCTGAAACCTGATTGTGAAGGGATTTAAATGCAAACAAATAACTTTCTACTTTTCCTGAGAGATCTTGAAGGTTTTTGAGCAGAGGAGAACATGATCAGACCTGGCCTTTAGTAGGTCACCATGACAGTTAGGAGATCAGACATAGGGAGGTCAATTAGGAGACCACTACAACAATTGAGATGGGAGGTAATGAGGGACTGAACAAGACAGACAGAACAATGGCTAGAGATATTGTAGAAGTAGAGTTGATAAGACTCAGAAGTTTATTAGATACAGGGAATGAGAAAGAATGACGCATTAACTTTGATACCAACATTGTGAACCTGTATGCCTTAGAAGCATGATAGCTTCCTCAATAGAAATGGGGAAGTTAGGAAGTACTGAAAGTTTTAGAAGAAAGATAACAGATTCTCTTTTATACATGTGGAGTGAAAGATGCCTATAGGATATACATTTAGAAATGTCCCAGAGTAGTTGGTGTTGTGGAACTAGAGCTCAAGAGAGGCTAGGACTGCATATAGAGATCTGGGAGTCATTTTTTATAGAGGTTATTGGGTTGAAGAGTGATCAAGGCCCTATCAAAGCATTTCAGAGAATATTTAATCCACACTGCTGTTCAGACACACAGGTGGTTTGGTGTAATGGAAAGAGCAGTGGATGGGGCCTCAGAAGCCCTGGGTCATCTTCAACTTCTCTGCTTATTAATTGTCTGACCATGGGAGAGTCCTTTCACTTTTGGGGCTGTAGTTTCTTCAACTGTAAATGAAAAGGTTAGATAAAATGATCTCTAAGTTTCCCCAGTTTCAGTCTTCTGTGATCTATAGGGAAGGTTGTTGAAGAACTGCCCTCAACTGCAAACACAATAGACAGGAAATATCTTTTCCTATGTTCATCATCATCTTATGCTTATGCTTTCATCAAGATTTATACCAGGGGCAGCTAGATGGCACAGTGGTTAAAGCACTGGCCCTGGATTCAGGAGTACCTGAGTTCAAATCCGGCCTCAGACACTTGGCACTTACTAACTATGTGACCCTGGGCAAATCACTTAACCCCCATTGCCTGCAAAAAAAAACAAAACAAAACAAAACAGAAGATTTATACCAAAACATGTAAGCCTTTGGGTCATGATGGGGTATAGAATCTTACCACTATTCTGTGTATGGCCATCAACTTTTGGAGTGTGTGGAAGTTAAAAAATAAAAAATTCTGTAAAGAATGAGAGAAAGTAGGAAAGATCATGAGGAATTGACTTCATAACAGAGATAGGACAATAGTATCCTCAGACACCATAAAGTCAGTGTCACCTTTGTAGCTCATTGTGGTGGTAATAGGGAATGGGAAACTGACAGGGAGACTGACAGAAGTATTTCCAATAAAGGATGAGGGCTGAAGAATGGTATTCAATGTGATAGTGTGGTATTAAAACAGGGGAGGCTAGTTACTGTTAATATATACCTGTGCCTCTAGGCTTAGCATGCTTTGAAGTAGGACTTGTCCCATCCAAGCTAAAAATGAGCTTAATAGCCAGCAGTAAATACCATGGACACATGCCTGGACTATTGCAATAGCCTGGATCTTCAGTCAAAGAAACTGAGTCCAAAACCTGACTCTGTCATTTACTACTACATGCATGACCTTGGTCAAATCATTTAATTTGTTTTTGCCTCAGTTTCCTCATCTTAAAAAAATGAGTGTCAAAGCATGCTAAGCCTAGAGGTGCAGGTATATATTAACAATAACTATCCTCCCCCTTTTTAATCCCACACTCTCACATTGAATACCATTCTTCAGCCCTCATCCTTTACCTGAGATACTTCTGTCAGTCTCCCTGTCAGCTTCCCATTCCCCATTATCACAACAATGAGCTACAAAGGTGACACTGAAGTTGAGAATGATACCTAAGTGGGAGGCGGAGCCAAGAAGGTGGAGAAAAGGTGGGAAGTTGCCTGAGCTCTCCCCAATATCCCTCAAAATAACTTTAAATCATACCTCAAAGTGAATTCTGAAGTGACAAAACCCACAAAAGGATGGAGTGAAATGATTTTCCAGCCCAAGATAACTTAAAAGAACTGCAGGAAAGGTCTGTCTCATATAGGTAAAAAGGGAGTACAGCCTAGGACAGGTGGTATCCAGTCAAGCCGGTGGGAGGCTCCTAGTCCCAGCAGAGATGAGCAAAAGAGGCTCTGCTGTCCAACTCAACAGGCCAGTAGCACAGTGGGCAGGCTGTGAGACCTCTAGTCCAAGAATAGCAGGCTTGTGGTCAGACCTGACAGGCTCAGAAACCCCATTGCAGCTGACTAGACTAAGCCGGATGATACCAGTACAACAGGCGAGCTGTACCTGAGCTGTGCCCCAGAGGCACCAGTGCAGAAAGGCACCTGGTCCCCAGTACAAGAAGAGTGGGACAGTGCTTACTGTACCCAAGAGCAGAGATCAACTTTAAAAGTCATGAAATAGGCTGGGATATGAGCAGAGCAAAACAACACAAACCATAAAAAGCCCCAACCATAGAAAGCTAGCACAGCAATAGGGAAGATAAAAGAAAACTCAGAAGAGGACAACAATATCAAAATGCCTGCAATGTAAAGCCTTAAAGAAATTGGTCTCAGGCCCAGAAATTCCTTATGGAAGAGCTCACAAAGAATTTTTTTAAATCAAATAAGAGGAGAAAAAAATCAGAAAAAGAAATGAGAGTTATGCAAGAGAATCATGAAAAAGAGAATCGACAGCTTGAAAAAAAGAAAACAACCCCTTAAAAAATAGAATTGGCCAAATGCAAAAAGCTCACTGAAGAAAAGAATTCCTTAAAAAATAGAAATAGGCAAGTGGAAACTAATGACTCCATGAAGCATCAAGAATCAATCAAACAGGGGCAGCTAGATGGCGCAGTGGTTAAAGCACCGGCCCTGGAATCAGGAGTACCTGAGTTCAAATCCGGCCTCAGACACTTGACACTTACTAGCTGTGTGACCCTGGGCAAGTCACTTAACCCCCACTGCCTAAAAAAAAAAAAAAAAAGAATCAATCAAACAAAATCAAAAGAATGGACAAATAGAAGAAAATGTAAAATACCTCATTAGAAAAACAACTGACCTGGAAAATAGATCCAGGAGAGATAATTTAAGAATTATTGGACTACCTGATCAAAAAAAAAAAGAGCCTGGGCAGCATCTTTCAAGAAATTATCAAGGAAAACTGCTCTGATATCCTAGAACCAGTAGGTAAAATAGTAATTGAAAAAAATCCACCCGTCAACTCCTGAAAGAGGTTCTAAAATGAAAACTCCCGGGAATAATATGGCCAAATTCCAAAGCTCCCAGGTCAAAGAAAAAATACTTCAAAGCAGCCAGGAAGAAACAATTCAAAATATAAAAGAGTCACAGTTAGGATTACACAGGATTTGACAGCTTCTACATTAAGGAATCATAGGGCTTAGAATATGAGAATGACACCTAAGGTGTGACCATTGGTCGCTAGAAGAATGGTGATGCCCTCAACAGAAATAGGAAAATTGTATTATCTTTCCCCCAAAACCTACCTCTTTTTCAATCTTCCCTTTTATCACAGAGGATATCACCATTGTTCAAATAACCCAGGGTCACAACCTTGGCATAATCTTTAATTCCTCACTTTTCTTCACCCCAGGTATTTATTCCATTGCCAAAACTCATTTCTACCTCCAGATCTCTTTCATCTGTCCCCTTTACTCCATTCCCACAGCCCCCACCATGGTTCAAGTTTCTGTTCCCTCTCACTTGAACTATTTTCATAGCCTCCTAATGGGCCTCTAGGTCCTCTCCTCTCCAATCCTTCTACCACATAACTACTAAAGTTATTTTTCTAAAGCACAGATCTGACCATGTCACTCCAGTAAACTCCAGTGGCTCCTTAATGCCTCTAGAATAAATTATCATTTCATCTTTATCTCATACCTTTTTAATGTCCATTTTTGCATAAATTTTAAAATGTATATAATTATAAAGTGTAGTACATGTATAGAACTTTATTTTTTAATTTAATATTTTATTTTCCCCAATTACATGTAAAAAGTTCTTAACATTTGTTTTTTGAAATTTTTGAGTTCCAAATTCTCTCCCCTCTCCCCACATTGAGAAGGCAAGCAATATGATATTGGTTATCATTTGTATATAACTTCAGATACATACTGGAGGTGGTAAAAATATTTTGCTGATCAAAAAGTTTGGAGACTACTGCTCCAGTCAATCTCTGAGGCTGCTTTGGCATCCAGCTTTCCAAAATTCTATGACTTTCTGATGGTCAACGAATAACCAAGGTCAACACAGTGACCAAGCCACCTAGCGAGCAAATGTTAATAAGTCTGAGTTCCCCCAGGGAATACTCTAAAGAGCACTTTGGGGAATCAGGTTAAAAACCCAAATACTCTGAAAGGAAGCAGGGGCTGCTTCAGCATTTCTTAGTCAATTATTTCATGGACTGCTTTGCACATGAGTACACAAGGACCGGGATCTGTGATTGCCATGCTAGTCACAGTTGTCAAGACAGCTGGGCATGTCAAAGCTGACAGATTCCCTTGGGGAGAGGGCCATTCCTAACGTGGCCCAGAGCTTGGGGACAAATCATGCAGTGTCTTTTTCCTCCTGCCCCTAAGGGCACACAGACATAATCCTGTCTTGGGAAGTAAGACACTGCATGACATATTTGCACAAAGCCCATACAGGGGAATGAGTCAGGAAAGTTAGCAAATTTGGGGAGCACAGTAAGGGGACCAAAGCTTGGATCCTGGTGCTGTTAACTTATTCCCTTTATAAAAATAAAGATCATAGGTCTAGATCTGGAAGGGACCTCTCAAAGAGTCCATTTGGCCCAACCTCCCTCATTTTACAAATGAGGAAACTGAAACCTGGAAAGGTTGGGTGGTTTGCCTACTGCATAGCTAGGAAGCATCACAGGTAGGGTTAGAAGCAAAAGCCTCTGACTCTAGTGCCAGTGCCCTTCTAACTCCAGATTGTAATATATTGGCATTACCACACTAGCCATGTGATCTTTCCACCCAGCTACTTGAACTTTTTGAGCCTTAGTTTCCCTAAACTGCAAAACTGAAACAACATGACAAACCAACCTCACAGAGTTCTTTCTGAAATAGCAAAGGGCTTTGGAAATGTGAACTATGAAATGAACTTATAATGAATGTCAAAGTTTCCTTGACAAAGGCTAAGGGATTTTTAGAAAAGGACATCCCAAGGTACATGTGTAATAAAAATAGTTGACTTTTTTTCATGGCACTCAAATGGTTGCAAAGCCTTTTATCTTATTTGCTCAGCATAACAACACTGAGGGAAGTATTATTATTATTATTATTATTATTATTATTATTATTATTATTATTATTATACACATTTAATAAATGGGAAAACTGAGGTTTCAAGAAGTTGTGATTTGCTCAAGGTTAAAGAATGTCTAAGGTAGAATTTAAAACCAGTCCTTGATTGTGAATCATGGATGGTCTAATTTGTATGTATTAAAAGTTCAGATCCTCTTTTAGCTTCTGTGACCCACAACTCTTTTCTTCCTCACCTGATGTTTTTCCCTCAATCAGTGTTCAAGAGGGAATGGAGATATTGAGGTAGCTCTGTATTTTAGAAGATAGACTGCTGGATTTGGAGTCAGGAAGACTTGAATTTGAATGTCATCTCAGACACTTACTAGCTCTGTGACCTTGGACAAATCTCTTAACCTCTCTGCACCTCATTTTCTTCATCTGGAAGATAAGGGAATTGGACTTCATGGCCTGTAAAGGCCCTTCCAGCTCAAAATGGAATGGTTTTATGGTCTGTTTAAATGCTGTGTTCCTGCCCCACCTTGAAGGCTGGAGCTCTTTTTGGTTTGTGCCTTTTTAACCCCAGTGCCTAGGACAATGTTTGCTGCATTTCAACAGATGCTCACTGAATGGATAAAATGACAATTTTCTGTACTGTAGGGATAGCTTCGACTGAAACTTTGGAACTGGATGCCTCTCCCTCTCCTTTAACCAAAACATAAAATGAGAATTGAATCTTTGGTGACTTTCTCAGGCTGTTCTTGCAAGTTATCAGCCAAGTCCAGTGAGAAGTCCAACCCTCATACTTGGGCACACAGACCCTGAGCTTCATGATCATCTTCATTTGCCAACCTTTTCCAAAAGCTCTTGGTCATATGTTCCACTTGAAGGCACCGTGAACAAGGGGACAACTGCTGTCTTGCACCTAGAGATCCGAAGGTTCTAATATTTTGTTATTCCTTGATAGGTCCAATGCAGGAAACTGTCAAGGACTTTTGGAGGATGATCTGGCAAGAGAATTCAGCCAGTGTTGTGATGGTGACAAATCTCGTGGAAGTAGGAAGGGTAAGCTGCTCAGAGAATGATTTCTCCAGTAGCCACAAATGCTGAAGCAAAGTAAAACTCCATTCCTGGTCCGTGTCTTCTTCATGAAAGGAGTCAGCTGCTCCTAGAGGATCCTCATAAAAAGCGGGTCCGATAGACTATATACCTACATAAGATGTGAAGCATCTTCCCCATATCACTGGGGCCCCTGGGACACCCACCTTTTGGGATCTGAGATTCTTTCTTCTCCAAGGTCCAACTTGAACCCAACCCTCCAGTCCTTTGCCTTCTTCACCCCATCATTTTACCTTCCAATCCTCATAACCATTTTCCTCCACTTTCCACTCTTAACTTTTTTAGTACTGCTGTGATAGCACTTACCTTGCTTAAGCTAACTGGAGTTTCACACTGCTCCATTGCCTCTGGGCACTAGAGTTAATTTGGCTATGCCCAGCATGGTGGCTGCCCAACCAAGCCAGTCAAGGCATTTATATCCACCTATATTTGAATGGCTCCATTATCTCATTATCCTCCCAATATGTTGAAGGCCTTCTTCTGGCTCTTTCACCTGTATACTCATACAGCCCTCAGGCTGTCTGTGTGTTGTCCTTCATTCTCTGCCTCCTTTTTTTCAGCCTTTCATGTCATTGAATCTATGTTACACCATTTCTGACACACACACAGCATGGTGGCCGCCTACTGACCTGGATCAGCTAGGTCCATTTAGCTTGAAATCCCCATTAAATCCCCCTTCTGTTTATTAAAATGAAAGCTCATGGTAATATTGGTTCTCATCTCCACAAGCTGAGTTTTGCCCTTCCTTTCTTTCTATTCTCTCTCTCTTTTGCTGCAGGTGAAGTGTGTTAGGTATTGGCCAGATGACACAGAAGTTTATGGAGATATTAAAGTCACATTAATTGAAACAGAGCCGCTGGCTGAGTATGTCATACGCACATTTACCGTTCAAAAGGTAAGCCTATCCTTTGGATGTTAATCATGAAGTCTTATTTGGGAAATGAGAGAATTTGCCAAGATTTGTATGATAGGAGCAGGGAGAAATGTCTGATTCTTAGCTACAGAGACAGAGTTGACCACTAGCTTCCACCTCATCTATTTCTTTTTGTTCCTTATTTGCATCTGAGGAAGACCAGTTTGCTGATATGTCTCTCTCTCTCTCTCTCTCTCTCTCTCTCTCTCTCTCTCTCTCTCTCTCTCTCTCATTGTGTGAGTGTGTGTTGATATAACTCTATGTAACTTCACTTTATCTTTGCACTAAGCTCCATCTATACCAACTGATGTTAGCATTTATTTGGGCTTCGAGGTCTATCTTGCATGAGTTTGGGGAAATGGGTCAGTATGAGCTGTGAAGGAGACAATGGTGATTGGGAAAAAGATGGTCTCTCTCATAAGAAGGGAGAGCATTTCAGGGAGACAGAAAAGCAGAGGCAGGATCAAAAAGAAAGGAATGGAAAAATAAACACATGAATGAATGAAAAGGCATTTCTTAATTGCTTATTATGTGCCTAGCACTGTCCTGGCAGCTGGGAATACAAAAGCAAGGCAGTCACTGCCCTCCAGTAGCACACATTCTAATGTGGGGGAGGGAGGGAAGAGATAACACACTTCCCTATATCTAATTACCAGAAAGGAGTTTTGATTTCTGAGAAACAGAAGGATGGTGAGTGGAGCAATAGAGCAGGCAATCTTATATGCTATCCAAAAATAATAGTAGTAATAATTTGATTACTGTTCTCAGAGTAAGAGATAGAATAGGGAGAGTGTGTTCTCCTGCAGGAGAGCAGATGGCAAGATGTCTACTGTGGATGGATGGAAAGCACAGTCTATGCCTGGCTAGCTATACTGCTCTTAAGGTTGCACTTGCTTATTCACCAATCAGAACAGCTCAGCACCAGGGTGCAGAGTTCCAAAGCTAAGTGGATTAGCTCCAGTAGGGAGCTGCAGGCAGGGCAATGATTCCTGAAGGTCAGTGCTTAGAGGTCTTGTCCAGAAAGTGCTGTCCCTAGGAGGAAATAGGGGAGGCAGGGGGATGAGGTACAGTGTCAGGACATATGGCATGATCATTGAATAGCAAGTTGTCTGGGGGTACTAGCCACCAGCTGCTGAGTAGATTACAAGTTCAACATCAGTCATCCATGACATGACAGCAAAAAAATTTCTTACCTTGGGAGGCAGTTAGGTGGCACAATAGATAGATTCCTCAGGCCTAGAGCCAGGAAGACCTGAGTTCAAATCCAGCCTCAGACTCTTCCTAGCTGTGTGACCCTGGATAAATCACTTAACCCTCTTTGCTTCAGTTTCCTCATCTGTAAAATTACCTGGAGAAGGACATGGCAAAACCACTCCAGTATCTCTGCCAAGAAAACCCCAAATGGGGTCATAAAGAGTCTAAAATGACTGAACAACAATGTTACCTTGGGCTGCATGAGGACCATAGGATCTAGAGTAGAGTTTCTTAACCTGGGATTCATGAACTTGGTTTTTTCTTTAATAATTTGGTAATCTCTATTTCATAATTATTTCCATTTGTAATTTTCCTTTGTATTGTATTTATACATTTAAAAACATCAGAGAGAGGGGGTTCATGGGTTTCACCAAACTGCCAAAGGGGTCATAACATAAAGGGGGATAACATAATTGCTATAAACAAAGGACCATCTCATAGAAGACAAAATTAGCCTCATTATGCTTGGTCCCAGAGAGCAGAAGTAGGAACACTAGGTAGAAACTGCAGAAAGGAAGGTTTTTGAATCAGTGGAAGGAAAACCTTTATAACCAGTGGAGCTGTCCAGCAGTGAAACAGACTGGACATCCCCGGAGGTCTTTAAGGGAAGGTCAGACGACCACATGCCAAGGATGCCACAGAGGTGATTCTCATTCTGGGTAAAGAATGGACTCAATGACTTTGAAGGTCCTTTCTGAATCTGAGGATTCTGAGATTCTGGGAATTGAGCTGGGGCTGAAAAATCCCCATTCTGAGGCTGGTTGCAAGATTAAGATAGATGACTGAGGATTTCAAACTCCTTCCTTGCTAGTGATTTATTGTTTGTGGGCCTCAGAAAAATCATTACATATTTTGAATCTTATTATTTTTCTTTTTCTGTTGTTTTAAGAATTTTGTTGTTTATTTTATTTTTATTTTTTCTATTTCATTTCATTTTCAACTCTTTTTCTTTCCTTTCCATTTCCCTCTCCTACATTATAAAAGAAAAAAAAACCCAGAACCCATTACAAATATGTATAGTCAAGGAAAACAAATTCCTGCATTAGCCATGTCCCAAAACATACGTATATGTGCATGCATATGTATATATTTGTGTGTATGGTGTTTCTCAATTGTTTTGTGTTCACTTCGTATGTGTTTAATATTTGTTAATATGTATATATGTTGTTTCTTCCCCAATAGAAGGTAAGCTCCTAGAATAGCACCTGGCACAAAATAGGCACTTAAATGCTTTATTCGATGGATGGATGGATTAGAGAATGCCTGATTTTAGAATCAAGAGATCTGAGCTTGAATCCTGCCCCTTAACTGCTTTTATATTCTTGTACTAGTCACTTAACTTTTCATTCCACCTCAGCTTCATCTTTATTTGTTTTGTTTTTGTTTTTGTTTTTTTAGTGAGGCAATTGGGGTTAAGTGACTTGCCCAGGGTCACACAGCTAGTAAGTGTTAAGTTCCGAGGCCGGATTTGAACTCAGGTACTCCTGACTCCAGGGCTGGTGCTCTATCCACTGCGCCACCTAGCTGCCCCAGCTTCATCTTTAATAAATTAGGTATAGTAGTGGTCACATATAAAACTATCCATTTAGCAAGGCCATGGTTAAGGAAGTATTTTGTAAACTTGAAAGTTCTATATAAATATGGACAACTATAATAACAACTAGTAATATAGTTCCTGAAATAGTGTTTAGTTCATCTTCTGAAGACATTCCCTAAGAAAACTTTAAGTGAGACAGCTAAGTGATGCAATGAATAGAGTTCTGGGCCTGAATTCAAATCTGCTTCATACATTTACTAACTGTGTGACCTTGGACAAGTTACTTAGCTTCTGTCTGCCTCAGTTTCCTCATCTGTCAAATGGGGGATAATAATAACACCTATCTCCAAGGGTTGTTGTGAGGCACAAATGAAATAATTGTAAAGTGCTTACAGTGTCTGGAACAGAGTAAATGCTATATAAAAGTTCATTTTTTAATCATTATTATTATTGCTATTGTTATTGGTTTTGTTTTCATTTTCTGGCATCAACTCTGACCTGACCAAAGGATTTTCCATCATGGTCTCTCTGCAGGAGCAGCTAGAGGGTGGAAGGGAGGGAGCAACAATGTTTCTTGTGGTGAATGATAGAAGACAGAGGTTGTTTTTTCTCCTCAGAAAGGCTACCATGAAATCCGTGAAATCCGGCTGTTCCATTTCACCAGCTGGCCTGACCATGGGGTTCCGTGCTATGCCACAGGTCTACTAGGCTTCGTCCGGCAGGTGAAATTCCTCAACCCTCCTGAGGCAGGGCCTATAGTGGTCCACTGCAGGTATGTCCTCAGGCAGCTGACTGGCTTCTTCTCTGCTTTCTTTGTGTCACCCTTTCCCCTGTTTCAGAGGGAGCTAGGGTAGCACATCGGACTGAGCTCTGGGCCTGGAGTCAGGGGCCAGCTCACACCAGCTCTCAAGCCAATTGTTAAACTTTCAGTGTAAGCATTTGTACCTCAAAATTTACTAAATGCTATGAATCAGGGCTTAACTTAGCATTTTATTGATTGTCTAGACTTAAGAAAGTGATGGAGAAAATGTGGATAATGCAGAGTAAACTGAAAAATATGTCGTGGATACATGGTTTTCAGAGAGGTGGTGTTAAATATTTTCCAGCACAGCTCTGGACTAAGCCCATCAGGAGTTTCAGGGAAGGTAACCAAACTCACAAAATAATAACACATGACAATTTTCCCAGCATGATAACGGTAAAAGCTTCCATTGACAAATTTGTACAATTTGCCTGATATATCCTGGCAAAGATTCTACAGAAAAAGGACATATCAAGAAAAGATGACCAGCACCAGGGTGAATGTACTGCAGATTTTTATGTCAGTTTGGTTGCCTTTAATGAGAAAGGCACACTTGATGCAAACACGCAACTCCTTTCAAATATATGCATATATATTCAAGCTTTCTTGGTGCCAGTGTCCTATTAAGACAGTGTCATGTGTACCACACATGCTGGACTGGAAAACAAAAGACCTGAGTTTGAATTTTGGCTATGGAACTTCCTAGCTGTGTGACCTTGGGCAAATCCTTAACTTCTCTGAACATTAGTTTTTTCATCTGTCAGAGTTGTGAAGAAAAAAAAATCCCTTTGCAAATCTTAAAGTATTGCATAAATACAAGTTATCTGTAATCACCTCTATCACCTGTATTTGTTGATTCAACCAGGGCTGGGTGCCTGATTTGTTTGGCTTTTGTTTTGTTTTGTTTTGCTTTTTTTCTCTGCTCTCACAATCAATCTATAATGGGGGCCATTTACTACGTGTGTCATTAATGAAGATTTTTGTTTGACATAGAATTTTTCTAAAAGACACGGGTAGTAATACTAACATACCCCTTCGCATAGCTTTGAAGATGTTACCTCAGCCACCACACCATCTTTTTCAGGTCTAAGTAAACAGTTGTAGAGTGTTTTGAGGAGACTCATGGGAAGAGCCAGATGGTTCTTTTTCCTCCCTAGTAGGTAAGCTACAACTCAGTGAGCTCCCACGAGAGAGTGGGATTCGCATATTGTAGAAGATACAGGCCCAATCTCACTCATTTCCAACAATGAAGTTTCACAGCAAATGAAAAATATATTTTCTGTACGTTGGCTTTTGACAAAACTCTATTGATTCAGGATCATTGAAATGTCCCCATTGGGCAGTATTTCTGGATTTTTATACTCCTTGGCTTTATGACCAGCTTATATTTCTTCTCTTTTCTTTACCCATCCTTTATGTGTTTATTTCATTTTCACACTGTAGACATCAGCTGTTTCCCTAAGAGAAGCAAGTGATATGTGGACCAAAATTTAGCTAACATGAAAATATACTTAACCTTCTCCCCTACTGTCCAGATGCCTTTCATGTTTATAACCACATTTATTTATGGAAGATGGATTCCCTGTATCCATGGTTCAGTACAATTAACTCATCAACATAATGGTCTTTAAAATCACACTTAGGTCTGAGAAGAGCCTAGTGTGGGCAATAGGGTCTCACTGAGACTCTTGACATTTTGTGCTTAGCACTCACTTGGCAGGTATGTATCACATGTCAAAAAGATTAGGTTAAGTTTATCCTGTTTCTGGCCTTCTCTGACCACTGAGCATTCATAATTTACTGATAGAAAATGAGATGTACTCTTTCAAAGGTCACAAACAAGCAATGGAAGGAATGGGGGGCAAAGCTTAGCTACCATGGAGTCCCTTCTTCTAGAGCCTACCCTCTTAAACCATGGGTCATGACACCCCATATGAGGTCATATAACTGAATGTGGGGGTTGCAAAAAATTTGGCAACAGTAAAAGTATGCATAGCTATTATGTATAGCTATTTTATATATCTGGGGTCGCCTAAAAATATCTTTTTTTGTGGGAGGGGGCAATGAGGGTTAAGTGACTTGCCCAAGGTCACACAACTAGTAAGTGTCAAGTGTCTGAGGCCGGATTTGAACTCAGGTCCTCCTGAATCCAGGGCTGGTGCTTTATCCACTGTACCCCCTAGCTGCCCCCAAAAGTTTCTTATACAAAAAGGGGTCATGAGTGGAAAAAGTTTAAGCCCTGGTCTAGATGACATTCCTTTCTGCCATCAAATAAGACAAGCTTTTTTTCCCTCCTTCTCTGTCCATATCCCTCCCTCATTCTTCCTCCTCTCCCATCTTTCTCCCACTTGAATACCATGAAAGTAGTTCTGTCCTTGTGCTATTATAGTGTAAAGAACTAATCCCCTACAGTAGCCAGAAGGTTGAGTGTGCAATTAATCAATAAACATTTACTAAATGCCTACCAGACCAAACACTGTGCTAGGCACTCAGAGAAACAAAGATTCAAATGACCCTGCCCTCAAGGAGCTTATTATGTTCTAAGAAGTCGAGTAATGCCAAATAAATCTTTTCTTCCAGTGCTGGAGCAGGGAGGACAGGTTGTTTCATCGCCATTGATATCATGCTTGACATGGCAGAAAATGAAGGAGTGGTGGATATATTCAATTGTGTGCGAGAACTCCGATCCCAAAGGGTCAATCTAGTGCAAACAGAGGTAAGTGGCCCCTACTGGAGATGAAAACTCTAGACAAATAGTCCATTCTTAGGCTCTGGCCAACAAATTCCCAGAATGGGGTAAAATCAGCATTCAGAAATGTTATTTCTTCCAAAAAGTTGAAGAATGTTACCGAACTCATTGCAGAGAGGAGCTCACAGGGAGTAAACACACTGTTGTAGCCCAGTATTGAGAATCAAGAGACCCAGGATCTAATCCCAACACTGTTACTTGTACTTGGTGTGCTCTTGTACAAGTCATTTACCTTTCTGAGCCTGTTTCTGCCTCTGAAAAGGTGATTTCCAAGTGGTATAGAAGGGTAGAAATCCCACTCCCTAGGGAAGCTTAATGAGTTGTGACTAATCTACTAGAGCAGCTAGGTGACACAGTATATAGAGTACAAGGCCTGGAGTCAGGAAGATCTGAGTTCAAATTCTGCTTCAAATACTTATAAGCCAGGTGACCCTATTCAAGTCACTTAACCTTGTTTGTCTCAGTTCCCTCTTCTATAAAATGAGCTGAAGAAAAAAAATGGAAAACCATTCTAGTATCTCTGTTAAGAAAACCCCAAATGGGGTTGCAAAGAGTTGAAGAAAAAAAGAACTAAAAGTCTATGATTGAAATTATTTTAAAATATGCTATGGGGCAGCTAGGTGGCACAGTGGATAAAGTACCAGCCCTGTATTCAGGAGGACCTGAGTTCAAATCTGGCCTCAGACACTCAACGCTTACTAGTTGTGTGACCCTGGGCAAGTCACTTAAACCTCATTGCCCTGGGAAGAAGAAAAAGAAGGAGAAGGAGGAGAAGGAGAAGGAGAAGGAGAAGGAGAAGACGAAGACGAAGACGAAGACGAAGAAGAAATTGCTGCTATGAGGCTTCCTAGAATCTTATATAAAGAATGGGCAATAAGAGATACACACTATATTTGCATTCAATTTTCACCTAGAGAATGTTTTTTTTAGTCTTTTTTCTTTTTAAGTGAGGCAGTTGGGGTTAAGTGACTTGCCCAGGGTCACACAGCTAGTAAGTGTTAAGTGTCTGAGGCCGGATTTGAACTCAGGTACTCCTGAATCCATGGCCGATGCTTTATCCACTGCGCCACCTAGCCGCCCCCATGAATGTTCTTTTAAGGGGAAAAAAATCTCATAGTATAAACATCTTTCTTTTCATCAGAGCTGTTCAACAATAGAACTGGTGCCTGACCTAGTAAAGTGATAAGCTTCCCATCACTGAAAGTCTCTAGTAAAGGATTGCTACCATAGGGCAGATGCATGTACTGGCTGGTTAGATGATCTCTAAGACCCCTTCCAACCCTGGGGCTCTATGGTTCTGTTAAGGGCCTCACAGAGTTGTTGGGAGGCTCCCATGAACTTTGTAAACTTTCAAGCACTCTATAAACATCAGCTGTTGAGTTGCTGTAGCTCCCAGGTTCATAGTGCTAGGAGGGACCTGGTACAAGCCCCTTCCTTAATGGTGCAAATGAGAGGGCTGAGAAGTAGTTAGACAGTAATATACTAGGAGTCAGGATGACCTGGGTTCTTTTTCAGCCTCTCATGCATCCCCATAGGTAAAACAGGCATAACTGTATCAAGAAAAGCCCTGTCACAATGTTATGGGGAGGCTCCTGTAAAGACAATGTAGGCAAAGTATTTTGAAAACTTTAATTTGCTATACAAATGTCAGCTATTATTACTCAGTATCATTGCATTAGATGGGGACACAATAGATAGGAGCTCTGGAGCTGGGTCCAATAAGCATAGCTCAATGGAGCAGGATGAGATGAGCCCCATCTCACCTCTCACCAAGAGGGCAAGAGAATATAACCAATCCATACTTAGGATACCTCAAAGCAAGCTCTCTACCAATGGTGAGCTTCACATAGTGAAAAAAGCACTACCCTGTTAGCAAACCAGAAATGAATTGAGTTTTCCAAAGCGCCTCACTCACTTCTAAGGAAAAACATAGCTTTGGGAGAAATCTCATTTACCTTCCCAATATCTCTCCCATCCATACCCTCTTCTCAGTTCCCACTGCTACTTATACAGGTACAAGGTCTTGTTACCTCTCCACTCATCAGCTTCAGTAATCTCCCAGGTGGTGTCCTAGCCTGTCTTGTCTCCCTTCTCCATCCCATCTGGTACACATTAACAAATTAATTTTTCCAAAATAACTCAGTGCAAAGTGGTACAGAAGAAAGTGCACCAAATTAAGAGACAGAGGGCTTGGGTCCAAATCCCAGCTCTGCCACTCACTACCTGCATGACCTTGGGCAAGTCATGACCTCTCTGGTCCTCATTTTCCTCAGCTATAAAATGAGTGGGTTGGACTAGATGAGCTCCAATGTCCTTTCCAGCTTTAGAGTTATGATTCTCTGATCCTAGGGTGTTAAAAATGTGAACTATTAATTTATGATGTAGCCCATAGTGCCTCTTCATCCAAAAATCTCAGCAGCTCTCCATGAAGATTGCATTCATTAAGTTCCCAGTAGCAACATATGGCGAATCACTGATTAGTTATAGCGGTAAAGACAATACCTAGCCATTAATCAGAGTAAACCAAATCTATTTAATGCCAACAAGGGGATGTACAGTAGAAGTGGATGTAATGAAAACTTGGGGGAGGAGGTCTGGAGTCCAAATAGGAAAAGGGTCCCCAGATGAGCTCAGTGTAAGAAAATGCTTTTTCTCTGGAGCCTTTTTGCACCGTGAGTGATGGAATGTCAGCTAAGTTGACTTCTCCAGATCAGTGAGAAGGTAATGATAAAGCATCACACTCCCTTGACCTCTGATTTTCATGGCAAAATTAAAAAGTCCTGGCAGGGACACATAATTACACTGTAGAGTCAGAGATAAAGGACCATGAGAGCAGAACTTTGACTTCCGAGAGAACAAAATGCTCTTCCTTTGACTCAATCAGTGTGTGAATGAATACTTGGAGCCCGTGGGCATGCACCAGCTTTTCCCTCCCTCTACACTTCTCCCACCCATCCCCAGACAGGACCAGGTTGAGCACCTTGATTCACCAGAATGCTATTCCCACAGACGTTAATATAGTCAACCCTCCTTTGTCTCTAAAATCTGCCCCAGATGGGGCCAATCAGGTTAGGGGGCTGAAATATGAAATTCAAGGCTGACCCTAACTGAAGGAGGTCTCAGTCCCACTCCTGAACCATCAGAAAATATTGTCAGGAGAGAAATATCCTAACATTATAATCCATTTGGAGGCTAGCTAAGATTCTAACCTACTGAACCACTTTTAAGAAAATGCATGATAAAGGTCTGAAATTGGAAAGCTTGTATGGGCAAGGGTTGGGAACTATCTTTACATGTAACGGGAAAAAAAAATACTTTATTAATTAAAAAAAAGAAAATGCATGATGGAACAGAAGGGCATGATAGAAGGGGCAGCGAGGTGGCACAGTGGATAAAGCACCAGCCCTAGATTCAGGAGGACCTGAGTTCAAATCTGGCCTCAGACACTTGACACTTACTAGCTGTGTGACCCTGGGCAGGTCACTTAATCCTCATTACCCCACCAAAAAAATAAAAAACCTGTTTGACTTGACCTTTCAGCTCTGGAGGGGACAAAGCTACTTGAACTTCCTATTGTCTTATTTTAAAAAAAAAATTTAAAGTATTGATAGTTTTTGTTTTTATATCACTTGCATTTCCCAATGTAGACTCCTGTCCCTCCTCCTCTGAGTTATGAAAAGTTAAAAAAAAAGTGGGAGAAAAAAGTCCATATCCTTTGAGCCAGAAAAGAAAAGTCAGCAATACTAACCAACAGATTGAAAAAGTTTGAAAATAGTCTTCCCCATCCACAGTCCGGCACCTCTCCAAAACAACCCCAAAGATATTCAGAGGCATCTTCTTGTATCTTTTCTTTGGGACCAAGCTTGGGCATTATAATTTCACAGTATTCAATTTTGATTTGGGGCTGTTGTTGCCATTTATATAGTTCCAGTCATCATATATTGTTTTCCTTGGTTCTATTTTGCTTCACTTTACATCATCAGTTCATATACATCCTTCCATGCCTCACTGTATTGATCATGTTCATCCTTTTTTAATAACAGTCGAGTAATGTAATGTGTTATCCATTCAACATTTGATGGGCATCTATTTTGTTTCCATTTCTTTAATACTACAAAAGTACTAGTTTAGGTATTTTGTTGGATATGGGGGCCTTCCTTTTTATCATTGACCTCTTTGAGATATATATTTAATAGTGGAATCATTGGGTGAAAGATAGTCACTCACCTCACATGATTGAAAACTGCTTTACTGAGCAATTGAACTAATTCACAAATCCACCAACAATGCATTAGTGTGCTGATCTCTCCACACCTCCTCCAACAGATACTTTTATCTTTTATCATCTTTGTCAATTTCCTGAGGGTTAGGTAAAATCTCAGGATTGTATTTGTATGCATTTCTCTTGTTCTCAGTTATTTGGAGAATTCTTTCCTACCTTGTTTGTAATTCTTTTGAGAATTGTTTCTTATTTTTTGAAGACTTATCTATTTGGACAAGCTTCCTATTTTCACTAATTACTCATGCTAACTAGATGCAAAACTCAAGTGTTTCCAGGCTACAGGACCACAAATACTATCAGTGCTCTTTATTTCAGGACCCAAGGGCAAAGCCATATTGACCCTGCCATACTTAAGTTTCTGCTGGCCTCTGACAGATCTCAGCTCTTTGACCTTCAGAAAAAATCATTTAACTTTGTAGAGCCCTAGGCAACACTAAGACAGTTACAGAGGCCTTTCCTATTTGTGTCAGTGGATGGAGTTTTTGCAGGAGTAATTCACTGAAATCACAGGTCTCAATACATCTACCCCCCCCCCCAAAAAAAAAAAGCTGAGGGAATGAAGGTATAATGATTTGTCCTAGGTCATATATCTTATGAGTCTCAGAAGGATGATTTGAACTCAGGTAGTCTGAAGCCAACTCCAACGCCCTAACCATTGTTATCACAATTTTAAGAACACCAAGGCCACATGGTTAATGAGTGGCAGAGCTGGAACAAAGCTCTCTACAGATCTCACAGAACCTTAAATAAATAACATAACTACTTTTCCTGACTCTCTCAGCCTTGCCTCAGACTGAATTTAACCTGAAAAAGTCAGCGTCTGCAATATCTGTATGGGCTTTAATAGGCAGTGAATAGAATTCTTGCCTTTAGGTTGAGCCACTCAAGATGCTATTGATTTGTTGTTACTTTAAGAAAAGAAAAATTAAGTCACCAGAGAGGCCAGCAAGACCTAGACTATGTTTACCCAAACACTATGTGGTCTGGATTTTTTAGCTGTTATAAGTAACTGAGTTCTCCAGGGTTCATCAGATTGGTTAAAAAGTAGATCAGTTAGTTTAAGATGATTGAAAAGTGCTTTTTGCCTATCCTTCCATCTGTTTCTTTATCTTGTCCTTCTAACTATACTTAGAGGCAAATGTCGATGTCAAACACACAAACAACCTTCCCCAAAGCACAGGAAAAGGTGTGTTTGGAGAAAGAAAGATACCACCATGACTTTGCCTGGCCCCTTCCTCTTAAGCAGCGCCTGTCGTCTTCATCTTCATCCCTTTCAGCATCACTATCATCCTCATTTATTTACATAGAGCTTAATGATCATTAAGCACTTTTCTACAACCTAGTGGAGCCTGCTGTTACTCAATCACTTTCAATCAAGTCTGACTCTTTCTGACCCCATTTGGGGGTTTTCTTGGCAAAGATACTGGAGTGGTTTGCCATTTCCTTCTCCAGCTCATTTTACAGGTGAGGAAACTGAGGCAAACAAGGTGAAGTGACTTGCTCAGGGTCACACAGCTAGTAAGTGTCTATAGTCAGGTAAGAACTCAGGAAGATGAGTTTTTCTGACTCTATCCACCATACCACCTACTATTGTTATTCCTATTTCACTAATGAGGAAACTGAGGTTCTAAAAGTAAAGGTGATTTGCCCACAGTCATGGAACTAATTAAGATACAGAATCAAAATATCACACATCACATGAGATGGAAGGAAATTTAGAGGGTGTCCAGTCCAATTGATACCTGAACAAGAATTCCCTCAACATCTCTACCAAGTGGTTATCCAGCCCCTGTTCAATGGCCTCCAAGGAGTGTCCCTTCTCTCCCCAACCCAGTAGTCTATAAGCTTTTCGTATTTTCTCCTGTTAAACATGATCTGACTTGATTTGACCCATTAATGCAGCCTGTCAAAATCTTTTCTGGAACTGGACACTGTCATCCTGTGTATTTATTACCTGGCCAGCTAAACGTGGAATCATCTGAGATGTGAACAGCATATAGTCTCACCTTTGTTCAGGCTACCAATTGGCCTATACAATGGTAACATATGGCCCACCATTCAGAGATCCCCCAGGGCCTCACAGACCCATTAGAGATACCCCCCCAAGTGGATATGAGCCATTAAGGACTCCTCATTGAGCCCGGTTTCAGGTCACCTAACTACACCGTCCTCTAGCCCCCATCTTCACAACTTGTTGACAAGCAGAGAAGGAGAGACTTTGCCAAATGCTTTGCTATATACTCTAAGAATACGACATCTACAGCATCCCCCAATCTACCAGTCTAATTATCCTGTCAAAAAAGGAAATGAGGTTAGTCTGGCATGACCTGCTCTTGATGAAGCCATGCTGGTTTTTAGTGATCACTGCTTCCCTTTCTGAAAGCTCATATATCATCCCCTTAATAATGTGTTCTAGAATTTTACCAGGAATACAAGTCGAGCTCACTGATCTTGAGGTTTTTCTTTTTGCTTTTTTTACTTTTCCCTCTTCCCCTTTTTGATAAATTGAGACAACATTTGCCCTTCTCCAGTTCGGCACAACCTTTCAGGAGCCACATCCACCAGTGATTGCTGAACAAGCCAGAATGCAAACCCATGTTTCCTGGCAGCTGGTCTCCTGTACCTAGGACCGTGCTCTTCCTGTGGCACTATTTCCTCTACACATTCGTCACAAGCCTCTCATTGTATGGATGAGGAAACTGTAAGGCTAAGAAGTTCCAGAGCTGAGACTTGAACTCAGGTCTCCTGTCTTCTACTCCAGTGTTCTTTTCCATCTACCATGTTCCTATGTGTCTTTCCTTTCTTTCATTAAATAAGTTTTACTATTTAAAAAAAATCCTTGTTACTTCCTGATGTAACCATCCCTTTACCACACACACACAATAGGAGCATCTTTTTGAACTAATAGATCCAGTTAAACAAATCACCATGAGGTCACAGCTGAGAACATATGGCTCACTCCTTACCACTTCACCACTTCCTGACTGAGAGATGGGAGGTATGGTTTACCATCAGGCCTCCAAGTCATGACTTGGTTGCTACATCAATCATAATTGAAACTCCTTCAGTGTTGTTTTCCTTTGCAGTATTTCAATCTTCATTCAGATTGTTTTCCTGGCTCTACTTAACATCACTCAGCATCAGTAGATCCAAGTCTTCCCTCACTTCTTTGAATATTTTATATTCTTATTTATCATAACACAATAACATCATATGCTATTCATATACAACAATTCATTCAGTCATTCCCCAATCATTAGAAACCCTCTTGACTCCCAGTTGTTCTTCATGTGCTTCTTATCTTATTCCTAGAATTAATTCTTCATTTAGTCTTAAAGCCATCTCTGTATGTTTCATCTGCTTACCTGCCTCCCTGCCTGCCAGGACTTCTCCCCAAGCATACTTAGCCAGCATTTAGAAGTACAAAGAGAGGAGCAGTATGGACCTACATAGACTGTAGAACTCTACTGGGAAGAGCAGGCTAGTAGAGAATTTCTTTTCTTTTTTTTTTCTTTTTTTGAGAGGCAATGGGGGTTAAGTAACTTGCCCAGGGTCACACAGCTAGTAAGTATTAAGTGTCTGAGGCCCGCTTTGAACTCAGGTCCTCCTGAATCCAAGGCCAGTGCTTTATCCACTGTGCCACCTAGCTGCCCCACTAGTAGAGAATTAATTGTTACAGCTGGGACTAGACCCCACATCACCTCTTGTAAAAGTACAAGAAATGAGGCAACATAAGGGGCAAGTTTCAAGGACAAGGCCAAAAGAGAGAGAAAATCCAAGTGCTTATATCTCTATCACAAAATCAAAATTTTACTGATCTAGAGCCAGAAAGAATCTTAGAGGTGATTTAGTCTAACCCCCCTCATTTTACATATGAGGAAAAGAAGGTAGAAGAAGGTTAAGTGGTGTAAGTGCCCATGGTCACATATGAGTAAACATTAAAAACTTCTCTAACTCCAGAGATATTGCCATTCTTCACAGTACCTCTGAATCTAGTATAATATAATGATGATCTTATTCCAGAGGTTAGGGACATCTGTTTAGGTTGGTATCATTCCCCAAGTCAGTAAACATTTGTTGTTGTTGTTGTTTTTATCCTTATGCTCCTTTGAATGCTTTCCTGCAAGAAAGAGAGCAGAGGATCTTCCCTTTCTCTGCTCTATAAGCTCACCATGGCATAGGTTCAGTCCCGTGGATCAATAACCCTAATATCTAATACCACTGCCTAACTCCCCCTCTCCCAGGAAGGAGTAGTGATCACTCTCTAAGGCAGTTGGATTACCCAATCCAGACTCACAGGAGTCTGGAAAACCAGTGAATTAAGTGGGAATGCCTGAGATCTGAGGCTAGTCATCTTCACACAGTTCTTCCTCCAGGTGTGCAGATTCATTAAGAACAGCCAATTACAGGGCAGCTAGATGGCGCAGTGGATAGAGCACCAGCCCTGGATTCAGGAGTACCTGAGTTCAAATCCAGCCTCAGACACTTAACATTTACTAGCTGTGTGACCCTGGGCAAGTCATTTAACCCCAATTGCCTTACTAAAAAAAAAAAAAAAAACAGCCAATTACAATTCAGAAGGTGTGGGGCATACAGAATTAGAGCAAAAGGAGTTGGGTAGTCTAAGGGATGTTTCTATGAAAAATAATGATAGCAGCTCACATTCCCTTTAGGGTTTACAAATCACTTTTTTCATACACCAAAGTATCAGCATCCCTGTATTAAAAATGAAGAAACTCAGGGCAGAGTACATGTCCATCTGCAATGTCGTGCTTTCTTCTGGGTACCACATCTTAGAAAGGGCATAGACGAGCAAGAGGAGAGTAACAAGGATTGGGAGAACTAGAGACCATATCATAAGAGGAGAAAAAACTGGAAATATTTACCCTGGAGAAAAGCAGACTTAGGGAGGAGATATAATATAATTGTCCATAAGCACTTGAAGGGTTTTTATGTGGAAGAAATATGAAAAGTTAGCCCAGTAGTATGGGAAAAATATTGGCTCTGGACTGAGAGGGCCTCAGTTAAAATTTCACCTCTGATACTTACTACTTGTGTGATTTAAGACAAGTCATTTATCCTCTATGAGTCTCAGTTTACACATGGCCTATGAGCTGTGTGTGCATTTTCCATTTGAGTCCAGGTTCTCATTTAAGCCAACCTTACCTACACAGCAAGAGTGACTTCCCAGTTGGGTTTCATTGGTTGGAATCATTTCACATGTCCTATCTTTCCTTGGGCTTGGCAGGAGCAGTATGTGTTTGTCCATGATGCCATCTTGGAAGCCTGCCTTTGTGGCAACACAGCCATTCCTGTGTGTGAGTTCCGGTCCATATACTATAACATCAGCAGACTAGATCCACAGACCAATTCCAGCCAAATAAAAGATGAATTTCAGGTAAGCGCAGATGTCATTTTGTGCACCAACCATGGGATGAATTCATTTGGCCATGTATATTTGGGCCAGTACATATATGATACACACACACACACACACACACACACACACACACACACACACACACACGAGGCTAAGATATAGACTCCTGCTCCATGGGATACCCTTTGCTATAACATTACATTTGCAACGATATTACATTATCAGATCTCATGAGAACCAAATCTTCTGAGAACTTTCAAAGTCTGAAATTCTGGAAAAGATGCATTCTGGAGCCAATAATCAACAACATATTTCCCCATGAAGGCTAGCTAAGATCTAGGCTCTTATCCATGAATGGGGAAGAACCACCAACAAATCCATCTGTTATAGCTATGTGACCTTTCTGTTTTCAAATATAATACTTCATGTGTTATAACTAAGGAATTTCCTAGCTGGAAACCACGATCAGTCAATATTTTTGCATAATTGGGCTCCTAGTCCAAGCATAGGGTCCATTGGTGCTAACGGATGATTTTTTAAAATAGAATATAAACAGAAGGGGCAGCTAGGTGGTGTAGTGGATAAAGCCCCAGCCCTGGATTCAGGAGGGCCCAAGTTCAAATTTGACCTCAGACATTTGACCCTTACTAGTTGTGTGACCTTGGGCAAGTCACTTAACCCTCATTGCCCTGACCCCCCCCCAAAAAAAAAGGAAAAGGAAAAATAGGCTATGAACAGGACCTAGGCAGATGAACAGGGAAACACTGTGTTTTTTTCCCAACACATGGGAAGTTAGGGGAGGGGGAAAGGTTTGCAAACATCAAGCTGATCAGAATAGCCTTTGATGGTTAAAAAGAAGAGAGGAGAGAACCTGGACCAGGAGTTAGTAGCCTTTTTTAGGGAAAAGGAGCAGCCAGCATGAGGAGAGCTACAGAAACATGGAGAGCCCATGATGGTCTCCCTCCCTTTGGGTGTCCTCCATTTGTTATATCAGTTAGCCAATCACCTCACTGAAGCTGGTTGCAATTTTCTCACCATTTTCTGTGATCACTGCCCCCACAGACCCTCAATATCGTGACACCCCGTGTCCGGCCTGAGGATTGCAGCATTGGGCTCCTGCCAAGAAATCATGACAAGAACCGAAGCATGGAAGTCCTTCCTCTTGACCGCTGCCTCCCCTTCCTTATTTCTGTGGATGGAGAATCAAGCAATTACATCAATGCAGCACTAATGGATGTAAGCAGAGTTCTAGCTAATCCCTCTTGCTTTCCTTCCTGGAGGCCAAATGGGCCAAGCCAGGTGGTGGGGACCAACAGCAGAACCCTGGTCCTCCTGGATAACATCTATAAGCTGAGTCCTGCCTTCTGTCTCCTGAGGAGGTTAGGCAGCTGACTTGACATCTATGAGAGGTTAATTTTATGTAAAGAACTGCCCCGCCCCCCGCCCCAGTTCTAAACCTCTACCCATGATGGTGTGGATAGGACCCTAGGCTCTTACTGGTAATATCAATGGAGTGCAAGTTTGGGTAGATCCTATCAAGTTTTATGAATTGGACCTATTAATGAACTATGTTTCCATCATCCCAGCCTAGCTAAAGTCAGAGAAACTCATCATTGGAGTTAGCCATTAGGTCATGAATCATTTTTTCCACAGGCACTCACAAAGACCACCTTGTAGAGAAACCACAGGGAGGTTGCAATCAGTATTAGGGGAGGGATTGCCCAAACCCATAAAAACACAGATCTGTTTGAAATATTAAAGAAGGGAAAGGTCTGGACAGTCCATAATCCCTTTGATTCTAGACCTAAACTGGTTCTGTTCACAGTATCTCAGTAGCAGAGTCCTGACTTTTTTCCATCTCTGGCACTTGTATTCCTAGGAAAGTCATACTTTAACATCTCAAGATAGTCATTTTGTTTTTTCTAAATTGGGAATCATAGGAAAACCCCCTAGAATAGGAGTTGGAAGAGCTAGTCTCTACACTGCCACCTTCTGCAAGAAGCCTTTCCCGGTTCTCCTTAAGCTTGGTACCTTCCCCCTGAGGTTATCTCTAGTTTATCCTGAATATGGTGTTTGCCTGTTGCCTCCCCCTGTTGAATTGTGAACTCCTTGAGGGCAGAGACTTTTTTTTTCATTCTTTGTATCTCTAGCTCTTTGCACAGTGTCTGACATATAGTAAGTGCTTAATCAATGCCTGCTGACTTGGTTTGACTTCCTGCTAATTTGCTGTATGACCCTAATCAAGTCACTTGCCTCTCACTGGGCCTCAATTCCCTTTCCTGTGAAATGGGAATCTCATCTCTCCCCTGCTTCCCTCACAGGATTGTAATAATGAGAAAAATGGATGGAAAAGTGCTTCCACAGATCCTAGAAGATTAAGAATTCCTTAATTCTTCCTCCAGGCATCAGCTTCTCTCTTGGGAGTTTCACGGCCAGGGGCTATACAGTCTCTTTCTGAATTGTTGTGCAAACCCTGATCAACCTTAGTTTAATATTCCAAACCTCCTTTGTTCTAAAGCACTCCAACAGCCTCCTTGGCAGATCACCCTAGGCAATGCCTTACAGGTAATCAGTGAGACATTTGTCACCAGTACTACTTGATGTCCCTGAATTTAAGTGAATTGTGAGTTTTGATCCCAACTAGACATTTTTCTCCCTGCATCCCTATGGACTTTGGCCAGTGCATTGATGATTATGTCTATATGGTTAAATAACATCATCCGTAGGATCATAGATTGCAAGATGAAAGGGACATCGGAGGTCACTTCATCCAACCCCCTCTTTTAACAGTTTAGGAAAGTGAGGTCCAAACAGCTGGAGAGCTCTTCCAGAGGTCATGAAGATAGCAAAAGGACAGAACCAAGATTGGAATTCACATTCTCTCGACTCCAAATCCAATGGGTTTTTTTCTACTGCCCCAGTGTTCTGTCCAGCACACATCATATGCCTAGATTTGTGGGAAACATCTGTGTTAAGGAAGGATTTTATAGTATCCACATACCTGTTTGTTGCTCAGAGCTGGGTATATGGGAGAGTGGGGATGATCCCATGTTTTCTGATGAAGCACTTAGTTAGCCACTGAGCCTTCTTTTTCTGCACTCCCCTCCAGTCCCAATACATTTACCCCACAAATCTTTGCCCCCAGTAGTACCTTACACTGAAAGTCTATCTTGCTGGCCCATTGTCTATTATTTAGAAGCTTTTGAGGCTTCCCGAGGTCAAATAGGGACCACAGGCTAGGCTGGTGTTAATTGTATTCACTTTGCCCACAGGACATTTCTCTGGTTTGCCTGTCATCTGGGTCTTTTCCTTTCTCTCTGAAGAGGGGAAGAAAAAAAAACAACAACTCTTATCTGTATTCCAGCTTAGTCTGTGCATTATCTGGTAACCATAGCAGCTTTCCTCCTGGTGGAAAAATATGAAGTCCTCTGGGTTAATTTTTAATGTTTCCCCTGGTAAAGGATGATGTTATCCCCAGAATGGATTGCTGGCTGATTCCTAAAAGCCAGCCAGAGCACGAGTCTTGAACATATTTGTAGATAAGGTCTGTCAGATATGCCAGGCTATTAGAGCATTTATCATGGGAGGAAGGGAGAGGACCAGGGCCCAGGCTCCCTGCATCCTGGAGCTGGGCTTTCGCCAGAGTTGAATGAATCTACCCCATGTCTGCTGGAATCTGCCTCTCTCAGAATCCATAGCAGTTCCCTTTGGGGATTCACAGGCTCTGCTCTGGAACTCAAGGCCTGCAGGTAAGAAACACTTCTTCCATTGCACTGGCCAGATTGGATGCAAGGCCCCTTATCCAGCCCTGAGCCTCAGGTCTGCCACTGAAACGTGATGGGGGCGGGGGGGGGGGGGGGGGGGGGGGGGGGGGGGGGACACTCAATGCCTCTTCAGCAGCTTTGCCTGCAGGAGATTTCTCCTGAGAAAGCAAAGTGAGGCCTCTTCTAACACATTAGCAAATTGTTGATGTGGTCGAGGTTTCTCAGATGCCCAAACAGCCTCTTCCTGAGATAGGAGTGGAGAGAGCTCTGATTTGGGAGCCCATCACTCACTGCATGACCTTGGGCAAGTCACTTCCTTCCTCAGGCCTCTGTTTTCTCTGTCAAATGAGGGGCTTCAATGAAGTGATCTTTCCGGTCCCTTGTACCTCTGACTTTCCAAGATTCAGCAAGTATTCATTTGGGAGCCCTGCTCTCCCAAGTTAGCTCTTCTGTCTCCAAATGCTTTCCTATTTGGTCATTCCTTTAAAGCATAAATTCTTAACCTGAGGTCCATGAACTTTTAAAAAATCATTTTGTTCAATGTATTTCAATACAGTGGGTTTCCTTTTGCAGCCCCATGTGTTTTACTTTAGACATTTACAAGCATACTTCACCACGCTGCCAAAGAGGGCCAAGACACAAAAGAGGTGTGTCTCACTCCTGCCTTATGTGGTCATTCTTCTGAGACATTGACCTGTCTTGCAAAGCATGAATGTTCATACACATCAACACATCCCTTTGAGCTGGAAAAAGCATGCAAATTGGGCCAAATTGGTGTAAGTGTGTGAAAATATGTACTATTCAAATCTGTGATCATCTATCATGATTTTTCCCCCAATGCCTTGCATAGGGCCTTGCACTAGTAGCTGCTCAGTATGGTCTGGAAGAAAGCAAGGGAAAGAAGGGAAGAGAAAACAGGGAAGGGAAAGAAAACAGAGCCAAGACATCCAGTACTAGCCATTTAGAAGGGATTTTCTAGGCAAAGTTACATATTCCAAATAACAAAGTGGAAGAAGGTACTTAAGAGAACAAGCTGCTTTCTGACAACTTAAGAGCTATGCTATGGTACAAAGAAACTACAGCTTTGTACCAGGAGTCCTGGGTTCTAATTCTGCTTTGTCTCTAACTTGCTGTGTGAACTAGGATAGAACGCCTCCCTTGTTTCTAGCCTCAGTGTTCCCCTCTAAAAGGAGGGGTTTGAATTGGTCAATCTTTAAGGTCACTCCACATAGGAGGATTTTATAATTAACTACAGGCAGCTAGGTGGCAGAGTAGATAGAGCTCTGGGCTTGGAATCAGCAAGACTCATCTTCCTGAGTTCAAATCTAGCCTCAGCCACTTACTAGCTGTGTGACCCTGAGCAAGTCACTTAACCCTATTTGCCTCAATTTCCTCATCTGTCAAATGAGCTGGAGAAGGAAATGGCAAACCATTCCAGTATCTTGGCCAAGAAAACCCCAAATGGGGTCACAAAGAGTACAACATGACAGAACAATAAAAAAATTAATTAAGTACAACCAAGCTCATTAAAAGCCATTCTTGCGGGGCAGCTAGATGGCACAGTGGATAGAGCACTGGCCCTGGATTCAGGAGGACCTGAGTTCAAATCCCGCCTCAGACACTTGACACTTACTATCTGTGTGACCCTGGGCAAGTCACTTAACCCTCATTGCCCTGCAAAAAAACAAACAAAAAAAGCCATTCTTATCTATTTATAGCATAAATGAGGTTTACTGAGGATCTGCCCATCCATTGGCTCACTAAAGTAAACCCAAAGGATGCCATTAATCCAAATGCTTTAAGCCAGTTAATTACTAGGAAATTAGATAGTATAATGGCTAGAATGTTGGGCCTTGAGTCGGGAAGGTCCGAGTTCAAATGTGACTTATACTTCCTAGCTGTGCAATCCTGGGCAAGTCAATTGATGTCTCTTAACTTCAGTTTCCTCACCTGTAAAATAGAGAAAAAATAGCACCTACCTCCTAGGGTTTTGGTGAAGGTCAAATGCAATTACATTTGTCAAGTGCTTTGCAAACCTCTAAGTGGTAAGTGGTAACTTTTATTATTACTTTGTGTATGCAAAAGAATTTCAATTATATTTCTTTGCAGACCTCCTATGCCTCAGATTCTCTTCTAATTCATACTGGCCTCCCTATCCCCAGTGTGAGGCACTTTATGACTATTCTTCCTTGGTTTCCCTGCAAAGGGGCAGGATAACCACCAGCTATTGGCAAGCAACACAAACAGCTGTTGGAGTAAATTGTCCAGAGCCACCTCCTGAGGGCTTACTGCCCTCAGGAAAAAAAAAAAAAGATTTTTCTTTTTTAATGATCCTTCAGTCCAAGTTCAAAAGGAAAAAAGTTTGAAAAGAAAAGCAATCTCTGCCTATTTTGTCAGAAGGTAGGTGTGGTCTCAGAGTAACCAGTGAGGCCTAGGCTGAAATCCTACATCTCACATTTTCCTGACATGAAACCATGGACAAATCACTTAACCCCTCTGTGCTTCAGAGTCCTCATCTGTGAAATGGGACTTAAATGCCTACCTCACTGGGTGAATGGAAGGCGGACTAGACAATGTAGGGAAAGTGATTTGCAAGTTTTAAAGCTCAGCAAAAATGTCAACTATTATTATTCCCTGATGGCTGCAGCTTGGGCTGTGCTCTCCCTTCAACGACCTTCTCCAACATTTACAGTCTCTGCCTTGCAGTCTAGCATTTAATTACGCCCCATCTTCTATGGTTCTCTTCCCAAACTGTGTGAGTCTTGTTTCCCCAATGAGATTGTTAAGCATTTTAAGGGAAGGGAGTAACTGGAGCATGAAGCCAGGGCTTGGCCTGCCCAGGTCCCGCCTGCCTCTGAATGCCATTTGTCCCTCTACTTGGTCTCACTAAAGTGAGAGAGGTATATTTTCAGCTTAGACATTCATCCCCATCCTGATCCTTGGTGCTGGTCAATTTGTGTAATCATGAGATCCTAGACTTAGACCTAGAAGGAACCTCAAAGACCATCTAGTCCAGGGGTTCTTGTCTTGGGGTCCTTGAACTTGGTTTTGAAATTTTTTGATGACATCTTTTCATTATCATCAGTTCCCTTTGTCATCCTTTGTATCCCATTGTGTGCATTTAAAAGCATGATTCTTAGAAAGGGGCTACAGGCTTCACCAGATTCCTTAAGAGGCTGAGGCAGCAAAAAAGGTTAAGAACCCAGTTGGCTTCTTCTCCACTGATCCAGTCCAACTCCTCATTTTATAGGTGAGGAACCCAAGGTCCAGAGATCTTTAGTGATTTGCTCAAAGTTACCGAGGTCCTCTGACTGAATACGGTGTTCTTTCCACATCGTACCATACATCTTTACACATAGAATGATAAAATATTAGAGGTGGAATAGGCCTTAGAGACTGACGAGTCCAACCACCCACACATGAGGTTCAGAGAGAGGAGGTACCATGTTCAAGGTCATATGGGGATCCAGTGGCATTTAAACTTCCAGGCCAAAGCTTTCTCAAGTAAGCATGACTAATGATTGCTTGTGGTTTGTCTGAGAGCAGAACACTGGAGGAAAATTCCTTTGCCCTCTGGCAATCCCCAGCTCCTTATCTTCCCTGGCATTCACCATCACCAAGTGTGGTGGGCCCTTGGGTAACATCCCCACCAGATGCTAGGCAAACAGGACTCAGAGAATTGCTACCTTCTGGTCCCATCTTAAGATTCCTAAATCCAAACCTGTTTATTTTCCCTGCTGAACTCTTGGGTCAGAACCTGAGGTCGTGGACCTGCCATAGCATCCCCAGCAAACAAAGAGGAGGTGTCCTTTCATTCCCCAGATGTGCTATGATTGGAGAACTAGGGGGAAAAATCACCTCCCAGTATTTTTCATTTCATATTCTAATCATTATTATTTGCTGAGTCCCCAGACATAAATAATTTATTTGGATAATCCCTATTCTGGTGACACTTTTCTAATGAAATGTCTTAGTTTGAAGGAGAATGATTCCATTATGAGAAGGTTTCATTCACGCTGGAGCTGATAACGAGAAGGTCTCAGTGCTTTGTATAATCGGTTTAAATGACTCAGATGGCCTCCTGTCAGCCTCATGGGTCTAATAGTCATCTGAATAATGCTGATTGATGCATTTTTTTAAAAGCCAATATTATTCTTTTGTCAGAGCCACAAGCAACCAGCGGCCTTTATCGTCACTCAGCACCCTCTTCCCAACACCGGAGCTGACTTCTGGAGGCTGGTGTTTGATTACAACTGCTCCTCGGTGGTAATGCTGAATGAGATGGATACCGCCCAGGTAGGTAGGAGCCTGGCCTTTGACAAGGACTCACCCTGAGTAGGTTAAAGAAGATAGGGCCAAGGAAGTATGACCAAATGTGATTCTGAAGGTTACAGATGCTATGGCAGTTAGGTGGCATAGACTTGGAGTAAGACCTGAGTTCAAACTCTGCCTTGTATACTTACTAGCTATGTGACCCTGGGTAAGTCACTTCAAATTCCCTCAGCCTCAGTTTCCCTATCTGTAAAGTGGATATCACTGTAGGACCTCCCTCAAAGAGCTGTGAGGATCAGATTAGATTATATATATAAAGAGATGTACAAACCTCCAGGCTCCTAAGATTAACTTTCATGAATTTATCCAAGTAAGAAATGCAACAATAACAATTCACATCTATATAGTTCCTTGTAACTCCTAAATCCATTAGCTCATCTGACCCTCATAATAATGTTGCAACTTAGTATGATTATCCCCATTTTATAGATGAGGAAAGTCAGGGCCAGAGAAATGAAGTGATTTGCTCCTGGCTCACTCAGCTAGTAAGGTTGAGCCTGAACCCCATGCCAGCTTTCTTGAGTCCCAGCTAAAGGCTTTCATTATTCTAAAGCAAGGGAGATGAGAACTGTGTAGGGACAGTTAAAGCCTTTACTTCTGACTGGAGACATGCAGAATAAATACACCATTAAGTGTGAGCTAGTTCTACTGCCTCAGTGTGCCTTTGCAAGTCATCAGGGCAAGGTTCTGAGAGCTTGGACTGGATTTCACTGCTTTGTTTATTCTGCTTATCACAAGCCAGAGATCCATTTGGTTTCTTTTCAAACCAAGCTCATAGGTCAGTCCTGAGAAGACAGTGTCTTTCTCTGTCTGTGTTTGTCTCTGTCACTCACAGACACAGGTGGGGGTGGGGGGTTTAGTAGTGGTCTTTTGCCCACTAAGACAAAGAATTCCATTTTCCATGCTGGTGGTCCCCTGCTAACAAAAGTGGGGGTGGGAGGCAACAGGGGAGGAACATCATCTCCTACCAGTCCTCCTCCTTTAGGTAACAGTAGTGACATTTATTTTAAAGAATATGTACCCTCCCCAAAACAAGGGATGTGCCAAGAGCTCTATGAAAATGCTAAGTGACAAATTTCCTTGGCTGCATTAAAAGTAGAGGGTCCAGGGGCAGCTAGGTGGCACAGTGGATAGAGCACCGGCCCTGGAGTCAGGAGGACCTGAGTTCAACTCCAGCCTCAGACACTTAACACTTACTAGCTGTGTGACCCTGGGCAAGTCACTTAACCCCAATTGCCTCATTTAAAAAAATAAAAATAAAAAAATAAACTTAAAAAAAAAGTAGAGGGTCCAGTGGGCAGCTAGGTGGATAAAGCACTGGCCCTGGATTCAGGAGGACCTGAGTTAAAATCTGACCTCAGACACTTGACACTGACTAGCTGTGTGACCCTGGGCAAGTCACTTAACCTTCATTGCCCTGCAAAAAAAGTAAAATTTGGGGGCAGCTAGGTGGCACAGTGGATAAAGCTACAGCCCTGGATTCAGGAGGACTTGAGTTCAAATCCAGCCTCAGACACTTGACACTTACTAGCTGTGTCATCCTAGGCAAGTCATTTAACCCCAATTGCCTCACAAAAAAAGAGGGTCCAGACAAAAGGAGATCATATCCCTAGCGGTTTTTTCCCTTTTTTTATTATTGTTAATTCAGAACGTAATACAAATAAAATGGGCATCTCCATATGTATAGTAGAACCAAAAAAGAGAATTGGGTATTAAACTGAACTCTTTTATAAAGCTTGCTTTCTTTTTTAAATATCTAAGCTCAACCTTAAACTTTCAAAGCTGTCTTGTTTATTTGTACTTCATTTTTGACTTACTTTTGTTCTTGCCTCTAAATGGTTTATAAGTGATCCTCCTTTTTCTTTTACCATTCTTTTCCCTGATGAGGATACAGTTGGAATTTTGTGCCCAGTTCTGGGTACCACACTTTAGGAAGGATGTTGATACATAGCAGTAATTGTCAATTCTTTGGAGTCTTTACTGAGAAGAATAGTGATGTTTATCCCAGGGAAGAGAAACCTTAAAGACTTAAGACTTAAAAGGATCTCTGTCTTCCCATTCAATTCAATAAAGTCGACAAACATTTATTAAGTGCCTGTGCAGAATACTGCCCTAGGCACGGGAGATGCAAGGACACAAATAAAATAGTCCCTACCCTTAAGAGATTTATGATCTATTGGTGGTTACATCATACCCTCAAAGATGTACAAGGAAAATTAGAGAAAGGGAAAGTATTAATAACTGGAGATATGGAAGACTTCACACCAAAAACAGATACCTGAAATGAGCATTAAATTGAAGATGAAGATTCCATGGCGGGGTGGGAGAGGGGGTGGCTTGTCCAAATATTGAGACAGGATACAAAGCAACAAATTTAGCAAATGGCTAGGAATCTGCTTTGGCAAAAACAGAATTCATGGAAGGGAGTAATATAAAATAAGGATAGAAAGGTAGGTGGGCACCAACTAACTTTACTGATTATTAAGGAACATAAAATACCAGGCAAAAGACTTGTATTTTGGACCATAATAAATGTGGGCCCACTGAAATTTTTTTAGCTGAGTGGAATGGTCAGACCCGTGCCTTGAGAAGATTATTTGGGCTGCTCTGCAGAGGATTGTCATTATTGTTGTTTGTCCTTCATTCTCGAAGAGGACCATGACCTTGGTGTGATGTCATGACTTGCACTGAATTGGATTTAAATGAGAGAGGGTTGTGCAAAGTCACCAGCCTCACTCTCTCCTCCAGAGCCATCTGGTTCCAGTGGTAAGATATATATCAGGATGACTGGAGATGGCCCCGGATGTTTAAGACAATTGAGGTTAAGTGACTTGCCCAGGGTCACACAGCTAGTAAGTGTCTAAGATAAGATTTGAGGTAAGGTCAGGTCCTCTTGATTCCAGGGTTAGAGCTCTATCCACTGCATAACCTAGCTGCCCTCTGCAGAGGATAGATTGGAAGGGGAGGAGACTGGATATACAATTAGAAGACCCTTTCCAGAGTATAAGGCAATGACAGGTGATGAGGTCCTAAATTAGGGTGGTGGCTGTGTATGTGAAGAGAAAGGGAATGAATTTGAGGAATATTGTGGAGGTAGAATTGACAATATTGGTAATTGATTGGCAAGGGGGGGAGAATGGAATCAAAGATGACCCAACTGGGAACATGATGGTGCTCTAAGTAGAAACAGGGAGGTTTAAATGAAGAATATGTTTGGAGGTGGGACAGATAGTGGGTGCAATGAGTTATATTTGGGAGATATTGAGTTTGAGATATTTATGAGACATCAAGGAGGATATATCTAGAATTAATTTATAATGCATAACTGGAGAGAGAGAGAGAGAGAGAGAGAGAGAGAGAGAGAGAGAGAGAGAGAGAGAGAGATTGAGATTGATTCGGCCTGAATTTATGTAGATTTAGGAATCATCTGCATAAAGATGATACTTGAATCCATGGGAAGCTGATAAGATTTCCAGAAGAATTTTCAAGAGGAGAGAGGCAGAGAAGGGGCCAGGGAGAGGAAGAGAAAAAGAGAGAAAAACCTAGGACAGAGCCCTAGATTACACTTTAGCGAAGAGGGCAGAGTGTGAATAATGATCCAAAAAGAGCACTAAGAAGTAGTAGTCAGAGAAGACAGCTTCAAGAGATTAGTGTAATGGGAGCCAAGAGAAGAGTATCTGGAGTGGGGAGAAGCAGTCCAAATTTGCAAAGAATAGAAGGAGGATGAGCACTGAGAGAAGGCCATGAGATTTATCAGTTCAGAAATTATTGAAGACAGCACTTTCAATCAAGAAGTGCCATTGGAAACCAGTCTGCAAAGGACTGAAAGATGAGGAAGTGGAGGCAAGAGGTGCAGTTGGTAATGAAAGGGAAGGGCAATATGGGACAACAGCTTGAGAGATTCACAGGGTCAAGTGAAGCTTTTGTTTTGTTTTAAAGGACAGAGTAAACTTGAACATATTTGTGCAGAGTGGGTAGAGAGCCAATAAATAAGAAAAGATAGAAGATGAGAGGGAGGGAATAATAAATAGAGCAAGTTCTTGGAGGGCATGGGAAGGAAGGAGATTAAAAGATAGAAGGATTGTTAAGGAGAGGGACCACTTCTTCAGAGACAGGCATAGAAGAAGACGTCAGGGGTGAAGACGTAGATGGGTTCTGAGATATAAAGTAAGGGAGAAGATGGAATTTCTGGCGGATTGCCTCTTCTTGGTAAAATAAGAAGCTAGCACATCTGTTAAGAGAGGGGGAAATACAGGAGGTATTCATGGTTCAAGTAGAGAAGAGAAGATGTGGAACAGCCACTGGGGGACATGGAATATAAAGTCAAAGCTGTCATATGGAAGATGGATTAGACTTCTCATATTTGGCCCCTAAGGGAAGAACTAGAAATAATAGATTCAAGTTATAAAGAGGCAGATTCCAACATCCTCTTTTAAAAAAGAGCTTCCTAACAATTAGAGCGGTCCTAAAATGGAATGTCTTGTTTTACAAAGTAGGGAAACCCCCATCACTAGAAATATTCAAGCAGAGGATAGATGAACATTTATTATAGTTAATTTAAAAATGACTCCTACATCTGACAGTGAATCCGACTGCATGTCACCTTTCTAGCTCTGAGTTTCTCTTAGAGGCCAAAACAAAAATGTAATTTTCAATCAGTTTATCATTCTAAAAGTAGTCCACCAGTCGCTGGGATGTACTGAGCCCCATGGGAAGTCCATGGGTGAGTTCACCCAAAGTAAGCATAAAAACATCACCCTGGCTGCTAAGAGCTCACCACCTAGTTGGGGAGATAATACAAAGATAGATGATGGATGGATGGATGGATGGATAGATATATGTAGCATTTATTAAGTGCCTACTGTATGCCAGGCTAAGTGCTAGGGATACGAATACAAGCAAGCTAGATAATCCTTGCCCTCAAGGGGCATACATTCCAATGAAGGAAGATAACACATAAAAGAGCTGGAAAGGGGGAAGCCAGGTGGTGCAGTGGATAAAGCACTGGACCTGGATTCAGGAGGACCTGAGTTCAAATCCGGTCTCAGACACTTGACACTTACTAGCTGTGTGACCTTGGTCAAATCACTTAACCCTCATAGCCCTAACAAAACAAAACAAAAGAGCTGGAAAAGGGCCAATGTAGAAAAGGCTGGAAATGCTTTGAGAGCAGCAGCTCACCTAGGAGAGCTGAGCATCCTAGGAGCAGAGTCCAAGTTTGAATTGAAGATTGGGGAGGCATGTTGAAGATGATGGCCAAAGTTGAGGCAGCAATGGTAAGCAGATGGCCAGTAAGTGAATTGAAATACAGGAAGCAATTCATTAGCAAGACTGTCCGTGTCAGCATTCTATGGCAATGAAAATGGGAATAAATTGTTTAGTGTGACTAGGGAAAGAGAAAGACTGAAACACATTGCTAATTGTACAATACAGATGAAAATGCAAAAGGAGTTCAGAGAAGGGAGAGACTAGCCAACACAAAAATCAGTTGAAAGAACTGGGAATTTTTAGCTTGGAGAAGATGAGACTATCCAAGGACATTCCTGTTTTCTTCAAAGGGCAGAGACATGTGGAAGAGGGGTTAGGCTTGTTCTTCCTGGTCCTATGGGAGAAAAATAGGTGGAGGTGGCTGAGAGGCAGCTCTGTGTTTGGTATGAGGTCACAGGGTCATAGAAGGAGAGCTGGAAGGGTCATCATCAAGGTCACTAGCCTAAACTTCTCTTTTTACGGGGAAACTGAAGTCCAGAGAAGATAGGGGTCCTGCCCAGGGTCACAGAGGCAGTATGTGACAGAGACAGGCTTAGAACCCAGATCTTCCTATTCCAGAAGTTAGCAGAAAGGCAAAGAGGAGAGGAAAGCCTCAGGTTTATATAGACTAAAGCTTTAAATGCTGATTTCTTTTTTCATGGGCCCCTTTATCCACACCTTTGTGATCCTTCCTTTGTATTCTTAGAGTTGGTGGTGGAGTGCTGTCTTCCATAAAGGATTACTCCCAGAAAGAACAGAGAAAAGCAAAAAAGTGATGGGAATTTAGGGGTCTAGGATTCAGGACTAGGTTTTGAGAACTATCAATCCAGAAATTATCTTTCTTGGACTTAAGAATTCCTCAATCTGGACTGATCCTTTGAGAACAGCCTCTGTGTATGCAAAAAATAAAGCCTGGAGGGGCAGTGGGATTTGCTGGCATATACAGTTGGCAAGATGCTCTTGAAATCTGCAGATGAATAGAGTATTTATTTATATAAATATTTCTATGATGCTCATCACTGCAGCAGCTGGGAGCCTAGCATCATTATAAAAGAAAAATTAAAAATAAACAATGACACATTGGGAGAATCAGAAACTCCATTGCCATGCAATTTCAATGGCACCTGGAAATGCTACCTTTCAAAGTCAGTGTCAGCATTTGTCTGCCAGGGGGCCAAGGCCAGCCTGAACCAGAGAGGCCTGACTGAGCAAACAGGCTGTACCTCATGCACGAAACAGAGTTGTGCTGCACCTTGGAAAGCTAACCCATGGTGGAATGGGTTAGGGAATGGTAGGGTGAAAGGGGGGAAGAGAGGAGGGTACACAAACCAAGTGCAGGCAAGACAAGAGAGTATCTACAGGATGCTGCTGAAATTTTGTACCAAGGAGCCAAGCCTCAGTGACCCCAACCTAATTCTATCTGGGACAGAAACCTTATTAGAGCAACTTAATGCCTTAGAATACAGGACTCCAATTAAGGAGACCTGGGTTCAAACCCGAGGTTAGATGCTTTCCACATGGTCATGTGACCATGAATAATATCACTTCATTGCACCTCATTTTCTTCACTGTAAAATGGTCTACCCTAATACACCAGGTTACTATAAAATTTAGTGAAATGATGTATATAAACTGCTTTGCAAACCTAACTGCACTATGGAAATGTGAGCAAGAGTTATCACTCCTCAGTCACCCCCTATTTTTTGGTCCTAGAGAGCCCATTTTAAGCCACTTTTTGAGTGAACCCTTGTCTTACACAAAGGAAGAAAGGATGAAAATTAAGGAAATCAAACAGAATAAAACAGGAGAGGCTTAAGAAAAGAGGTAGCCTCAGGACCAGCTAGGTGGCACAGTGGATAAAGCACCAGCCCTGGATTCAGGATTACCTGAGTTCAAATCCGGCCTCATACACACTAGCCATGTGACCCTGGGCAAATCACTTAACCCTCATTGCCCAGCAACAAAACAAAAAACAAAAACAAAAAAAGAAAAGAGGTAGCCTCGAAGGTGAAAAGGAGGAAGAGCCAGGGCAGCAGACTGGGTCTGGGAGGAAAGAGGGCATTTTTCACACTGGGAAGTCTGCAGACACAGCAAGAGTGGGGAACTTCCAGCTCATGGCCTCATGGCTTCACTTAATCATGTCTGGCCTTCAGAGCAAATACCAAGAGGTGATATCCCTATTTATAAATATAGTTGTAATAATTCAACTCTAGTTTCTCCAGCTTCTTTTACCGGGCATGTATAAGTCATTCATTCTTTCTCCTGGGTTGTTCTTATCTGTAATTTTATCTAAATTCTCTGTAGAAGATTTATGGTTTGTAAGCCTTCCTTTGCTTTGTTTTCCTTAATATTTCCTATAGCTGCTTATAGTACTCAATCAATCAATTAATCAACAGGCATTTTTAAGGTCTCACAAAGGAGCAGTCACTGGGATGGGGATACAAAGACAAAAGTAAGCTTGTCCCTGACCTCAGGGAGTTTATACTTTACCCCAGGAGATAATAGGTACCTATATAGGTTCATTCTAAATAAATATGGGATGACTGTGGTGATTGGGGGATGGGAAAGGAGAAGAGGAGACAGGAGAGGGACAGAAAGAGTCTTTAGGAAAGGTTTCATTTGAGCTGAGTCTTGAAGGAAACTAGAGCCTCCAAGCCAAGAGGTGAGGAAGGATCTCATCCCAGGGATGGAAGACAGCCAGTGCAAAGGGCAGGGAAATGCAGTGCCCTGTATTAAGAAAACTGGTTTGACTGAACTGTTGGTCGGTAATGACATGATAGTCAGTAATGCACTGAAAACAATCAGGGTCAAATAGTGGCCTTCTCTAGTACAAGAGTGGGAAGAGAAGGAGGGAGACAGTTCAGAACTTAAAATGTAACTGAAAAAAAAAATTTTTTTTAAAAGGACTGTCACAGTCCTTTTTTTAAAAGTAATTTGGGACCAGGTTTTGAAGGGTTTTAATAACTCAGGCTACCTATCTTTTGGTCTCATTTATGTGATAGAGATTGGATAGGAATCATAGGCTTGAAAGCTAGAAAGGACCTTAGGGGTTATCTAGTCCAAATACTCTACATATTTTAGAAAGGAAAAAAGGGAGGCCGGAAGGGACAATGGTGCCATCTTCACAGGCAAAGCTCTCTGCCACTGTGTCTCTGTGTGGGTGGATAGATGTGTGTCTCTGTCTATCTCTGGACAGGTGCCTGTTTGTCTGGCTCAGTCTTTACTTCTCTATTCTTATTTTTCTTCTTTTTTCCTCCTCTGTCTTGATTTCATAACTGGTCATAAAATAGAACTGAAGGTTATTATTTTTATGTGTGGTATCTATGGAATAGAGGGCTGTGTTCTCTTCCTAATTTAAAAAACAGATGAGTGAACCATTTTATGTTTCTCTCTAAAAACAAAAATGTGATGTTGCTTTTTTCCTTAGTGAGCCCTTGATGAATCATTTTTGTAGGTCGATGGTCCTTGATTGTGTGTGTGTGTGTGTGTGTGTGTGTGTGTGTGTGAGAGAGAGAGAGAGAGAGAGAGAGAGGGAGAGGGGAGGGGGGGCGGGGAGGGAGCGAGCGCACATGTGTGTCCCTGTATTTTCAAATGATAGAACCGTTGAGGTTTGTGAATTGATGAGGATTTATTAAGCACCTTATTTGTGCCAGACACTGTGCTAAGAACTGGGGATACAAAAAAACAAAAGCAAAACAATCCCTGCCTTCAAACAGCCTACATTCTAGATAACAAATCAGGAAGCCTGAGTTCTCAAGCCCTGGTTATACCACTTATAGTTGTCTGACCTTGGCCAAGTGAGCCACCTGACTTGTCTGGGCCTTGGCCCCCTCATCTGTCAAGTAGAAATTATGCTAAGTATCCCCTCCCCCTTCCATAGCTGTTGTGAGGCTCAAGTGACATAAGATGTTTTGTAGATTGTAAAGTGCCAAGATGATTCTCTAGTTGGCAAGTCCATCACTAAATCTACCAGAAATATCAACACGTGACATTTTCCAGTGTGCTTACCTCCTAACACCTTGTTTACTTGCAACAAGTGATGAGCCTTTTCTGATTTTATCTGAGAAAAATCAGGGGGGCATTGGATGAGGGTGGGATTAGGGAGAAAGTGTAACGATTGGAATGACGCCACCTGCTGGAGACTTACTGTAGAAGAGTTCTGCCCATGAAGCGAAGGTCTTTGAGGGCAAGACCAGGAGTCTTTTCTTTGGCATCAGGAAGTGACATTGGGTAGTGGGAGGAAGAAGGAAGAGACTAGCGCTCGGTCTCAGTCTCTTTTCTTTGGACTCTGGTGGAGAGCGGAGCTAGAAATGTGCTCTCCCTTTAGTAGATAGGAATCTAGGCCTTTCCTTCTCTCTTTACCAAAATTCTTATTCTCCTTAATAAATGCTTAAAAGCCTAACTCTTGCTAAAGCTTATAATTTATTGGCAACCACTCATTAGATATTTTAGACAGTTTAGCTAGAATTTTAGCCCTTAACAAAAGGTAAAGTAAAGAGTAAAGCCAATCATGACTAATTGTGTTTTTTCCTTGAACTTGCACGCCCATAGCACATATTTATGTGGCCCAAATATATATGAAACGCAGAGAATATCATGAGGATAAACAACTGTAGCCTGTTTCAGCACATGCATTCTATACTGCTTTTCAACAAATTTAGCTCATTATCAGAAAGTAGGGTAGCCATTTAAAAATACTGGCATGGCTCCAATCTCAAGTCCTGGGAGTCCTGGATGCCACCTAGAGATGCAGACCTGCTGGAATGAGGGAGAAGTGCCCACACAAAGACAGCTTGGGCACCAGTCCATTTGTGAGCCACCTCAAGGCTTTCCTGACCCCCTTAGTTATTTGTGTTTGCTCCCTGCTCCCCAAATTATCTTGTATACTCTTATCTGCTCACATTCACCTGGAAATAGAATTCATGTTCCTTGATATGAGGGACAGTTGTTTCTTTTTGTTATTCTTTCTATCCCTGACACCTCGCCCAAAGCCTTTTGAACAGCAGGTAAATGCCAGGCTAATGAAATCTAGAGCTGAAAGGGAACTTAGAGTTCACTTAGGCTACCACTTGACAAATCAGGAGACTTAGGAACAGAAAAAAGTAACCTGCCAAAAATCACACAGCTAATAATCAGTAATCAGTATAGTAGAGCTGAAACTTGAACCCAGCTCTTTATTGGCTTTTAACCAATGGGTACCTGATTGGGCTACACCCCAGAATGATTTCATTAGCTGGGAAACTTGGTCAGATTAAAGTCTTATGAAATGAATTATTCCTTTGTACTGACTGATAAAGGGGAGCTGTCCAACCTGTTCAGGCCTCCCTTCACCCTTCCTGTTATCATAGAATAGACAAAGCATGTTAGGGCAGATCTGTGTTCCTTCCTCTCCCCCCCTCCCTCCCCCTCCCCCTGTCCCTCCCCCCATCTCTCTCTCTCTCTCTCTCTCTCTCTCTCTCTCTCTCTCTCTCTCTCTCTCTCTCTCTCTCTCACACACACACACACACACACACACACACAGGAATAACAAAGCTAACATTTATATGGTACTTACTATGTGCCTGGCACTGTAGTAAATGCTTTCAATTATTATCTCATTTGATCCTTAAAACAACCCTGGGAGGTAAGTGCTATCATCATCCCCACTTTACGGATAAGAAAACTGAGGCAAATAGAGGTTAAGTGGCTTGACACTATTTAAAAAGTTGGGTAGTCCCTACCATATAGCGGACCTCTAACTTAGACAAGTTATATACATACTCACACTCATATATATGTATATGTCTAGAGACACACATAAAGACATACACACATTTAAATATATACATATATCTTATGTATATAAATACATGTATGTGTGTGTGTGTGTATATATATAAACATATATATATATATATATATACATATGTGTTTGTGTGTATAGGTATATATCTTGTCTCCCCTCCTAGAATATAAGCTCTTTTATGGCAATAACTCTTTTGTCTTTGTATCCCCAGTGCCTAGCACAATGCCTTGCACACAGTAAGTATTTAATAAGTGCTTGTTGCTTGATTGAAGTTATTTAACCTCTTCTGAGCCCAAGTTTCCTCATCTGTAAAGTGAAGGAATTAGACTAGACCACCTCTAAGGAATCTTCCAGCTCTCTGTTCTGTGACCCTCTGGCTTCTGATCCAGACTCTGTTATTGAGGAAAGAACACTATGGATTCCAGGAACATTAACCAATGCTTTGAATTGGACTCAGCTGACACAGGAGACAGCCATGTGTCCTCTCTCTTTTCCCTGGGCCTTGGTGGCCCTCTACCTGCATTGTCTGTACTGTCCTAGCAACCTTAAAGAGAGTCCTTCGTGGGTTATTTCCATTCTGTCTGTGGAATGAGAGGCCACTTCAGAACCCAATTCCTAGATGCCCCCTGACTACCCTAAAGTGAGGAATCCTGTGGACATTTTGGGTGGGAGGCATAGCAGGGTTGAATCGTATCTCCTAGGAAGGTGACCAGGCTCCTAAGAGAATTGGCAATCATGCCTTTGAAGGAAATGGAGGTGTTGGGCCTCAGACATTAGGGTACAAGAAAGATGACAGCTGGCTTCAGGAGTTTGAGGGGTTCTCATATTAGACTACTTCTGGAGAACAGAACTAGGAGCAGTGGGTCAGAGAGGTTGATTGCTGTTTTCAATCAATCAGTAGGTGCTTTATTAATCACCTACTGTGTGCTAGACTCTGGAGGTAGCACGACACTAGCTATGCTAGCTAGGCACTAAAGAGACAAAGACAAACATTAAATGATCCCTAGTCTGTGTTATTCAGTTGTTTCAGATGTCTCTGACTCTTCACAACCCCATTTGGGGTTTTCTTGGCAGAGATATTGGAGAGGGTTGCCATTTCTTTCTCCCGCTCATATTACAGATGAGGAAACTGAGGCAAACAGGCTTAAGTGACCCGCCCATGGGGTCACATAGCTGATACCTGTCTGAGGCCAAATTTGAACTCAGGAAGATGAGTCTTCCTAAATCCAGGCCCAGAACTCTATTCACTGCACCACCTAGCTGCCCAACCCACACTCTTTAGGAGTTTATATTCTATCAGGAGAAACAATATTCATATACATAAATATGTACAGAAGAAATGCCAAAAATAATATAAATACAAAATAAATTTGCTAAACATAAGGAAGGGGCAGCTTGGTGGCACAGTTGATAGATTGCTGGGCCTGGAGTCAGAAAGAGTCATCTTCCTGAGTTCAAATCTGGCCCCTGACACTTACTAGCTGTGTGACCCTATGCAGGTCACTTAACCTTGTTTGCCTCCATTTCCTCATCTGTAAAGTTGGAGAAGGAAATGGCAAACCACTCCAGTATCTCTGCCAATAAAACTCCAAATGGGTCATAAAGAGTCGGACACAACTGAAAAATGACTAAACAATAAAAGACATAAGGAAAAGCATCCTAATGATATGAGCTGAAGTGGAACGGGCTGCCTCAGAAAGTAGTGAGTTCCCCATCACTTACTGTTTCCAAGTAAGGCTGGATAACCACTTGTCAAAGATGCTGCAGAGGGGATTTCTATGTTGGTATCCACCTGAACAAAATGCCCTTTGGGGGCCCTTCTGGCTCCTGGATTGTGTGATTCTGTAACCGACCAACCCTTCGTGCATAACTGAATAGCTCTTTTACTAATAAAGAAATAGCATGTTTTCTATTCTCAAAAACTGGAACATGTCTTTCTTCAGAAGATAACTGTACAATACAGAAAAACAGCATTAGGATTAAATACTATGTCTTGCCCTGGGGCTGAGAAGAGATTGCTTCTAATGGAAATAGGTTTGCCTAACCCTTTCTACCACCTTCGAGATGAACACACCTAGAAGGCCGTACTCCTGGGACATAGTTGAACAGTCTCCCAGCTCCTCTGTAGGGAATGTATTATATTCTTTGAAGGATGGTCTGCATGTGTGGCAGTGACAGTGACAGTGACAGAAAAAAATGCATGTGGAATCCCTTCAGATTAGCTACGTGGCCTTGGGCAATCAATCAGGCAATCAACAAGCATTTATTAAGTGCCTATTATGAGCAAGGCATTGTGCTAAGCATAAAGAATTCAATAATCCTTAGTCTTGAGGAACTTGCATTCAGGGTCACAATCTTGCCAAACCTTAATCCTTAATGATAATAAGCATTATTGTCGTTATGCTATATGATGTTGTTATTTCATGTATGATGCAAAGTCATTGAGATGGGAGATAGGATGAAGAACAGTAAAAAGGTCACTTTGACCTGGATCATGCCCAGTATGAAGGGGAGTGAAAGATAACAAGTTGAGGCCAGGTTATGAAGAGGGTTATCTAGTCTAGGGCTTCTTAAACTTTTTCAACTCATGACCCTTTTTTGCCTGAGAAATTTTTTTACATGACCATGGGTATAATAGGTATATAAAATGGCTATACATAACTTTTTATTATATTGTCAAATTTTTCGCAACCCCTACATTCAGTTACATGACCCCATATGGAGTTATGACCCACAGTTTGAGAAGCTTTGTTCCAATCTAACTCCTCATTTTACAAATAAAGAAACTGAGGCCCAGAGAGGTTGGGTATCTTACCTGGGTCACTTAGATAGTAAGTGACAGAACTGAGATTTAAACTCAGGCCTTCTAACTCCAAATCTAATGTCCTTTCTACTGTTCTCTACTGGGGGAAGAGGAGAAACCTATTTTGGGGTGATTGTCATCTCTGTCTAGACCTAGCCGGCTTGTCAGTGTCACATTATACTAACTGAGGAATGACGCCTTTCCTCATAAAATGAGATGTTTGCAAAGCACATGGTACAGTACCTGGCCAAAGCAGGAGCTTGATAAAGGCTAATTGCATTCCCTCTCCTTTCCTCATGCTCCTTCACTAGCTTCTATTTCCTAGAATCATAGAATTAGAACTGATATTGTCCTCAGAAACTGGTGAGTCCAACGCCCTCCTTTGACAGGGTAAGTGATTTGGGTTACACAGATAGCATCTGATGTGGGCTTCAAACCCAGATCTTTCTAACTCTGTGTTGTACACTTGACTAATCAACATTGCATGCCTCCACTGATTCTGATTATACTTAGCCTTTCCTAGGCCTGCAGGTTCTGGTACCCTCCCCTCTAAGGCTACCCTTCATCTATTTTTTGGTGGGGGAGGGAAGAGCACTGAGGGTTAAGTGACTTGCCCAGGGTCACACAGCTAGTAAGTGTCAAATGTCTGAGACTGGATTTGAACTCAGGTCCTCCTGAATCCAGGGCCAGTGTAATTTATTCTTTATATACATTTTCTTTCCCCTATTAGAATGTAAGCTTCTTGGGGCAGATAGGTGGCCCAGTAGATAGAGCACCGGCCCTGGAATCAAGAGTACCTGAGTTCAAATCTGGCCTCAGACACTTGACACTTACTAGCTGTGTGACCCTGGGCAAGTCACTTAACCCCGATTGCCTCACTTAAAAAAAAAAAAAAGAATATAAGCTTCTTGAAGTCAGAGATGGATGTGGGGTTTTTTTGGTATTCCCAGGACCTAGCACAAGTGCTTGGCACATCCTTGGTATTTAATAAAGGCTGGCTGGCAGATTGTTTGATTGGTCAGTGCCACAGACAGCATGTATCAAACTCAGGAGCAGAAAGACCCTCCAAGCCAGTCCACCCTTTGGGGATAACCTGCAAAGCTGAGAAGGATCTGATGGCAGACGAGTATCCAAAAATGGAAGAGGCTCGTTTGAAGCATATCGGAATCCATTTGCTGGAGAAATTAGCCTGGAAATCTCATTAAAAGAGACTTAAATGATTTTTTAGTTCCATGCAGTTTGAAAATTCAGTGGGGCGGGAGGGGAAGAAGTGTGGTACTCATGTTCTAGTTCTTACACCTCTCATCTGATGCGCAGCCAGGATTCACAGGGCTGGATTCAATGCAAATGATAAAAATGTTAATTAAAAAAAAAAAAGCTGCTCTGATTAATCCAAATTCTAGGCGAAGGCTCTGGCCAGCTCCAGTCTTATCTGTGCTGGCTCCCCCAGCCCCTCATTATTGTCAGAGCCGAGATGGAGAAAAGCCCATGGCAAAGAGAAATAAAGTTTAAATTGTCATTACTTCCCAACTCAGCAGATGTGCTGCTCCTCTGGCCACAGAGGCCCCATGGACCCCCTCGTCTGCTTCCCAACATGCTTACTTGCTACCCAATTAACCTCCCTCAGAGAGGAGGGTGGTGAAGCTCTAGCTTTAACTCTTATAGATCTTTGGCTCTAAGTCTTTGAAGCCCTTGAAACAGAAGAAAAACATCCTCTTGGGGGTGAGAATTTAAAATAATGTGCTGTCCTGAGGATGGTACTGACCCGGCATCAGGTCGTGAACTTGGTGGGGGCTTCTGATCCACCCGTCTGTAGCCACTAAACAGAGTCTAGAGGAGCTGAACCCCATGACCTTGGTCTCATTAACACTGTACTCTTGCTAGCACACTGAGCTGGCTGGGCCTACAACCGGGATGCCCCAGGAATAAGCAGATCTGGTTACCAGGATGCCTCCCTCCTATTCATTAAGCTCTCTCTCTTTCTTTCTTTGTCTTTGATGCTTACACTAGCTCTGCATGCAGTATTGGCCAGAGAAGACATCCTGTTGCTATGGGCCGATCCAGGTGGAGTTTGTATCGGCTGACATTGACGAGGACATCATCAATAGGATATTCCGAATCTGCAACATGGCTAGAGTAAGTCCAGTGTCTGCCATTTCTTTCTTTGCTGGCCCCATTTTTCTTCATCTGGTTGATTATCTAGATGTTTGTAGAAAACAAATGAGACAGAGGCTGCTAAGACACATGTGTGGGTGAAGAGAGGAAAACCCCTGATGAATTGAGCTCCCCAGCCAGTCTTATTAATGAAATTAGAAGATACGAGGGTACACTTTTATGTCCTGTAACACATCATCAAGCAGACTGGGTAACTCAATTATTCAGGTGTTCAACCCCTACCTCTACAGAAACAAGAGGTCAGGTAGGCATGATTATGTGAAAATATCAGTAACTAGACCTCCAGGCAGGAGGCCAGCCTGATTGAGCTAATGTTCCCCACTACATTTCAAAATAAGGGCATGTATCAGCAAAGCTGTTTGTTGTCTTAAAGAAAGGGAATTGGTGCATTTCTAGTTGGTGCTCACTACAACTCCACTTGGTTCCAAAACCTCATAGGCCTCAGACAAGTTACTGACCATCCAAGTAATGAGAACAGTTGACCTGAGCCTCTTTCTTTCTCAGACACAACTCTCTCTTACTCAGGATGGGTGGATTTCCCAGGAAATATGACATAGTAAAAAGAGCATTGAATTTGGAGTCCAAAGACCAGCGTTTGAGGCCCAGGCCCAAGACTTAGTTAGCTAATGTGACTTTGGGCAGATCATTTCCCCTCCCTGGGCCTCTGGTTTCCTCATCTGTACAATGAGGGTGTGAGATTCATTGATCTTCAAGGTCCCCTTAAACTGTGAAATCCTGTGATTCTATCTCCAGTGATGATGTGACTCAAATCACTGGCTTTACTCACGAGCATCTCCTGGGGTATTCCCAGGCCCCGGGCTCTAGAATGTGCTTTATGAGAATCCCATTAAAAGCTACATAAATGGTGCTTTCACTCTCTTGGATCCTGTAAAGGATTACACCTTCATATCCCTGGAATGTAACAGAATCAACTGACTCCATTTTCAGCCACAAGATGGGTATCGCATTGTCCAGCACTTACAGTACATTGGCTGGCCTGCCTACCGGGACACGCCTCCCTCCAAACGCTCCCTTCTGAAGGTTGTCCGGCGACTAGAGAAGTGGCAGGAACAATATGATGGGAGGGATGGACGAACTGTTGTCCACTGCCTGTAAGTGTAACAGAATCCCCTCCAGCATGGTGAGGTTGAGCATGTTAAACTGGATGAGGGGGTGGACCCCTAGAAAGTGCAGATGCGCTCAGATGAGATTCACCACCATGAGGGATCCAGTAGCAATCCAAATGAGACAGCATAGTAGGGTCAGAGAAGCATTAAACTGGGAGTCGGGAGACTTGATCTCTAGTGCTAGATCTGCTACTCATTCATTCTGTGATCTAGAGCAAGGCTTCAGCTTCCTCTTTGGTAAAGTAGGACTTGAACCACATAACTCACAAGGCATCTCCAAGGTTCCTTTTAGGTCTAAACCCTATGAACCCACAAAAGCACTTTGCAAATATTAAAATGCTACAGAAATGGAAGCTATTATTATATACTTCTCCAGTTCTATGATGGGTACATGTTGTCCTTGATAGGGGTATTTATTCTGCTGGTATAGCGGCAGCTAGGTGGCCCAGTAGATAGAGTGTTGGGCCTGAAGTCAAAAAGACTCAAGTTCAAATCCAGCCTCAGACATTCACTAGCTGTGTGACCCTGGGCAAGTCATTTAACTGTCTGCCTTAATCCACTGGAGAAGGAAATGGCAAACCACTCCAGAGTATTTGCTAAGAAAACTCCATATGGGATCACAAAGAATCAGACAGAACTAAACAACTGAATAACAACAACAACAAATAGATAACAACCCACCTACTCCTTTTCATCCTATATGATTCTCAATCATGCCTTCCTGCAATCTCTGCAGAGGGGATCTACCCAACATGCTGGAGGTCTTCTTGCCTTGTACTATTTCATGAATGCCAGAGAGGCCTTCCCATCCCTGGCCTTTGCTACGTGACTGGTACACCTCCCTTTCTAATTATACATGTCCTTGGCAATGGCTTGTATGCTCCCTATTCTGTACAAAGCAGTGTTAGAAATTTGCATCACCCTATATTTAGGTGGTGGTGGTGATGATAATGATGATATAACATAGAAGGTAAAGGGAGATAAAAAGATAAGTAAGATACTGAGCCTGTCAGCAAGCTTACTTTCTATTAAGGAGATAGGACATGGGCACAAATGACAATAATAGGTGACAAAGTGTTCTGATAGTTTATAGGAGAAGAATTCATTAAAAGCCTTAATTTGAGTCTTATACCAGTTGTCACTTCTAGAGGGCAAACTTCTTTTTTATCTCTGCATCTAGAAATGGCGGTGGACGAAGTGGAACCTTCTGTGCTATCTGCAGTGTGTGCGAAATGATCCAACAACAGAATATCATTGATGTATTCCACATAGTGAAAACCTTGCGGAACAACAAATCCAACATGGTGGAGACACTGGTAAGTCTCTAGAAACCAGTAGGAAGGACATTGGCTTAAACTAATTCTATTTAATACAATTCATCAAATAGGCTAGACACAAGGCTGGACACTGGCAAGACAAAAGGAGAAGAGAAAAACTGTCCCTGCCCTCAAGGTGCTTGCACTCTAACAGACTTTACAAAAAATAAACATGAATCAGAGTAAGTCTGGGATTCATTTCTACTCCTTGCACAAATACCAGGACCATGGATCTAATATGGGTTAAAGAGCATATTTCTCCACTCTGTAAAAATTCCTCTGCCAATATAGTCATCTCCAACATGGTCCATTCAAGCCTTCTTCATGCTAACTCTTGGGTAAAAGTTGATCTGAATTGTCTAGGAAGAAATTAAATTGTATTTGTAAGTACATCCAACAACTGAAACAGGGGTAAAAAAAGATTTTTTTTGCTAATGTATTAGACCATAAAACAGATATGATTGAACAGGAAATATGATTGCACAAATCTTTAAAAGTATCAAAGAATGATTTATAATTATCATACTGCAATGATACAAGGATACATCATTTTATCCTTGGAGCTAATCCCTCCAATGAAATTGATCATAAGCCCTCTATGCCTTAGTAGGTAATTTCAGGAGCTGCTATGACCAAAAATAAACCATTCTCAATCAGCTAATGATAAACCTCACTGAACTTGACTGGACTGACCATTGTGTAACAGACAAAGAATCATTCAACCTGTACTTGAAGCCTTTCCATCTTGGGAGGACCTGTCTGTTTTCAGTCACCACTGGCTTGGCCTCAAAGAACCTAGTTTTAATTCTAGAGCATGGGCAGTCTGGAGGCATGGGAAGATGACTTGGGGAGTTTAATTAGCATATTGATTATTTTTAGGTAAATGGGTACTTTGGACATCCTTAAAACTGCTTGTTCTCTTCAATAGTTTAAGAGAACTCCCTCTATAATCTTTTTAATTAATTTGATCATTCATTCATTCAACACTTCCTTAATACCTACTGTGTACTAGGTGCTACAGGCATACAGAGATGATTAAGTCCTCCCTGACTTCCAGGAGATCACAGCCAAGTACACTATTCATTTGCTTCCCAAACCTCTTAGAGATAGTGCTCAGGGAAATTTCAGTTCAGCTACTGCTGAAATCCTTACCAATTTCAAATTTGTGAAGTCTGACTGAATGAAATTTAATTCCTATTTATTCCTGGTGCCTCAATGCTCCATTTGTCCACCTAATAAGATAGGTTCGCTGTAGGACTTAGCTCATTTTGATCATTCACTCTAAAATGGTCAGCATGAAAAGTACTATTGAAATGTTAAGTGCTCTCTTTGCTTTTATTACATTTCCAGAAATGCCCCTGTTTGTGTGATGCAAGGGATATTTGGCTAATTTCAAAATTAGTTTCTGTTCTCAGACAGAGAGAGAGAGAGAGAGAGAGAGAGAGAGAGAGAGAGAGAGAGAGAGAGAGAGAGAGAGAGAGGATAGAGGGGATGAGACAGCCAAGAACTGTGCTGGGTAACAAAGGAAATACAGCTATGAATTAAAATCTGTTGTGCATGGCTTAAAATCTAGGGAACCTATGTAGAAATATTGTGAGGTGATACTACCATAAGTTTATTACTAAAGTTTCTAAGTAAAACTTCCTGTTAACCCTTCCTCAATCTCTCTTTTTGTCCCTTTCTTAGGATCAATATAAGTTTGTCTACGAAGTTGCGCTGGAATACTTAAGTTCATTTTAGCCTAATGGAACAGGGAATCCTTCTGGTATCTCACAAAACCCCTTTTCTCTGAAAGGCAGTAACCAGGGTATAAGGAATGAGAGACTGAACAGATCCCGACAGCACAGAGAAGACTTGGGGAGCCCTGATTTCCTCTGTAGCACTTACTGCTTCATCGATGGTCTCTTGTTCACCCCAAAAAGTTTGGGGGCCAGACAGGAGAGTCTGCTTTCTAATGGTCCCATGTCTGCAGCCCGGTGTTGGATCTTCCTCACCTGCACCTGGAGCAATTGGAAGTTCTGATCCCAAAGCTCTTGCTTCTTTTGTTCTTTTCAAGTTTGTGAATCTCATGTTACTGTCCTTTGGAAAAGCCAAACCCAATGGAGGAGGAGACACAGAAGGAAGGAGGCATGCATGTCCTCTCCAGCGCCCCTGTCCCTTGGGGGGGCGGGGATTGTAAAGAGCACAGATCCCTTATTATGCATAAGGGAGTCGAGTCCTTTAAGGTCATTGGTCTGTTGTCTTCTTCTTCTGAATCCCTGGGTACCCTCAAGCCCAATGACCTGGACTGACGCAACCGGGCCAAGCCTCCACGTGCCATTGCTGCCGCAGTGCCAGACTTCAGTGCATCCTCAGTGCGTCGCGCACACACACACACACACACACACACACACACACACACACACACACAACCTGCATGTGGCCCTGTTCCATTGCCATCCCCCCTAAGCTTTGACCTCAGCTTTCTGTTTTGTTAACAGAATCAGGGCCAAACACAGAATCCTGTTAATATTATTTTCTAGGTTTTTGTGGTCAGCTGGGGGATGCTCAAAAGCTTGTCAGTCTTTCTGTGTGTGTCCTAGATTGTGCCTGCCTCTTGTGTCACCAGTTAGGCATCTTGACCCCCTGAAACTTCAGGGGACTCCTAAGTGGTGGCCTACTGAGTTTCTATGATGATGCCACCCTAAAAAGGGGACAGCAAGTTTGAGGTCCTCAGCGGTTTTGCAGAGTATTTTTCAACACTGTATCTGAAAAGAAAATGATTTTTTCAATGTAAAAAAAAAAGTTCATTTTAGCCTAGTGGAATGTAATAGTTTCTCATCTCATAAAAATGGAAATGTTTGAAGGATATGGCTAGATGTTGTGTTAGCTGACAATGGGGGATTTGGAAGGTTGGGTCCAAACAAGACTAGATACAAACTGAAACCAGGAGCTAGTTTTGATGAGTTACTTTGGCCTGTATTGTGCTTTGTTTCTTTTTGTATCACATCCTTTTATAAATAGCTACTACAAAAGTAGAGGGAGGCCAGAGGAGACAGGGCATATACCCTGCTGCCATCTTGGTAAAGACAATGTATGGTTATCATTAATCCATTTGCTTTCTGGCCTGGTAGGAGGAGGATCAGCTCTGAGCCACCAAATACAGGGTAGGTCTCTTGAAGATCTGTTTTTTTCTAGTTTCAATTTCTATATCTCCAGAGGTCTGATGCGGACCTCAATATACACTGTTCCCCATAAACAAAAAGAATATAAGGAACCCCCCACACCTCTGATTTGGATATCTTGTGAATGAAAAACCATTTCCCTTCTCCTCCCTGGTGCCATTCCCCTTGACTGGATCTCAGTTAATCTGGGGCAGCAGTGAGCTGTAATGTGCCGTCTGTGTAATACTCCCCATGCCTTCCTGATCTTCAGGCTGGGGAGAGAGACACTACCTGGCTGTGCCTACAAGTGGCTGCCTTGGCGCATCTGTCTGATAAAGCACAATGGTAAGGAGGTGACAGGGGCAGCAGGAGACCCGTGTTCCTCAGGGTATCAGACTGACTACACCTCCCCTCTTGGCTTTTGTTCTTTCCCCACTGCCTCCACCTTTCCACTCCTGCTTCCTGAATCCTCAACTTCATTTCCTAGGGTTCTGGGGCTTTTATTCTGAAACAGGAGATAAGGCTTACAATTAGTCAATGAGGACAGCTAGGTGGTACAGTGGATAAAGTATTGGCCCTGAATTCAGGAGGACCTGAGTTCAAATCCAGCCTCAGACCCTTGACACCTACTAGCTGTGTGACCCTGGGCAAGTCACTTAACCCTCATTGCCCTGCCCCCCCCATTTTTTTGAACAAACATGCATTTATTAAGCATTTACTATATGCTGGGCACTGTGCTGGACACTGGGGATATGGAGACAAAAAAATGAAATAGGCCCTGCCCTTGAGGCAAATGCTTCTGGAAGAGGATCTATCCACTATAGGTCATAACAAGAGGTAGATGGTTGATATGAGAACATTTGCAATGAGCAAGCTAGGATGGAGAGAGGGGGCAGTAAAGGACACTGGTGGCCACAACTGAGGCGTGGGAGAGTCTGGTAGGAGGTAGGGGCACCAGAAACAAACTACCCAAACTAACCAGGGCTGACCCTGGCTGCTTGTGCACAGCAAACTTAGGTGCATGTCTTAGCATAGCAGGGACTGACCATGGCCAGCCAGTACCCCAAGAGAGAAATGGAAACCCAGAGACATGGTCTCAATTCACTCCTGCAGCAGGGTTTCCTCTGAAGCATTTCTCCCATTAGCCTTTTTTGCTTATGAGGATCTTTTTCAGAAGTACCCACTAAGGAATCCTAATCCATTGATGAAGCTGTCTGCCCAAACTGAAGCCAGGGATAAATCCCTGGAAATGGTCCTGAAGAAGGTCTTCTGGACTAGGGATAAAGTGATGTGTTTCACGTAGGGGCCGAGTGGGAAAGAGAAGAAACCAGAGACTGCCAAGCTTTGAAGAGGTGAGCAGCTACAAAGGGACTGGGGGAGCTTTTGGAGAAATCAGCTTCAGTGGCTTTCCAACAATTCTCTCAGCTTTGGCCTCCAGCAAGATAAGACAAGACAAGGCTTGGGTCTTGGCTATGCCATTTCCCAGTCCCTCCCTGGGCCTGTTTCCCACTTTGCCCAATGTGGAGGGGTGGAGAAAGGGTTGGACCAGATGATCTAATAGATCACTTCATCTCACCAATGAGATGAAAACTTTCTAAAATAGGCTCACTTTTTCAGGACTTGGAAATGTTTGGGCAAACATAGTTAGTGCCAGATGTGAAAATTCCATTGGGCAACTTGAAATTTGGAGATAGTAGGCTTGTTCTTCCCTACCCTAATTCTTCTGTTCTTTGCTTTCCGTTTTTCATTTTTATTTCTCACCAAACAAATATACAGGTATTGGGGCACAACATTTCTTTCTAAAAAAGGCTTGGGCTGGTCTCCCACTGCTAAGCTTTGTCACCATCAGTACAGCTGCTGGGGTCTGAAAGGATTCCACTATGTGGGAACCAACTCTGGGATCAGCTCAATGGCAGCCCAGGGAATGGACCAGAGAACAAGTCCAGACAAGGGGGCAGCAGTATTACTGCTGAGGTTAAAGCTGAAGGCAGAGAAGTCATTCAACAAACTCCATCCCAGTAAAGACTCCTCACTCCCAGGCAGAGACATGAGCTCCCATTCCAACTTCACAACCCAGGGCCAAGAGAATGGAGGTGGAAAGTATACTGAAGGTTGCCTAGTCCAGTACTCATTTTTCAAGTGAGTAAATCAAGGCTGAGATGTAAGTGGCTTGCCCAAGGCCACACAGATAGTCAATGATAGAGCCAAGATTTGAACTTGGGTCTCCTGAGTATTCTTTCCAATGATAACGCACAGCCTATCATCTCTGAAGAGATTGTCAGTTCTGTACAGGGCAATGCAGAGATACACAAAAAGTGCCAATGGGCAGCAGTATATTACTATGTTTTATGTGCTAGAAGTGGCCCTATCAGAAGACTCCCAAGATCATTGCACAAAAAAGAAACAACCCAAGGGGTTCCCTGGTGTTTGTGAAATAGCCAAAGAAATAGAGCAAGTCCTTTGGGAGAGGAACACAGCGTGATTAGGTGTGCATGGGCTGAGATCTGTACCAGTGAAAGAACTTGTTGCTGTTGTTGATTGTGGGACATAACTATGTCCCACTCTTCTTGATCCCCTATGGGTTTTTTGGCAAAGGTATTAGAGTGGTTTGCCATTTCCTTCTCCAGTGGATTAAGGCAAACAGAGGTTTAAATGACTTGCCCAAGGCCACACAGCTAGTGAGTATCTGAGGCCAGATTTGAACTCAGGTCTTCTAGACTGCAGGTCTAGCACTCTATCCCCAGAGCCACCTCACTGCCCCAAAGAACTACTCACACCAATAAGATCACAGACTCATCTGATGTCATATAATTCCTCAAAGAATTTACATTCTTCTGGATTGAGGGGTAGGGTGGGGGAGGCCAGGGAGATATGACCTGCTCGTAGTTAAGAGAAAGGGGTAATCTTTGGAAGAACAAG